>NC_090732.1:130749326-131021826 GCF_036898095.1 Palaemon carinicauda | reverse complement strand
TTACTAGAGGTTAAAAATATTATCAAGGAGCAGCAAACTAGCTTTTCAATTTCTATCTATTAGATCACCCATCTTTTTTCTTCTCTGATTTTAAAACATTAAATATAATTCTATCGATCAACTATGGAAGGCGCATTGGTAACGTGGGGCTTTCTTATTTGTCTTCAGCTTTTCCCACTTCTGTGTGGGATCGCTGTTTCTAGTCAGCCTTCTCCATCTTCCTCTGTCATGTACACCTTGTTCTCTAATACCTTTTTCCTTCGTGTCATTTAATAATTTATCTTTTCACCTGGACTTTGGCCTCCCCGCCCCTGACCCATTTTACATATGTATTCATCTTCTCTCCTCATGGCATGGCTTTGATATCCAGGAATAACAAAAGTGCGAAACAAGAAAACATTCAAGATGGGGAGGATTGCAGTTTCTGGCCGGGGGGGGGGGGGGGGGGGGTCGTAAAATGTTTTGATAAGTTATGCTGGATGGTTAGTTTCAAGTTGGTCAAAATAGAATGTAAAGGTGATGACATTTTGATGCACAAATTAATTGATTAAGTTGAATGGTTAAAGCTGCAATAGTCTAGCCAAAAGTCGGAGGAAAATGGGATTAATGAAAATATAAAACAGGGTACAATATTTGGCATAAAATTATGTTTGTAGTAACTGACAAAGTCACTACTATATGTGTGAAGATAATAACTTTTATCAGAAAAATAAGAATATAAGCCCTGATGTAGGTTGATGCCATAATTTACCATGGTAATAGCAGAGGCAACGTAGAGAACGCTTAACTATTGTGGGTTATTAGCAGGGAAAAGCATATGGCTAGTAAATAATTAAATTGAGTATAAAAATGTAGTGTTTTTTTTTGTGTTTACAAGGCATGGTAGTCGATAACTGGCCTGCAGGAACAACAGACAGCATTGATACATACATGGCACTTCCCCCACTTTTGGGGGGTAGCCGACATCAACAAAGAAACAAAAACAAAAAGGTGACCTCTACTCTCTACGTTCCTCCCAGCCTAACAAGGGACTCAACCGAGTTCAGCTGGTACTGCTATGGTATCACAGCCTACTCTCCCACATTATCCACCATAGATGAAGCTTCATAATGCAGAATCCCCTACTGCTACTACCTCCGCGGTCATCTAAGGCATCGGAGGCAGCAGCAGGGCCTACCGGAACTGCGTCACAATCGCTCACCATTCATTCCTATTTCTAGCACGCTCTCTTGCCTCGCTCACATCTATCCTCCTATCACCCTTAGCTTCCTTCACTCCATCCATCCACCCAAACCTTGGCCTTCCTCTAGTACTTCTCCCATTAACTCTTGCATTCATCACCTTCTTTAGCAGACATTAATTTTCCGTTCTCTCAACATGGCCAAACCACCTCAACACATTCATATCCACTCTAGCTGCTAACTCATTTCTTACACCCGTTTACACTCTCACCACTTCGTTCCTAACCCTATCTACTCGAGATACACCAGCCATACTCCTTAGACACTTCATCTCAAACAAATTCAATTTCTGTCTCTCCATCAGTTTCATTCCCCACAACTCCGATCCATACATCACAGTTGGTACAATCACTTTCTCATATAGAACTCTCTTTACATTCATGCCCAACCCTCTATTTTTTACTACTCCCTTAACTGCCCCAAACACTTTGCAACCTTCATTCACTCTCTGACGTACATCTGCTTCCACTCCACCATTTGCTGCAACAACAGACCCCAAGTATTTAAACTGATCCACCTCCTCAAGTAACTCTCCATTCAACATGACATTCAACCTTGCACCACCTTCCCTTCTCGTACATCTCATAACCTTACTCTTACCCACATTAATTCTCAACTTACTTCTCTCACACACTCTTCCAAATTATGTCACTAATCGTCCAAGCTTCTCTTCTGTGTCTGCAACCAGTACAGTATCATCCGCAAACAACAACTGATTTACCTCCCATTCATGGTCATTCTCGTCTAAGAGTTTTAATCCTCGTCCAAGCACTCGAGCATTCACCTCTCTCACCACTCCATCAACATACAAGTTAAACAACCACGGCGACATCACACATCCGTGTCTCAGCCCCACTCTCACCGGAAACCAATCATTGATAGTGGGGGAAAAGTGAGACAAGGTACTATATGTGGACCCAAGCTATACTGTATAGTGACCGACAAAGTGAATAATTTCAGTAAAGATAATTAACATTGATAAGGAATATTAAAGTTGAATCCCTGATATATGTAGATGATGTCATGTTCCCTACGAGAAAGAAAGAAGTATAATGTTATATAAGTAACTGTCATATCTTGGAGACCTGGAAAAAGAAGACGACGACACGAGAAAAAAAAAAGTGAAGAACGACCCATTAATTTTAGCTAAGGAATAAAGTATCTAGACATGGTTTATGCTTATCCACCCAATAATGAGATAATTCAGGCAAAGCCATTCATCGGCGATAATAGGTACAAACACAGAAAGGAAGCAAAGAAGCGAGTATAGGAAATAACTGCCAAAAAGTTAAATACAGGGTAATATATGAAATAGTGCCCGTTCAAGAAAATATTTGCTAGTGTACAGATCTGGGGTGAAATAAGAGATGAAGGATTGAAAGATCTGAAAAGTTTCAATAAAGTATATTAAAAATGAAAAAAAAAAAAATAAAACTTATGAACAACCATCAAGTACTCAGTACTCGGGCACCATAGCAAAACAGTGTCCTGTTGACTAGAATAAGAGAAAATAATGCTGTTCCATAACATCATCAATTCTGATAAACAATGATTAATTAGGGATATAATTGAAGATATAGTGTGACCCGTATGTGGTAAAAGCGTTGAAGAAATTTGTAATAAATATAGAATGAAAATAGAGAATTATGAAAATGCGAAATGATTCTGAAAAAAAAGAAACTAAAAGAATTCCGGAACAGACAGAAGAAATAATTTAAATATATATATATATATATATATATATATATATATATATATATATATATATATATATATATATATATATATATATATATATATAGTGAATTAAAACTTATGGAAAGGAATGGCCTACATCCTTACAGAAAAAAATGTATATGGATAAGGCGATGTCCAAAATGAAGAAAATTATAATCTTAATAGAAAGCTAACGGCCTATACAATGAGGGTCATAAAAAATGAATGAATAATTCAGAAATACCACAACAGGTTACCAAAAGTGAAAAAACGGGTACTATACCAACATAATTTAAGGTAAAACATTATAAAGGTAAAACTTACGATTTTCATTAAAATTGCTGTTAATTGTTACAAGAAAAAAACTTAATTGCTTCGGATGTATCTATTAGTTGATAATGTTTGTTCAAATGTGTTTTGTGTAGTAAGTAGTTAACAGCTAGCATGATGGATATTTGAAAACAATAGAGTAATCCAAATTGAAATCAAGATTTGGTTGTGGCAATGGTTACTGCACTAGTATTTCGATTCATAAAAAGAAGTTCCAGAATGAACTTTTCAACATGGCCGGTGGAGAGTTGAGACCGAGTCACATGATTAAAGAGGAGACGGTGTAGCTCAGTGACGATTTCCCGCTCTATCATGACGTCACTAACAAAAACAAATTCGTTTTGGAAGGAACTTTGATAATCAGATATACGTATATCATATTCCTATCATGTGTCAGGCAATAACAGTTATTATGAAATGTTGACATTTTAGTGATTAAAGAAACAAAATAGACTAACGTTTCATAAAGTACATTTGTCCAATTTAATTTTGTAACATGCAAATACGAAAACACGTCTACCTGATATTAACAAGAGTAGGTAACCACCACGACTTACACTGACGTGTAGTTTGGACGCTGTCCTGGGAAGGCGTCCTTCAAAGCAACATGCATTAGATTTTTGTAAATAATTTAGACCACGAACTACTGGAGCCATGTCGTTCAAAACTGGAAATATCGTCAGAGTTTCGGTGCAAAATTTTTTGTAAGTAAACAAGAAACGTTTTGCTTTAATTTTGTTTACTTCAAGTATTCGCTAGATTTATTGTTCTGACTTTTATTGATTATCGCCTGTCTTAATTTTTTAGGCCTTTTGAACATTTTTATTGCCGAAAATACCTTTTCTTTTTTAAGCTGATTGCCTCTTGTAACCCTAACCTTCCGAAATCATATCTATTGGTGGACAACTCGCCGTAGAATCCAGGGTTTTAACATGATTAAAACCATTTGGAAGAGCCTTTATATTTTTTAGGACACTGAAAGATCACAGTTTACTAGGGAAAGACCCAAGAACACCACCTAACCTGACCTAGGAGACATATCCTTACCTACTTACCTGTATGACATGCTATGCGTCTTGTGCCGGTGTGACGGTCTGAACGATCCCCCGGTCTCAGAATTCTCCTTGACATTGTATAATGGTTCTTTTCAGCCATTAGCTCGGTTCGCTCGCATGAGAGTAAAACATCAAGCTCATGTACTGGCAAGCGGTAATGTTGAGCTGCGCACGCTAACATTACAGGAAAATAAAACATCAACCTCGTATGCACTGGCAAACGGTAATGTTCGCGCATGTGCAGATTATCAAGGAGAATTCTGAGACCGGGGGATCGTTCAGACCGTCACACCGGTAATATTTCGGTAGAGTCACATCCAGCGTAATCACCTCTTGACAGAACATAGGACCTTAATGGGTTTTTTTATGCGAGTGAAGCGAGCGCACGGTGGAGCAGTAATACCGAAATCTAAAGGTTTTTGCTCCGCTGTACGCTCACTTCGCCTGTGAGACAAGAAAAACATTGGTATTTGTTTACAAGAGCACCCTCTCCATTTACTCCAAAATTATGCAGTTGCAGCTCTCCTCTTCTTGTACAATAATTAGGAGGTTCTTTAAATGGGGGTGAGGGGAGCAAAAAATATCAAGATATGTTGAGCAAGAGGGGAGGGGTTATAAAAAAACTAGCTTGGTTTCCTCACTAAACGACGTAGAACTAACATAGTCAACCTGACAGAAGTTTGTGATGCCAGCGTACATAAACAGAAGTTCATGATGCCAGCGTACATTTGATATACCGCATATTTAAAATATATACTAAATTAAAACTTGAGTAATTACTCAAAAGTTTTATTATTTGTGAATTATAAATTTGGTGAATATTTGCTTTAGCAGCATATTTGGTAAATATATGATACTTTAATTACTAGTGAAACTGAAATTCTCTATAAGAAATAGATGAGTGCTGGCTAGTTTGGTATTTTTCTCTATACAGTGAATCCTCGTTTATCGCGGTAGATAGGTTTCAAACCCGGCCGCGATAGCTGAAAATCCGCAAGTAGGACACCATATTTACGTATTTAATTAACATGTATATTCAGACTTTTAAAACCTTCCCTTTACGTAGTACTGTTAACAAACTACCCTTTAATGTACAGAACACTTAATGCATGTACTACAGTACCCTAAACTAAAACAGGCACAAATTTTAAAGGCGATTTTATATCATGTTTCCTAAACACGCCAAAAAGCACGATAAAAAATGACAACCAATGTTTTGTTTACATTTATCTCTGATCATAATGAAGAAACAGACGCATTTACACATCTGTGTATAGGTTAGTTTTTGCATCGACAGCAATCTTACCAAGTATTGATTATATGTTGATTTTGTTATTACCAATGTTTTACTTAATTTTTCTTAGAACTTCCAAATAAATGAAATGAGTGCCATTTATATACAGGAATGTTTTTCTTTATGACGCCGCCTGAAACGGAAACCTTCCATTCGTTTACTGTACGCTCCATCTTCGATCGTAATAAACGAAGGCATTAAACGCGCATGATGAAAGTGATAAATAATGATATTAAAAGCTTTTAGTAAATATGTTATTACAAATATTATTTACCGTATCTATATAAAATCCTACATACGTAGCAAAGCAGGAAAACAAATTTTTTTTCTTTTTTTTGGGGGGGGGCGTTGAATCAACAATAACAAACTGCCGCTGACGACCGAATGATAATTTACGATAATTCTAATCTGTTACTAAAGATGATTCTCCATTCCATATCCAAAATACTTTTCCTAACTTCAATTATAAGTCAACTTCTACCCCCCTCAATTATGAAACTATCAAAAAAAAAAAAAAAAAAAAACTAAAAGAAGAAGCAAGTACTATGCTGATTTTTAAAGTTGTCGAACAATTAAGTTACCACTATAACGTTCGATGTGACATAGTGCGAGATTGGAGAAAGTAAGGAAAATTGAATCATGATTGATTTTCAATATAAATGAAACTTTGTGAAGCAACAAAGATTTCATTTGTTAGTGAGATAGAGGTAAGGAATGAGAGGTAGTGAAAAGTAGCCCACAGAGAGAGAGAGAGAGAGAGAGAGAGAGAGAGAGAGAGAGAGAGAGAGAGAGAGTGAGTGAGTGTGTGTGTTGTTTTAAATGTACTAAACAAAAAAATATGATAGGTTATAACACATTGGTGCCCATGTAATATCAACTGTATAGATGGTTTGAATAAGTTAAGAAATGGTATAAACAATACTTCGTACGCGCATATTCTTGAGACCGGCAGCTAGACGTCAGCTGATCTGATCACAGCCAAAAGTGAAACAAAAAGAAGTCAACAATACTCGATTTTTAAAACACCCGAAATTTAAAAACAAAAGTACACGCTTTCTTAATGTGCAATTAACTATTTAAAGAGTAGTAATTTTCTAGAATAAAATGATGTTTCCCCCAAAAATAGTGGTTTGCTGATGATATCGGATGCCGTATTTAATGAAAAAAGTCCGCGAAGTCGTGAATCTGCGATGGTCGAACCGCGAAGTAGCGAGGGCTCACTGTATGTTTAATGGAGGATTGGGCATAATAACTTTTTTTCACTCTAATTCCATTGTTTACTTTTGGGAGACTGATGGTGTGAGTAATTGCGCATACGTTGCTTGTACTCGCTTTGGCCATCTTTTCTGTTTTTTGTATGCCGTAATCATTACTTGGCTTTTTTAACCAATTCCGAGCTTCCAAATATCTATGCACAAGTTTGCGGATGTTGTTCTACAACAGCCATTTTTTTTCCACCCTCTCATTCAATTTGAGTTAAACCACCCTCACATGAAGACGTCCGTCTCCAAGAGAGAACTTAAGGGAAGTACATCAATCTATTTCGAAATTTAGTGTACTGTACAGTAATTTCAGTTATGTCGGTAGTTTATTATTATGATGAAAACACTCTACCGTTCAACTTATAATTTGTTCTGTAACTGGAATACAAACCACGCTATTTAATGGCTATTTAATAGGGGTATTACTTTTGGTGTAGCTGAAATGACCAGCCATTAAAATTTAACGAGGGTTTACTACCCACACCGCTAGTTAGCGGTGGTAGGGGAGGGTAGCTTGTTACCCCCCCCTCATACACCTGTGCTTGAACTCGCTTTGCCCTCGGCTCGGATGGTAGTCGGACGTGTCTGCTGTCATCCTCGCCGCTCATTGGTAGCCATTAATGCTTTTTTGCTTTCTCTTTTTGACAGTTGTGTGTGAAGTTGGCCTCTGCTATTATGCGCACCTGCCCTGGATTACCCGACCGCCCCTGTGGAACATTCATGTCGGCGGTCGAGACAGACCCTCACACCCTTTGTCCTTACTGTAGAGGTCAACGGTGTGATAGCGATAATAAGTGTAGTGAGTGCAGGGAGTGGTCTACCTCCCAGTGGGAGAGGTTTTCGCGGCGACGGAAGAAGTCCAGACGGGATATTTCTCCTTCGAAGGTTTCTTTGAAAGGAGAAAAACCCAAGGCCTCTTCTTCCGTTGCTCAAACCTCCTCCGAAGCTCCCACTCGGTCGGTCTCTTTCAAGAGACCGTCAAGTGGTAGCGTAGACCGTTGTACTGTTTTCCAACCTTGGGGTTCGAGAGATGGCGTTGCTTCCCCTAGCAAAGCAGCTCCACCTCTCCCCCCCGGGGGAGGATGTATCACTAATCCATCTCTTTCAGCTTTGGTCTTCCTTGGGGCTCGAGGGTTCGCCCTCCAAGGAAGTCTTACTTGACTACATCTGATTGGGTGCCGCTGTCAAGCAATCGCCGCCTCCGGCAGAGGTTGATCCTTTGTTGATTGTCGACGTTGTGGTGTCAGAGGTATCCAATGCGGTATCTCCCATTACCTCTGCCTCTTCAAACCCTACAGTAGCTGACGGCTTAGTTTCTCCCGTTCCTGTTCAACCAACGAGGGAGAAACTAAGTCCAACAGTCTCTCCAGCTAGTATTTCTCTCCCTCGGGGGAGTTCACTTACAGAGACTCCTCTTCGGAGGACTGCAGAAGGTCTGCTTGCTGATCCCACGGCCCCCAGAGGGAGTATTCGTCGCAAGGCTCGCCTTCCTCTTCGCCAGAGAAGCCTTCCTTCACCTGCGGTGAGAAGGTGCCTCTTTGGTTCTACATCTTCGTTGCAGTCCTCCGCAGAGGAGCCTCGTCATCAATGACAGACTGTTCCTGCTTTGGTCCTTGACCTCTCTGCGGATAGTTTGCGATCCCCTTTGGTGGAAGGTCGTCCTTTCAAAGGACACGTCGACCTTTCACCCGACAGACCTGCCGACCTGCCGTCGCTGTTCCTGGATGCTGATGTGCACTACGCGCCAATGAAACCTGACCTCCACGCTCGTCAGGCATTGTTTCTAACCCTTATACAGGGCATCAAGGGCGTATGTGCCAACGCGCGCATACTTCCCTCACGCACTATGCTAAGCATACGCGCCCACATTCTCCTGCGCGCCAGGCTTTGCCTGAGCAAGCGCGCCAACTCTCACCTGCGCGTCAGCGCTCCTCTGAGCGCCAGCAACCTTCCTCTGCGTGCCAGCAACCTCCTGCGCGCCAGCGCTCTCCTACGCGCTAGCGATCTCCTGCGTGCCCACGATCTTCTGATCTGGGCGCTGTTGGGAAGTCTATCTTGACTTCTCCCATGCGCCAGCGTTCGTCAACGCGCCATCACTTGCCTACGCGCCAGCTTTCTCCAGCGCTCGCCATTGCACCGACATGCGCGCATCCATGAGGATAAGCGCGCGCGCCTTCGCCCATCCTTTTCTGCAGTTGCGCGCCACCATTCTGACGCGTGCTCACGAGCAGCACAGGCTTCAACTGCGCTCCCGCGGGCCGGAGGTATCTCTCCTGCGTGCGCTCGCCCTACGACTTCTTCAGGGTGCGCGCATTCAACGCCCTGATCTTGCGCGCCCACGCGCTCGCCTGTGTGGCCACAGTCTCCCGCGCGCACATCTGTGCGCTATCAGTCTCCCGCGCGCACATCTGTGCGCTATCAGTCTCCCGCGCGCACATCTGTGCGCTATCAGTCTCCCGCGCTTGCATGCGCACCAGCAGTTTCCCGCGCGTGATTCCTGGTTTGTTCCGTAACTGACATACAAACCAAGCTATTTAATAGGGGTATTACTTTCGGCGTAGCTGAAATGACGAGCCATTAGAATTTTAACGAGGGTTTACTACCCCATCGCTAGTTAGCGGGGGTAGGGGAGGGTAGCTTGCTACCCCCCCTCACACACACCTGTGCTTGAGCTCACTTTGCTATCGGCTCGGATGGTAGATGGACGTGTCCTCTCTCATCCTCGCCTCGCTCTTGACTGCCATTAATTCTTTTCTGCTTTTTCTTTCACAGGTTTGAGTGTGAAGTTGGCCTCTGCGATTATGCGCACCTGTCCTGGATTACCCGACTGCCCCTGCGGAACATTCATGTCGGCGGACGAGACAGACCCTCACACCCTTTTCCCTTACTGTAGAGGCCAACGGTGTGATAGTGGTAATAAGTGTGTTGAGTGTAGGGAGTGGTTTTCTCGGCTACGTAAGAAGTCCAGGCGGGATATTTCTCCTTAGAAGTTTTCTTTGAAAGGAGAAAATCCCAAGGACTCTTCTTCCGTTGCCCAAACCTCCTCCGAAGCTCCCGCGCGATCGGTCTCTTTCGAGAGACCGGCGAGTGGTAGCGTAGACCGTGGTTCTGTTTCCTAAACTCGGGGTTCGAGAGATGGCATTGCCTACCCTAGCGAGGCAGCTCCACCTCTCCCCCCGGGGTAGGAGTTATCTTTAACCAATTTATTTCAGCTTTGGTCTTCCTTGGGGCTCAAGGGTTCGCCCTCCAAAGAAGCTCTTCTTGACATCATCCGATTGGGTGCCGCTGTCAAGCAATTGCCGACTTTGGCAGGGGTTGATCCTCTGTCAATTGTTGACGTTGTGGTGTCAGAGGTATCCTATGCGGTATCTCCTAATATCTCTACTTCTCATCCCGCAGTATCTGAAGGCTTAGTTTCTCCCGTTCCTACGAGGGAGAAACCAAGTCCAACAATCTCTCCTGCCAGTGATTCTCTCCCTCGTGGGAGTTCACTTACAGAGACTCCTCTTCGGAGGACTGCTGAAGGTCAGCTTGCTGATCCTACGGCCCCCAGAGGGAGCATACGTCGCAAGGCTCGCCTTCGTCTTCGCCGGAGAGGCCTTCCTTCACCTTATAAAGCGGTGCGGAGACGCCTCTTCGGTTCATCATCGTCGTTGCAGTCCGCCGCAGAGGAGCCTCGTCAGCGATCACCGACTGTTCCTGCTATGGTCCTGGACCTCTCTGGGGATCGTTCGTGATCCCCTTCGGTGGAAGGTCGTCCTTTCAAAGGGCACGCTGACCTTCCACCCGACAGACCTGCAGACCTGCCGTCGCCGTTCCTGGCAGCTGATACACTTTACGCGCCGACGAACCCTGTCTATCATGATAGTCAGGCATCGGTCCCTACGGGGCAAAAAGGGTGTACCCGCTATCGCGCGCATACGTCCCTTACGCGTCATGATGATCATGCACGCCAACGGTCTCCTGTACGCAAGGCTTTATCTGAGACAGCGCGTACGCGAGGCTTTACCTGAGACAGCGCGCCAGCGCGCCATCAACCTACTGCGCGCCAATACCCTGTGCGCCAGCGCTCTCCTACGTGTCAGCGGTCTCCTGCGTGCGCGCCCACGATCTTCGGATCTGGGGGCTGTAGGGAAGTCAAGGACTTCACCTACACTCCAGCGCTCGCCAACGCGCCGCCTGCTATCTCCTGCGCGCCATCCCTCTCCAGCGCGCGATCGCGCGCGTTCACCTGCTCGCGCCTACGAGGATATGCGTGTGCGCCCACGCCCATCCCCTCCAGCAGCTATGCACCGCCAGCCTGACGCGCGCATGCAAGATGCGCGTCCCCACACGCAGATTCCGACTGCGCGCCCGCGCGCAAGGGATATCTCTCCTGCGCGCACGCGCCCTACGACATCTGGGGCGTGCAATCTCTTGGCCGCATGCCCACGGGTCCATCATCCTGGCGCCCGCGTGCACGCGAACATTCACCCGCGCGTGCGCACTCTCCTGTGTCTCCCGCGCGCGCTTCTACGCGCCATCACTCGCCCACGTACGCGCATCAGCAGTCCCCCCCACGCGCGACCCTGGGTATTCCCCATCGCGCGAGCGCCAATACCCTCCTGCGTGCGAGGCTGCAGTACAACGCATGGCAGGGTCGCCATCCCCACGTTCCCCTCCCGCAAACGCAGAACAGCGCGCTCGGGAGTGGAAGGGAAGCTTCCAGAAAGGTCCAGGAACATTTCTTCTTTTTCTTTTCAGGCGAACTCCCCTATGGAAACTCCTCCCATTTCCCTCCAGAGGGAGTGTCTAACAGCCATGGGTTGGGGCACTAATCAGAGCAGTTACACAGGCTTTCAAGCCTGTTCTCTCTGAATTGGGCCACAAATCCTTGGCTGCGTCTACCCCTCTGAAGAGAAAAAGAGGAGCTTCGGACGCGGTGACTTCAAGAACTAAGCTGTCTCCTCGTAAGCCCTCGAGGCAGGTCATCTCCCCCCCCCCCCAGACTTTTTCTCCCTCCCTGTCGGACGAGGATTTCCTGTCCTCGGGAGTCACGTGAGGTGAGATGTTCCCCCATCACACCAATGAGGGAAACTCCACCTCGCGTTGAAAAGTCTTCCCGGGTAGGGGCAGAGAAGAACTTGCCTCCGTCTTTGTTGGAGTCCAGCATCCTTCCCAGGAGGGAGTCGAAGGACTCGAAGACATTGCCAAAATCCTCGACGAGACTTAGGACGGAGCCAGCTAATCACTCGGAGAACGTCCGCGACTCTCCCCAAGAAGAGCCTTTGGGGACAGGAGACTTCGCTGCAAGTCCGACATCCGGAGGAGAACTACAGGAGTCAGAACATGCATTTTGGCAGGTTCTGACTCTTATGAGGACTCTCAATGGGTTTGCTAACCCAGAGATTCCCCCTTGAGAGAGCAAAGACACGGTCTTGGGCCGAGTATTTGGAACTCAAAAACCTTCTAAGGCCAGTGCGGCTCTGCCCTGGTCTCAAGGGGTTAAGAGTACCAGGGACAAGATCGCGGTCCAGCTCTCTGAGTTAGCCTCCTCCAACCGCTCCAGTGCCGGCAACAAGCTTCTCCCACCTCCTCGCGTACAGCAGAGGAGGTACTTCGAGATCTTGGAGGAGCCTTGTTTAGCTCTTCCGCTTCACCATTCTTTGGAAGAGCTTACCAGGGGAGTCCCTCTTGAGAGACACTCCAACCGGCAGGTCTCATTCTCGGCAACTGAGATCCTTAACCAGGAGAAGGTTGTGAAGTGTGCTATGCAAGCCACTTCATGGCTGGATATCTGGTTAGGGACCTTAGGTATCCTGATACGTTTGGAGGATTTCTCCAAAGAACGTACCAGGAAAGCTATGGAGACGTTCCTCCTCTCAGGCACTCGCACGATCGAGTTTCTGGCCCACCAAGTCTCTAACTGGTGGGCGAACACCATCCTGAAACGTCGGGATGCGGTGGCTGAGAGGTTCCATTAGAAGGTCCCTAGGACTGAGATAAACAGGCTCAGGCATTCCTCTTTTGGAAGGAATGAATCTGTTTGAGCCTAAAGACGTGGAACATGCTGCTGAGAGGTGGAGGAAATCCCACCAAGACTCCCTCCTGCATAGGGCTTTGACATCCAAGCCCTATACTGTAAGCCTCCAGCACCCGAGCAGTCCCGTTCTACCAAGACCACGAAATCGACAACGGCAACAAAGGCAGTGGTGTCTAAGCCCTTTCCTGTCAAGAACAAGAAAGGCTAAAAGTCCTCCAGGGGAGGTAAAAATCCTAGAGGGAGCAGCCGAGGCCGCAAACGCTAGGATTGGCAGTCCCCCTGCATCGACCTCTTGGCTCTGAACAAGTTTGTCAAACAAACTCTGTTCAACATGGAGACCGTAGACACGGTCAGACTAGCAGTGAGACCACAAGACTTCATGTATACACTAGATCTGAAGGACGCGTACTTCCAGATCCCAGTCCATCCGTCTTCAAGGAAGTACTTAAGATTCAGCCTAGACAACAAGGAGTACCAGTTCAAGGTGCCGTGTTTCGGTCTCTCCACAGCACCACAGGTTTTCACCAGTGTGTTCACCCTAATATCATCGTGGGCACACAGGATTAGCATCCATCTCCTCCGTTATCTGGACGACTGGCTGATCCTAGCAGACTCGGTGTCATCCCTTCTTCAACACCGAGACAAACTTCTGGGACTTTGCCAGGACCTGGGGATCAAGGTAAATCTCGAGAAGTCCTCTCTGCTTCCCACTCAAAGACTGGTATATCTACGCATGATTATAGACACCAATCTCCGCAAAGCCTTCCCATCAGATGACAGGATAGCAAGACTGAGGAAGGTCGCAAGCCCCTTTTCTCAGACGAGAACTTCCAGCCCAATCGTGGTTACGTCTCCTCGGTCACCTTTCATCTTTGGCTCGTCTAGTTCCCAACGGTCGCCTCAGGATGAGATCCCTCCAGTGGCGACTCAAGTCCCGGTGGAGAATCAAGGTTACGATTCCCCGGACGTCATGATCCCTATGGGACCTGCGGAACGGACGAACCTCCAGTGGTGGGTGACAGACGAGAACCTACGAAGAGGAGTGGATCTTCTCGTCCTCCCCCCCGGATTTAATGCTGTTTTCTGACGCTTCAAAGAAAGGGTGGGGGCCCACGTACTGCACCACACGACCTCAGGCCTGTGGTCAGAATCAGAAAAGTGCCTCCATATAAATCTCTTAGAGATGAAGGCCGTCTTTCTGGCCCTTCAACAGTTCCAACAATACCTAGCGGGTCACTCTGTGGTGGTGATGAGCGACAACACCACAGTAGTGGCTTACATCAACAAACAAGGAGGTACTTTTTCGCAGCAGCTATCCCATTTAGCAGTAGAGATACTGAGACGGGCCGAAATCCACACGATACCACTATCGGCACGCTTCATTCCAGGCAAAAGGAATGTGCTCGCTGACAATCTGAGCAGAGCGTCGCAGATAGTGAGTACCGAGTTGTCTTTGGATCATCTAGTAGCCAACAAAGTCCTGACTTTCGGGGATTCTCCGACTGTGGATCTGTTCGCAACGGCCCTGAACTTCAGGCTCCCGTTGTACTGCTTCCCAGTCCCAGACCCCAAGGCTCTCTGGCAAGATGCTTTCCAGCAACGGTGGGACAACATCGACCAGAACATCGGTCAATCTTTCAATGACCCTCATAGCTCCGTTATGGCATCATGCGGAATGGTTCCCGGACCTTCTGCAACTCCTAACGGAGCTACCAAGAGAGCTCCCTCCACGACACAATCTTCTCAAGCAACCACATGCCAACATCTTCCACAAAGCCGTAGCATCCCTACGACTTCACGCCTGGAGACTATCCAGCATCTCCTCGCTGAGAGAGGATTTTCGCAGCAAGTTGCTGTCAGGATGTCTGGACACCTGCGAAAGTCATCTGCAGCAGTCTACCAGGCAAAGTGGAAAGTCTTCTGTGATTGGTGTCGTGGAAGGGGTCTCTCTCCACTCGATGCCACTATTCCAACAATAGCGGAGTTCATCGTATTTTTTGCGTGAAGAAATGCGCCTTTCAGTCTCGGCAGTGAAAGGCTATCGCTCAGCCTTGAGTCTAGTCTTCAGGCTGGAAGGAATGGACATTTCTTCATCGCTAGAACTTTCTCTACTCATACGTAGTTATGAACTTACCTGCCCTCAGTCGGAAGTGAGACCTCCTCCATGGAATGTGGTTCGAGTTCTCAGGTCTCTTAAGAGACCTCCCTATGAACCATTATGCCAGGCATCAGATCGCCACCTAACTTGGAAGACGGTGTTCCTGCTAGCTTTGGCTTTGGCCAAGCGAGTCAGCGAACTTCATGGTCTCTCGTATGACATCGCCCAGTCAAGGGAATGGGGGGAGGTAACGTTCAGCTTCGTCCCTGAGTTTATTGCTAAGACTCAGAATCCTGGAGTAGCGGATCCTCGATTCGACTCCTTCCGGATTTTGAGTCTCCGCTCTGTAACAGATGACCCAGACCATCTCTTACTATGCCCAGTAAGGAGTTTGATGCTCTACCTCAAAAGAACAGCTGCAGTTCGTCCTCATGTGCCAGCTCTATTCGTCAGCACAGGAAGGACTAAGAGGAGGGTCACCAAGAACACCATCTCTGCATGGATTCGTAGGGTCATTGATCTGGCCTTGAATCCAGATCCTCCTCCGTCACGTCGCCCTAGAGCACATGATGTCAGGGGCATAGCTACGTCCCTGGCCTTCAAAAGAAATATCTCTGTGAAGCAGGTTCTGCAAGATGGGGTGTGGAAGCGTCAAACAACGTTCACAGCCCACTACCTGCAATACGTGACCCACAGGAGGCTCGATACGTTCTCTTTCGGCCCTGTGGTGGCTGCACAACAGCTGGTTTAAAACTTCAAGCTCCTTATTGGACAAGTAGCTGAAGGTTGAGGACATTGTTACCCGGTTTTAGTCTGCGTGAATGAAAAGGTTTGCCCGGCCCTTATTCTTTTCTTTATCATCCCGTCTGTTGGGGAAGGCAGCATCCTTGGTTCTCTACATAGCTGACCTCAAACCACTGCAGGTAAACCATGCTCCCTTGTGTTCCTAGTATTAAGTTAATACTGTTACGGCCCCATACCCTGACGAGGTGGTATTGGGAAAGTCCTAGTCTACAAGTTTCCTTCTAAAGAACTTCAGAATAACTTCCTAGGACGAGTCACACTTCTTCATACCTTCACACACATCTTGCGTAGGCCACAGTCCTTGCGTAACAAGGTTCTAGCGAGATGTAGGGGCTCTTTATTTCTTGAATGCTTATACACTCAAATAACGAGCCCCCGAGCAAAGCCAAAAAGCCAGTACTGGCTGGGATGTTCACCCTTCCTAATGGGTGAGTCACCCCTATTAAATAACGTGGTTTGTATTCCAGTTACGGAACAAATGACAAATTCGTAGATACAGTAGTTTGTATTTTTCCTAACTATACAAACCTTAGCTATTTAACCAAACTTGCCCGCCAGCCCTATCCCTCTTGAAGTCCTACCTCCAAGCAAAGTGAGTTCAAGCACAGGTGTGTGAGGGGGGGGGGGGTTTTAGCAAGCTACCCTCCCCTACCCCCGCTAACTAGCGGTGTGGGTAGTAAACCCTCGTTAAATTTTAATGACTCGTCATTTCAGCTGCGCCAAAAGTAATACCCCTATTAAATAGCTAAGGTTTGTATAGTTAGGAAAAATACAAATTATCTACGAATTTGTCATATTGTATAATTGATTGGATAAAGCCCATCATATATAAATTTAATAAAGGAGTGAATACACACTTATTGAATTGGGGAGTTGTAGCTTTGCAGTCCAGCATCTTTTCAGACATTGGACTCTGCTTCCATTTCCCATTAATGTACTGTATCAGACTACATATATCAAACATACATTTTTACCCTAACATGGAATCATTAACATGATAAATAAAATAAGATCTTTAATTTTTGTACATTTCCATATTGACAAAAACAAACCGAGAGGTTAACGTTGGGTCCTTCAATCTGTTCGAACAAGTAATGACCGAAGCAGCACGGTAGGTTTTTCTGAATTGTGTGGAGAGAGGAGGTTCCTGTGGCAGCTGCCAAGATGACGAAACAAGCAAAACGGGAATTTTTAAAAAAAAATCTTTAACTTCATTAAAACTCATTTCCAACAGTATTATGATAGATTGAAAATAGTGTACAGTATTTGCACAGAACTATTAAAGGTCTCTGGTTTGTATAGTTTAGAAAAATGTAAATTATTTTTTAGATATGATTTTTTTCACATTTTTTCACTATTTATATAGTACTGTATGTTTATTCAATAATTTTTTTCTTTTTCAGAACATTTAATAAGGTTACGGTTTTTCCAAAACCTTATTTAAACCTGATCATTGGTCCAAATGGATCAGGAAAATCTACAATTTTGTGTGCTATTTGCATATGCCTAGGTGGGAAACCAGATGTCACTGGTCGCTCAAAAAATGTAAGTATACTATTGTATATGTTAAACTTTTGAAGCCTGCAGACAAGAATTTATACAGTGCTCCTCTTAATTAAAGTACAGTAATTGTTTGAGGTAGTTTACGAATTATAAAAGGGAAGTTCGTATGATTGTTAATTGAGATACTTTACCGTTAATGATAGTATTTTTGTTCAGTGCTTCAATCAAATATTAAGGTTTTTTGGTCCAGTTTTCAAAATATAAATCAGAAATATAATTTGTTCCTACGTGAAACAAGTCTTTGTCAATTAAAAGGGGTATACTCTAGCGTGAGCTGGAAACTGCCAATGAAGAATCGTCAAGATCCTAGCCAACAATATGGCAACCTCCCTCCACCAGAGCATACAGTGGACAAGATCTGACTCTTACTGGGTAAGCCATTCTATCTATGACAGTTGTCCTGTTTGGACGTATGCTTTCATCTGGCTTTTGAAGTTTTCCCATATGTTAATTGCTTTTTGTCACTTTTTCAGTGTGAGTACAAAGCTATTATGATTAAAGATTTATTTTGGACATTGTTGTGGAATGTATGCAAGTTGTGAGGATGTAGATCTTCATCCTTTGTTTCCGGCGTGTAGGGGCTAACCTCCTGTTATCAGGTGTGGTGCAGGAATAGCAGCTGCAGATGGTGTTCAGGGTGTAGGGCAAACTGGACTTAAGATCCAAGGTGTGTTCCATGTAGGGCCTTCTGGGACTATGGCTGAGCATGTGGTGCTAGGTTACAGTTCTTGAGGGCAAATGGGTCGATAGTTGATGGAGCCCGAAATCGGCTGAGCATTGGCGGTACTCCCAGAGAGCCTCTTTAGAAGTATTATGTGCCAATACGTGGAGCTTGTTGCCAGCAAGTGTTTTACGAACGAAGTCTAAGCATCCGATTCAATTAGAATTGACAGTTATGAGCCCATACTTGTTCCTGTCACTGTAGATTTTCCTGAGTAGCTTGACACTTCTTTTAGGTGCCTTGCCTGTTGATCTGACAGTTGGCCTATGTTCTATGATATTACATCATAATTCCCAATCTGTCATAAAAAGCTACAGTGATACCTGGCATCCTAGAAATGAAAGATGTCAAAGTCTCAGCTTTAGTCGAGGGTTAATCCGAAGGAACTGCCAAGATCAATGCTCCTCTATCCAGCCTGTTAGCACTGGAGTGTAACCTAACTCCTGAACCAAGCGTATTTGGAGAGATAAAAGTCTGTTGATCTCAAATGAACAGAATTCGGCTCAGAAGAACCAGTTCTGGCAGATGCTTCTCTGTCATCTGTCGGTCATCAGTACTGGTGACAGTGATTTGGGAGAGAGCGCAAGTATACCAATATGCATCCACCTTTATGACGAGGTGATCATTTATTAGAGGATCTGACGATTTGCAAAGCTAGTTGCCGATGCCATTGAGTAACAGTGCAAAGAATCCATTATTCCAGTCTGTGAGAAGGACAACAGTACTGTACTGTATACGGTTGGGTGTGGACTATCATAGACTGAATAAAGTGACAGTCTCTGATAAGTTCCCGATGCCAAATATGGCAGATTCTGTATGAGGACTCCAAAGAGTCAAGTATTTCACAACCCTTGACCTAGTTTGTGGATACTATTAGTTACCATTAGTAGAGAACAATAAAAAGTTCATAGCTTTCTTTGATTAGTTTGGACACTGGGAGTTCAGACGTTTATCGTTAGGACTGAAGAATGCACCTAAAGTGTTCCAGGGAGAAATGCAGCATATTCTACAGGAGTTCCCAAAGGTCAAGGTGACTAAATTGATGACATCTTGATCCTTAGGGCTTCTTTCAAGGAACACCTGAAACTGGTAGAACAAGCTTTGGCTACTTTCCAGAAGCATGGGCTCAAGATAAAACTGGAAGTGTTCTTGGGTTCAGGCAGAGGCTAAATATCTTGGCCATCTACTTGGGTATTCTAGTATGCGTAAGCTACCAGAGTATAGCCAGAAAGTGGAGAAGTTCCCTAAACCTACTTCTGTGCAAGAGCTACAAGGATTTTTATGACTAGTAAACCTCTAATGAAAATTCATCCCAATGTGCCAACAGATAGCCAAACCATTATCTGTAAAGACTGGAGGATGGAAATTCCAATAGGCCAGCAAGCTGAAATGGGCTGGAAGGATTGTGCCTAGAGCATCTGACGGAACCGATCAAGGAAAACATCATGTTGTTGTCCCTGATCCCTGACTACTCCGTTAATGTTAAACCCATGGAGCTGTTTGTTGATGCTTCAGGTGAGGGCACTGGTGATTCCTTTGAGACTCCAGGGGAGTGTCGGGTAATGTCTTACGAGTCCATGACCTTCCTGACTGCGAGACCCATTACTAAGCGTGAGTTGACCACTCTGCGATGGGGAGTGAAAGCCTTCAGGGCCTTCCTCTATGGCCAGTTCTTGTGATCCATTCTGATCGCCATCCCCTGATGTACATGTATCCTCAAGACTTGAAGAAGGTGGACAGTAATCTACCACAGACACTGGAAGATTTGTCCAAATTTAAGTTAGTTACTAATTACTGTCCAGGTGATCAGAATGCTGCAGCAGACTGGTTATCCCACTGGCCTGCATCAATTGACTGCATGACCATTACTGATTCTACAACTCCCTAGTTGCTTACTGGATTAGCCCTGTATAAGGAGGTTTGTGGTGGTTCAGATTCTCTTATAGAATCTTTGGAACTAGTCGGGAATTGCTGACTCTCAGTTGAAGGGAGCCAAACTCCGGTAAGACTTAGTTCAGCAGTTTCTGAAAGACTGGTCGACTACGCTTCAAACTGGAAAAGACTAGCAGGAACCGGATCATGGCTATGGAGTTCCCAGGTACTGTCCCAGCTTTGGAGTTGCTATTAGCAACTTCTTGGCTGGAAATCTGGGTCCATTTTAGTCCCACTTGTCTTGTAATTTATCGTGATTCATCTGTGACTGAGCCTCAGTGTGTGCATCTTCAGTATCTCTCAGGGTTGCATTTTAACCCTCTGTTTGAGCTATGTAATTACTAATTATGTTTCTGTAATTGATGAGATTCTGGGGCATAAGATGGAGGTGGAGGTGATAGCTTGTGTGCCTGATGCTTAGGACTTGGTTGCTGAAGATCCTGAAGTACCAGAGGATTCTCCCGTAACCTAGTATGTGACTGAAAAGATACTTCATCAGTCCAGTTGTAGGCATGTGTCTTAACACTTGGGAGTAGATCTAGTACAGTAATGTTACAGGACACCTTGTAATGTACTCTTGTTGATGCAGAAGCAAAGGTTTGCTTTGTTAATAAGTCTATTGAGCCAGCTTGTCATGGGTACTGGATTGGTCTAGAGAACAGTTCAGAAGTTGACTGATACTTGTGCCAACATTCTCAGGTGCATCAAGTAAGAGGTAAAGTGTGTGTCCAGTGGAAACTCCCACCGTTTAGCTATGCGTAAGTAGCTTCCAGAGACAGTAACTTTGGTTTTGTCTTGAGCAGAAATCTGCTGACGCAGCCTACCTGATCCTGGGTTCACTTTGGGAAAAGTTGGTGTATGACAGCACTGTTCTTCTTTACTTGTTTCCCAATTACTCCATCTCATTGCTATCTACCACGACCACTGTCATGAAGGTGACTGATCCTGAACTTGACCATGGAGTGTTCTCAGGGAATGCTCTCCTGTCCTTTTGTCTGCTTGTGAAAAGGAACCCAGATAGCTCGGTAGTTCCTGTAATCACCTTCAATGTCCTGATTAACATAGTTGCAGAGACACACCTGAAATTTTTTTACTGGGGAATAAGGAAAATGACTGCAATACTCTGTCGACTCGTATGGGACAAATCCTTGATTAGTGTGATCAGGGATGTGCCAAATGTGTTGGGAATGTTAGACTTGTGAGGTTGTTACCCCACGAACCTTGAAAATAGTAACCTCTTCTCCTTTTGAATTGGTTGTTATGGACCTTGTGAGTCTTCTAGCAACCAGTACTTCTTTTATTGGGTGTGATGGTAGTCGATCATTATTCCAATGGCGTGGCAGCAGTACCCATAAGGAATAAGAGGAGCAGCACGATATGCCAAGAACTTGAAAGTCAAGTTTATCCGATTATTTCATGTCTTTCAGTCCGGATATTGACTGATAACGGCCTCAAGTTTAGTTCCCAGGAATTTATTGAGTTGTCGGAGCATTACAGTGTTGTATATGTGAAAACAATTCGGTATAAACCCTCTAGTAATGGTGCAGGAAAATCTATTGGTGAGCTACTATGAGTAATTTCTGTGGAATTTCGAAAATAAGGCCGGCAATTGTTTAGAGCAGTTCTGAGACTATCACATTGTTTAGAGCAGAAATGAAAGACTCGTGAGCTGAAGGACATCTTTGGTAAAAATGGTTTAAGGAGGGTTCTCTGGTTCTGAAGAAGGTGCATCTGTTGGGATACCTAACAAACAAGGTCATCCATAGGTTTTAGTGAGTATGCCATGTTACCAAGTACCCAAGAATAAGATTGCTTATGAGCTGAGGAAACTTGTCGTATGATGAACTGGTGAAGGCACACCGTGTTCAGCTAAAAGTACTGTATGGCTTGAACCTCCAGCCTATATCAGGAGGCACTTCCTTTGGTATCTGAAGGGTCCTGATCCAGTAACTTACTGTAGACTCAGGATAGTTTAGGACTTTTTGATACTAGTCCAACTCTGTCTGATATGTCGGATAGGTTTAATTCCAGTAGTGATGGTAACATGTTTGGTGTCGCTGCTGTTGATGCATCATATCTTTTGTCTCAAGATCATGGCAATTCCTGTTGACAAAGGAAAAGTTATAGTCTTCCAGAAGATTTTTGTCTCTTCAACCCCATCCTCAAGTCAGCAAGAACTTATGAGAGAAAGAAAGCACTGGAAGCTTAGTAATATCCATCTGAAGATTTCGATGAGACCTTGCATTAAAACTAAATGACACTTTTCTGTGCCAAAAGGTCATAGATTAAGATATCCAAGAACATTGCTTCTTCTGACTCTTGAACCTTCAGACGTGCTGATTTAATGATGTTCTGGAAACCATCCCGGTTCGAACTAATCAAGTCTGGCTCATTACTGTTAGTGGTGCTATTTCTGAAGGTAGAAGGCTGGTATAATGGACAACATGCGATGCCCACTATCCATAGGTGTTTACCCTCAGGTCCCTTAATAACCTTATCGCGGTAGCTACTCAAGTTATGTTGCGAACTTTCTCCCTTACAGGGCAACTAGCATCTCGTCTTATGATTGCATTTATGACACAAGTCTATGAGACAGAATATCTGGCCATTGTCTTCTTTTTTTCTTTTTTTTGGGGTGAAGCAGTAGCTCAGGTATATGCTGGATCAGATGCTAGATGTAGGCGAACCTCACGACTGAGTAACTTCATTACAGAAGACTAGTACTTTACTGAAGTATCTCACCCCCCCAACTGAAATGCATGCAACTCATTTCTCATAATGACCATACATTTAGACACCATATCCTTATGGGTATAGCCTCTTTCATGACTGCCTAGTAGTCTCCGGGTAGGGACGTAGCCTAACACCTGCTATATATCTTTTATCAGGTTATTAAGAGGCTGACAGGAGTCATCAACTTTGCTCTTCGCCAACACCAAAGTGCATTGGCATTTCCCTTGGTCATTAAACCAATTGAGTTGGTTTCAGGGAAATCCTCACTCCTAAGGATGAGTCTCCTATTAAACATTGAACGTTTGTATTATGTTTAGGAACAAATAAACAATTTTAATCAATTTGTATTTTTCCTGATCGTACGAACATGAGACCTATGTTACGCTGGCGACCTCAATCACCTCACAAGTCCTAGGTTAAGGTCAAAGGGAAGGCTATATGCTACCTGGTTGGTGGGTGGGGCCTACCCGCCATCTTCCAGCTAATGATAATAACTCTAAAAGTTTAAACAGCTGTTTCATCCTACTTTCCTCACTTGAGTTTAACTCTACACATTTAATAGGTCTTAGCTTGCATAGTTAGGAAAAAGATAAATTGATTAAAGAATTTGTGATATCTTGGAACCAAGTGCTTTTTCTTCTGGTGACCTTTACAACGCCACCCGGACATGACAGGTCGTCTGGATTTGGTTCGTTATATCCAGAATCATTCCGAGGTTTCACTGTATTCTTAAATCTAATTCGTAGTTACCAACAGGCACTTTAACATCCCACACCAAATTACATAAATATTTATTGTAACAATGCTGGTAAATTTTGGTAACTACTTACAGTATCAGATTTAGGAATACAGTGAAACATGGGAATAGTTCTTCCAAGTACCTGAAGACCAAGTTAAAGTCATCTCAATCCATGCTGGTATTTAATTCACTGTCTGTGTCCATATTTTGATATATTGTACAGCTGTAATGTCCAGCAGAATTGCTACGCACTGCATTTTTTATGGCAACCATTTAAGAGGACAATTATAAATGTGTGTACATATAGCACCAATTGACAATATCCAAAGGTCTACTCTGTCACATTCCTCACAAGAGGTTCTGAAACTTCTCAAATACCAGTACACACACACACATAAGAGCCAAAACCAATTGAATCTTGTCTCAAATATAGTGAAATGCTATGAAGGCCACTTTCATCATCATAGCTCATTATTCCTGCAATAGAAGACAGAATTGTAGGAAACTGGAAAATGGAAAGCAAATAGAAAAAAATAAAGTTTTAGGGGCATGTTAATACTAAATTGCCAAAATTGTATAAGATTTTAATGTACAATTCTGTACCATACTGTATAGGTATTAACTACATTTAGTGTATTTTAAAGTAGTTGAATTTCTTGATTAAACATTTACACGAGATATAAAAATTCTTTTGAATATATATTGCTCAATATCCACGGAATTCCGCAACCCCAGGGTTGCTTGGAATCCAATGACACCCGATAAAGAGGTTTGAGTGTACACTGTAGTACTGTAATTTTTTTCAATGGTATTTTAAGGACCATCAATTGAGGCTAATTGAATATGTGTTTTAGAGTATTGAAAACACCAAAAATTATGATGTTTTGCATGAAGAGCACTGCACTTCAGTATATATTTATTGATCTAAATAAACCTTACTTATTTCAGCTTGAACGTTACGTCAAACATGGAAAAGAAACAGCCACTTTAGAAGTTGAAATTTTCGTAGAAGGAAAGTAAGTTTGATCATAGTTTCTCTTAGTATTCAGGTTTTATTTTTTTTTAGTCTTGTACTTTTTAGTCCCTTTTTTGTAACTTTTGTGTTCATACAACAAACGAATCTCTTATGCTTGTCAGCATGCACATTTGATGTACAGTATTACTGATTTTGAACGTAAACAGAGTTAAATGGCATTGTTCTGGTGCAAAAATACAAACTTTTAGCTCTTTACTATGGAATTTCTATTTTGGCGAAGCTGATACTAGCCGTTAAGTTTGTTGTGTGAGTGTAACTATTAAACAGAGTTAAATGGCATTGTTCTGGTGCAAAAATACAAACTTTCCACTCTTTACTATGGTATTTCTATTTTGGCGAAGCTGATACTAGCCGTAAGTTTGTTGTCTGGGTGTAACTATCCACCGCTAGTTAGCAGGGTAAGCTAGGCCCCCTCCTTCTCTCTTACAGCAGTACTAGCGATTAACTATCACTTTTTATTTTGGGTCGGTAGAGTTAAGACGTAGTCTTTCTCTGCCGCCAAATCTTTTAACCGGTTTACAATTAAAAGTAACTGGCCTAAAGCTACATAAAAAGTCCTTTGTTCTGGCACACCATATAAACCTTCCGCTTTTTACTATGGAGTATTTATTTCAGTGAAGCTGAAACCAGCTGATAAGCTTTTTGTCAGGGTGTAATTACCCACCGTTTGTTAGTGAGGGATGAGCGGGGTAGGTTAACCCACCAGCTCACACCAGCATTAACAACTAACCGCCACATTTTATTTTGGCTCGGTAAAGTAAGTATGTAGTCTTCTCTTCTGCCAAATCTTTTAATTGGTTTTACAATTAAAAGCAACTGGCATAAAGCTTATTAAAAAGTCCCTTTTCCTTCAGTGCTGCCTTCCTTGGGGTTCATGGGTTCCCCGGGCAAGGGCGACCCTCGCGACTTGGACAGGTACGCATGGGAGCATCCGAGGGAAACACAATGCTGTAAGAGTTTGACACGATGTTTGGAACCGAGTGCAAATTCTTTGTATCTGTTGTTGGATGAGCGAATGTTCTAGACGCGAACGTCATAGTACCGGGCGTCTGAATCGCGAGCATCCTTGTTCCGAGAGTCACGTAGCACCGAGCGGCAAGCAGTTGCATGGCGTCGAGCGTCCAGCAGTTTGACTTGACGTTGAATGTCAAGCAGTTAGACAGGACGTCGAGCGTCAAGCAGTTGGTTGTGACGCCGTGTCAAGCATAATTCCGAGCGTCTAAATCGGGAGCGTTTAGCCACGAGCGTCTAAACCGCTAACGCATAAAGAAATTAGTCTGTATGGCTAAGTCTTGAGGAGGAGAGAGCGGAGACATCCTTTCTCTACCAGCCATAAGAAAAAAAAGTAACATAACTCACTGAGCTGAGTAGAAATTGACAGCTGGGTTCCCCACAGCTACCCCCTACCAAGCCGCTACAGTGGTTAGGTAGGGTTGCCACCTCACGTGTGCTCGATCTGGCGGGGGCGGCGTTGCGAGCAGGGTTCGCTCTGCGACGAGTGTATGGAGTGGCCTGCCTCCCAATGGGAGAAATTTGGGCATCGCAGGAGGAAGAAAGTCAAGCAAGATCTTTCTCCCCCCAGGGTCCTCCTCTGGGGTAAAAAGACCTCGGGCATCTTCATGCACTCCTGTATCTGTCTCCAAAGCTCCTATTCGCTTGCTTTTCTCCGGGGGGCAATCGTAGGAGCACAGACCGCTTAACTCCTTGTTAACCTTGGGGTACTAGGGGTGGTTGTGCTTCCCTTAGAGGAGCACCTTCACCTCCAGCTGCAGGGGAACCCTGTTCTCTTGCTTGGCCATCTCTGCGGGTTTCTGCTCCCCCCTTTAAAGGAAGCGCCACTGCAGCTCCTTCAATGTGTTGCTCGGAGAGACCCTTCACCAGTGGCTTCAACATATTTCACCCTGGACATCTGCAAAGTCCATCTTTTGCCCTTTCCTGGCCCTTCCACACGTGGACGAGGTCAACGCTCTCGCTTGCCCCTCCATTGGCCTCCTGGTGACGATGAGTCCTATCGCCCTCCTGGGACTAAGTTGTCACCTAACCCTCAGCCTCTTGTTTCTCCCCACAGGAAAGGTTCCAGCTCGTGTGTGCACCTCTCGCCTGCTGCGGATGTTAGGAGTGATGATCTTCCAGTAGCCAGTGCTCCATCTGCTTGCCGATCGCCTGGACGAGACACACCACCTTCTAATCCTTTGGGACAATCACCCTCAGGATCTCGGCGCTCTTTTCACGAAGGTGTTCCCAATCTAGAGCTAAGTGCTTGCACTTAAGAGACCACAGCTCATCACTGTCTCTGCACTCTTCTTCCAGAAGGCATTCTCATTCATGTGCTAAAAGTTCACGATCACGAACAGGACGGTGTACTGTAGATCAAGATCTGGACGCTTGCGTTCACGAGCTAGACTCACGATCACGAGGAAGGCGCTCAAGATTGCGAGGTAGGCGGTCATGGTCACAAGGTAGATGCTCATGATCACGAGCTAGGTACTAACAATGTAGTAGTTTGCAGACTGTGGCCAGATATAGCACCCAAACTGCCTAGTTTCCGAATGTCAACCACACTCCAACGTTCACTACACAAAAAGGTAAAACGGTATAATACCCAAAAATCTAGATAACAGGTCAAGAGGACTGGGCACTGGGCACCACCCCTTGATTTTATACTGGGCAAGGGAACCCAGCTAGAACTGTACTTGCATATCATTAAGAGGTAAGCCGATTGTATAGGTCATGTAAGTACTAAACATTAGTAGAGGAAACAAAAAAGAGAAAACCATTGATGCCAGAGAAAAAAAAAGACTAAATTAGTGGCTGAGAAGGGGACACTTGTGATGTACTGGAATAAAAAGTAAAGTTTTCAAAAATAGAAGAAATATTTATTTGGAGAGAAAAAAAATAGTGAGGAGAAGGTACAGGTCTCCAACAACCTGAAGCAGCGACCTATATATATCCAGGCAGAGCCTCTTAGGATTCAATCTAGAGAATGATATACAGTAAATATAAAAGTATAAGTATTGTATATATCTTGGCTAAATTCAAATGTAATTTGAATGATTGCTTGCATCAAGTTCAAAAGGATTATAAAACAAAGTCGCACATTGGACCTGATTCTACATTCTCACCTCTACACCAGAAAAGCAAAATAAATTTTGTAGTAGAAAAAACTTACAATTTTAAACATCTGATTTAGCCGGTAGGTATATATATAGCTATACGTCCCTGACGTCCGGCAGAAATTTCAAAACTCGCGGCAATCGCAGATTGGGTAGCTAGGTGTACCACCTGCGCGCCCCTAGCAAGGTACCTGGAACCATTCCATGATTCCTCAGATCTTCCCTGCCGCTCACGCCGGCAACATCGTAGGATTTTTCACTCGCTGTAACCTGTATAATTGCAGTCATCTTGGTGATGTACAATTTACTGTTGGCTTTCTCTAGTTTGGTTTTATTTCGACTGAGAGTAGTGGTTGGGTTATGATCGATATATTCACAAATTGAAAGGGGTAGGTTTAGGAGTTTTTTCCGCCTACTGTAAAAATAACGAGCCTACTCTCAAACACATGATGGCGGTAGGTAAACACTCCGCCATCACTATGACGTCACAATCGTATATGACATAAACTACGCAGTTACTTCGTAGTATGACTTGCATATTCATTTCTTTTTCTATGCAAAGGCATATATTATTTTTAAGAATATATTTGTCT
Organism: Palaemon carinicauda; assembly: GCF_036898095.1. NCBI lineage: Eukaryota > Metazoa > Arthropoda > Malacostraca > Decapoda > Palaemonidae > Palaemon > Palaemon carinicauda. The sequence continues at coordinate 130,993,574 of NC_090732.1, read as the reverse complement.
TATTAGTATACTTTATTCAGATAATTATCGATCTATTTTCAGAGTTTAGATAAAACTTGCGTACAGTTAAAGTTACGCTACGTTGTTCTCAGTCAATTGATACAGTCTCGCAAATTACTTTATCGTTATTTATGATTCTACTTACAAACCAAAAGTTTTTTAAGCTCTTATAATATAAAAGGAATATGTTATTTTTAAGAATATATTTGTCCTATCAGTATACTTTATTTAGATAATCATCGATCTATTTTCAGAGTTTATATAAAACTAGCGTACAATTAAAGTTACGCTAGGTAGTTCTCAGACAATCGATACAGTCTCACAAATTACTTTGTATCGTTATTTATTTTTGTTTTCGATATTGGGATTTCTAATATTAATCAAATAACCTATTGAATTCTCATTCAAGCCCTCGGCGGATGAGTAATATCTCTCGCAACGGTCGGGTCTATTTATAGTCTTATGTGAAAGAGTATAAAAAGTGCAATTTTCAGTGCTAAATTAGTGCAGTGAATTTAATCAGTCAGTGGAGGGTGCGTCTGCTCGAACCTGTCGTTATCCTAGCCTTAGACCTCTTCCAAGCTCCCCAACCCCTGGGAGACGGAATGTCGATCAGCGAAAGGAAACGAGAGGCGTTAGCGCTCGAGCAGACGTTCCTGTTGTCGCTTCCCAGGACGCTCGCCCTCGCTGTAGGAAAGGCGAGGTAAAAGTCTTACGTATTTAACTTCCTTTTAGACAAATAAGCTAGCGTCAAGAAGGACACCTAGCGTTAGGGAATGGACTATATCACGCCAAGCTTCGAGTAGCTGGAAGTCATGACACGTAACACCGAGCGTCAGAGCATTGGACGGCAAGCGTGACGTCATCGAGCTTCCAGCAGGACGTCGAGCTTCCAGCAGGACGTCGAGCGTCCAGCACTACTAACGATGCTGTAAGAGTTTGACACGATGTTTGGAACCGAGTGCAAATTCTTTGTATCTGTTGTTGGATGAGCGAATGTTCTAGACGCGAACGTCATAGTACCGGGCGTCTGAATCGCGAGCATCCTTGTTCCGAGAGTCACGTAGCACCGAGCGGCAAGCAGTTGCATGGCGTCGAGCGTCCAGCAGTTTGACTTGACGTTGAATGTCAAGCAGTTAGACAGGACGTCGAGCGTCAAGCAGTTGGTTGTGACGCCGTGTCAAGCATAATTCCGAGCGTCTAAATCGGGAGCGTTTAGCCACGAGCGTCTAAACCGCTAACGTCATTGTTCCGAGATTCACGTGGTGCCGAGCGTCAAGCAGTTGCATGGCGTCTAGCGTCCAGCAGTTGGACTTGACGTTGAGTGTCAAGCAGTTAGACGTGACACTGCGCGTCAAGCAGTTGCATGGCGTCAAGCGTCCAGCAGTTGGACTTGACGTCAGGTGTCAAGCTTGACGCTGAGCATCAAGCAGTTAGATATGACGCCGAACGTCAAGCAGTTAGACATGACGTCGAGCATCAGGACTCGGATGTCGCGATTACACCAGTCGAGCCGAATGTCGAGATCGCGAACGTCTTGTTTCTGATCGTAATGACCGCGAACGTCTAGAGTTGGAACATAGTTACGCCTGGCGCTATAAGTGAAAAGATTCAGAGAAAAATATTAATTAACTGGAAGAATTATTTTCTCATACCAAGACCCGCCTATACAGACTCTTGGTGTCAGATAGAGGGCGAAAAATAAACCCCTATAAGTAAGTAAAAGTAAGTAATGATCTTGGACCCATTGAGGCCAGAATTACAGGACCTTAAGGAGTTAACTCCTAGGAAACAAGACGTGTCTACCTCGGTTAGGGTCTTGTAGGAAGAAGGGATCGACGATCTCCTTTCCCTTATTTATCTTTTAGTGGAATTCTCGTAGGAGAAGATCCTAAGATCCTTCATCCTTCGGTTGACTTATAGAAACTCATGAGAGTTTTTTCTGAAGAGTTTCCAGATTATTTTGTGCCTGCTGCTCCTCGTTCCCCACCTTCAGAGTTTATGCTAGGGAAGGTGTCGAAGGAGTCTCTGTTTACAAAGATGGTGCTGTCCCGATCATCTAAATAGAGCTTTGAGGATGATGAGAGACTGGATACAATCCAAGAATATCCAGGGTAATACTGTTTTTCCCTTTTTCCCTCGACTAAATTGGCCTCCAGATCTAGTGTTTGGTTCGAGACGGGAGAAGTTCTCAGCTTGGGAGCTCCTACCTCTGCCCAAGGAGATTTTTCGAGTCTAGTAGACGCTCTGCGTCGGATGGCCTTAATAGGACAAAATTCTCCGGTCAACGTCAGAGCTTGATCATCCTCTCAAAGGCGTCTTCAAAGCTTTCGAAGTATTATTTTTCCTTGACTGGACTGTGGGAGCCTTTGGGAAGAAGTTTTCTGCCTTGAAGAATGTGGACACTGATAGTTTCAGCCTCATTATGTCAAGCATGGATAAAGCCTTAAAGAACGGTTCCAATAAGTTAGCAGCCCTTTACTCAGTGGGGGTCTTGAAGTAAAGAGCCCAAATGTGTTCTTTTCTGTCTATTGGGGTTACACCCATTCAGAAGTCAGAATTAAGGTATGCACCCCCCTTTTTTCTTCCTCTCTTCCTCCTCAAGAGTTGGTCAAAGAGGTTTCTTCCACTTTAGCCCTAAAGGTCACACAGGATTTGGTGACTAAATCAGCAAGAAAGGTTCTGCATACTTTTTGTCTCTAAACTGCACAGACAACAGTAGGAGCCAGACTAAACAGCTTCTGGCGAGTCTGGGAGAGGAGAGGAGCAGACCTTTGGTTAGTACTATTTTTAAAGGAGGGATGCTAATTCTTTTTGCTAGTGGAACCTCCTTTGATAGTAACTCCGATAGACCTCTCTGCCAGATACAGAGAGGAGGCAAAGAGACAGGCTATGCAACATCAAATGTCTCCCTTCTTGGAGAAGGAGACTATTGACCAGTCCTGGATTTAAGTGCTCTCAACGCCTTCGTTTAGAAGACAAAGTTCTCCATGGAGACATCGAAATCAGTCCTAGTAGCAGTAAGGAAGGATGACTGGATGGTCTCTTTAGACCTCCAGGATGGTTTCTTCCACATCCTCATCCATCCGAACTTCAAGCAATACCTGAAGGTTCGTGTATAGGAGGAAGTTGTCCAGTTTTGGGCTCTTTGTTTCGGCCTAAGCACCACCCCTTAATAGATGGTGCGTCTGCTAGGACCTGTCGTTATTCTAACCATAGACCTCCTCCAAGCTCCCCATCCCCTGGGAGAAGGAATGTTGAATGTTCTAACCAAAGACCTCTTCCAAGCTCCCCAACCCCTGGGAGAAGGAATGTCGATCATAGACCTCTTCCAAGCTCCCCAACCCCGGGGAGAAGGAATGTCGAACGACAAAAGGAAACGAGATGCTTTAGCTCCCGAGCAGTTGTCACCTCGAGCATAGCTATTGACGCCTCCAAGACGCTCGCCTTCTCATAGGGAAGGTGTGGTTATACAGTAGTGTTTTCGTCATCTTTGGATGACGCAGTGCACAGACGAGGCTGGTGTCAAGTTTCCAGACCTCTGAAGAGGAAGATGGGCACGGTCAATCAGCGTCCTATCATGACACCGCAAGCTACTGGTTGTAGGCTCTGGAGCAGTCTTGAACGTTTTCATTCTACCGAAGAAAACTCTCCTGCCAAGCGTCCTTTAAGGACGTCGGCAACTGTCAAGAAATGTCCAACTCACCTAGTTGCAGGACTGTTGTCTGAGCCTGGCATGACCTTTGTTCATGCTCCTCCACCATCAGTCTGGTTGTCGTCCTCTGGACGCTCTGCGCGCTCTTTAAACGGCGTAGAAAGCGAGCTTGTGGTAGACGTGACATTTGTACCACAAGTGGACCCTAATTTTAATATGCTGCAAGATATACAACAGACTCTCTCTTCTTTCATGCAAGTTTATCAGCCTGCGGACACCAAGAGAGTAGCACACCTTGACGCCAAGCTTCGTAAGGCTTCTAGTCGAGAGGTTCTTGACGACGAACGTCTTTACAACTCCATCATTGAATGGCGTGTTTCAGCTGCTTTAACCAAAAGGAGTCAAGCAGCCAGACGTGATGTCGAGTGTCCAGCAAACGTGACGTCGAGCGTCCAGCAGGACATGACGTCGAGCGTCCAGCAGGATGTGACGTCGAGCGTCCAGCTTAAATGTGTCGTCGAGCGTCCAGCAGGATGTGACGTCGAGCGTCCTGCAAGACATGATGTCGAGCGTCAAGCGGGACGTGACGTCGAGCATCAAGCAGAACGCGACGTCGAGCGTCAAACAGCTTGTGACATGAACGTGTAGGCTTTCCAACGTTCAGAATTCATTACAAAGTGATGCAAAAAGTTTGGGTCACACGAAGGGACCAGATTGACTCTAGTGGCCCACTTTTGGCCCTCAAGAGAGTGGTTCACAGAGGTTCTGGAATGGATGGTAAACACTCCAAGAATCTTTTCATTAAGGAAAGTTACCATCAACAATCTCCAAGCTCTTCATCTAACTGTCTTCAGATTATCGAAAAACTCACAAGAGCTAGAGGTTTTTCGAAGGAGGCAGCTAGGGCTATTGCAAGAGTATAAAGGACGTCTACCTTCTAGGTTTACCAATCCAAGTGGGAAGTTTTTAGAGTGGTGCAGAGTCAACTGTTTCCTGATCCAGTACCTCTATAATTCAGATTGTTGACTCCCTGTTATATCTTTGAAGGAAACGTAATTTTTTCATCCTCTATCATCAAGGGATACTAGAGTACAGTGAACCCTCGTTTATCGCGGTAGATAGGTTCCAGACCCGGCCGCGATAGGTGAAAATCCGCGAAGTAGTGACACCATATTTACCTATTTATTTCAACATGTATATTCAGACTTTTAAAACCTTCCCTTGTACGTAGTACTGTTAACAAACTACCCTTTAATGTACAGAACACTTAATGCATGTACTAACGTACCCTAAACTAAAACAGGCACAAATATTAAAGGCGACTTTATATCATGCGTTTCCTAAACACGCCAAAAAGCACGATAAAAAAATGGCAACCAATGTTTTGTTTACGTTTATCTCTGATTATTATGAAGAAACAAACGCATTTACACATTTGTGTATAGGTTAGTTTTTGCATCGATTATATTGATTATTCAGTACAGTATGTTGATTTGGTTATTACTAATGTTTTACTTAATTTTTCTTAGGACTTCCAAATGAAATGTTTTTCTTTATGACGCCACCTGAAACGACGGCGTCATAAAGTACGCTCAGTAAACAAACTAAGGAATTTAACGCGCATGATGAAAGTGATAAATAATGATATTACAGTAAAAGCTTTTATAAAATATGTTATTACAAATATTATTTACCGTATCTACAGTAGGGTCCCGAATTACACGTGTTCTAATTACGCGATTCCTCAATTACGCGATCGATAGTTTTTAAAAATTAATTTTCCTGTATTTGCGAGGAGCATTCTAAATCCGCGAGTCAAGCACCGCGAAGCGTAGGAAATCTATTGTTTTCTTAATTGTATTGGGGGGGGGGTGATGGTTCCCCGATGTCTGAGAAGGGGGGGGGGGGAGAATGTGAGAGAAAGATTTCTGTTCAAACATTTTAAGACTAGTTTTGGATGAAAAATGTTAAGGTTTGCCCATTGTTGTGTGAACTTGTCGCTAGGCCTAGCCTAACTGTCCAACACCTATATGTATAATATTCCATATTTGTACTAATTAATTTTTATACTTACGTTGTGATTATGGTGAAAAATCCTTATTCATTAAAATTTAAATTAAAAACCATCAAAATAAAGACTATTTTATATCATGCTACTGCCAAACAAGTCACCACAACCAAACCCATTACTTTGTTTAGTACGTTCCATCGCCGATCATAACGAACTCGCTAACCAATTTTAACATCTGTCTATAGGTTAACTTTTGCGGCAAAAGATATCTTACCAGGTACTATGTAATAATAATGTTATAATTAATGTTTTATTTATCCTTAGAAAATCAAAATATATGAAATATGAGCAATTTTGTTTCGTGTTGTTTTTTTTCCTAAAAAAACGCCTTCTTAAAAGGAAAACTTTTTTTTTTTTTACGTTTCATCATCGATCATAAACGCATTTACTCCTGAAAGTGATATTGAAGAGCTTTTACTAAAGATGTTATTATAAATAAAGATTATAAATAGGTGGTAATATATCTATAATTAAAGTGTAGCAGCATCAAGAAATGTTGGGGTTCGCCCTTTACATAAGAATGTACTGTACATTGGATTAGACAGAACGTAGAAAAAATCAATTAGGGAAAAATCGGTATTCGATATCCTCTTCATCAGCATCGTCATTCGTCAATCGGGCTTTTTATTTTTTTTATTCTCAGTCGCTAACTAGTTATCGCACTGCCAAGATCTGCACACATTCCGATAATTCACATTTGAAGGTTTTCTGGGAGAGGATGGATAGAGAAAATACCGAACTATATAAAATGTTTTTATAACCTGTTAAGCGTCACCCACGTGATAAACCGTTCACCACGATCTACTCGGTACCGCCTTCAACTGTATATTCCGTTCATGACTTTAATTGCCTTTTACAAGCTGTCAGTCTCGTGATGTTACTTTACTCGTATAGTAAGTATAGGATCACCACTTGGCAACACTCTCAGCATATGGGGACTGTGAATAGAAACTTATATGATGTCTGGCAACTATTTTTCTGAAGGTAGCTTGATGTTACAAAACTCTGGTTTGAACTGGTTTCCTATCAGTGCGCTCGGGCGTTCATGCATAAGTGGTTATTTGTTGTTCCTTTTGTAATGAAAGGTCTAAAGAGGAAGGTTATTTCTTTAGATGAAATAAATGATATTCTTGTTGTGGAATTTGATAATGATAACCTGTTTGATAATGAGAGCACTAGTTCTGAATCCTCCAGTGATGAGTATATTGAAGAAACAAAGTTTTCTTTCGATGTCGAAAGCGAAAATGACTTCTCATTACCGAATGACTGGACAACGAAATTTCACAAAACTATAAAGGGAAAGGAAACGCCGAGAGAGAGAGAGAGAGAGAGAGAGAGAGAGAGAGAGAGAGAGAGAGAGAGAGAGAGAGAGAGAGAGAGAGAGAGAGAGAGAATAAAGTGGATAAATAATGTACAAATGTATGACGAACATATTTAAAACTATACAGGAAACGATATGAAGAGAGAGAGAGAGAGAGAGAGAGAGAGAGACCTATCCCTTTCCTTTTGTTGCTTATCCAGGCGTACGATTGAAGATAAAAAGAACCCATTAGAATATTTAGTATTATGTAGCCATTTGAAATTAAATAATAGTAGTATTAATTGTTTTTTTTACTCAACCATTTAATTAATATCCTTACTTTTAACTATAATTACGAATTATAAGCATAAAGAAATTATATTAACTTTGAAAAATTATCATTAGTGAAATGACCGCTCAGGGCAAAAAAAGCGTGATTATCGTACAGCAGCCTATTGCACACTTGCGCCTAGTGGCCGTGTTTACGTGTGGGAGTGTCATCATGGATATACAGTACTATACTGTAATTTTTAACTATTGCTAGATACGTACTGTATCAAACCTTGAAAACCCTTTTTTGTTTTTTGTATCTATAGGAAATAATTCTACATCATTCGGAAAATACTGAAAACAGTAAGCTATGCATAGTACAGTAGTAAATACTACAGTCATAGAAAATTATCAAAACTTTAACAACTTTTTATTGTTTAATTTATCCATAAAAGAAATTTTGTACAGTATTTTATAAAAAAAATCTATAAGAAGGATTTCTTACAGTATTGTTAAGATAAAAGCTACAGTATATATATATATATATATATATATATATATATATATATATATATATATATATATATATATATATATATATATATATATATATATATATATATATATATATATACATACATACATACACACATACATACACACACAGTGTATATACAGTATATATATAGCTAGAAAGCTAGAAATGGAGTGAAAAAAAAATTGACGGGTAGGTTGCTGTTTGCCGCCATGATGTGTTTCGAAATATACGAATTTCCAATTACACGAGGCCTTTCATCGACCAAATTCTCGCATAATTCGGGACCCTACTGTATATAAAATCATACATACGTAGCAAAGCAGGAAAACAATCTGAGAGAGAGAGAGAGAGAGAGAGAGAGAGAGAGAGAGTGTGTGTGTGTGTGTGTGTGTGTGTAACATACGTAAATGTAAATTTAAAAAAAAAAAAAATAGCCCCATTTCATATAAAATAGATTACAAATATTTTACTTTATCATATTACAGTAGTCTGTAAAATACTGTAAAGTTCAATACAGTATGTTGTTGTTATAGTCGTGGCGATGAAATTCTCACGAAACAAAAACACGCCATTTGATTACAACAGCTGATTCATTCTCTCTCTCTCTCTCTCTCTCTCTCTCTCTCTCTCTCTCTCTCTCTCTCTCTCTCTCTCGTGTTATACAATACTTACATTTAGATGAAGAAACTAAAATTAGTTTTCTTAGTGTCAATTAAATACGAAACGAAAAAATTAGGCCGAGTCTACATCCATTTCAATCATTGCTAAAAATACGGCATCCGATTTCATCAGCAAACCACAATTTTTTGGGAAATATCATTTTATTCTAGAAAATTGCCACTCTTTAAATAGTTAATTGCACATTAAGAAAGCGTGTTCTTTTGTTTTTAAATTTCGGGTGTGTTTTAAAAATCGAGTATTGTTGACTTCTTTTTGTTTTACTCTTGGCTGTGATTAGATCAGCTGTCATCTAGCTGCCGCTCTTGAGTGTGTACGAACACACTAACAAAGTATCGTTTATACCATTTCTTAACTTATTCAAACCGTCTACAGTATACAGTTGATATTACATAAGCACCAATGTGTTATAACCTATCAAATTTTTTTGTTTATTACATTTAAACCCCCCTCTATCTCTCTCTCTCTCTCTCTCTCTCTCTCTCTCTCTCTCTCTCTCTCTCTCTCTCTCTCTCTCTCTCTCTCTCTCTCTACCTCTACCTCTCTCTCTCTCTCTGGGCTACTTTTCACTACCTCCCATTCCTTACCTCTCTCTATCTCTCTAACAAATGATATCTTTTTTGCTCCTCAAAGTTTCATTTATATTGAAAATCAATCATGATTCAATTTTCCTTACTTTCTCCAATCTCGCACCATCGGTCACATCGCGGTATTTTTGATATTTCCGGAAAATCCGCGATATATGTATATACATGGGTTATGAAAAAAATCCGCGAAGTGGTGAATCCGCGATGGTCGAACCGCGAAGTAACGAGGGTTCACTGTATGTTAACAACTGTATTCAGGCCAACACTTGGACCTTTCTAATGTTAAAGACCTATAGGAACTTCTCAAATCGTTGAAACCTCAAAGCAATAGTTCCAGGATTCACCAGCTTGGAATCTGGATATAGTCCTGAAGTTCATTAAGAGTGACAGGTTTGAGCCCTTGCATTCAGCTTCATTTAAGGACCTCACGATGAAGACTGTTTTTGGTCAGTCTGGCGACAGCTAAAAGAGTCAGTGGGATTCGTGCTTTTAGTGAAAACGTTGGTTTTCTAGAGATACAAAGCTATCGGCTCATTGCAGTTAGGGTTTCTCGCCAAGAATGAACGCTCTTCTCAACCTTGGCCCATGGCTTTTGAGTTTCCGAACCTTTCGGGTGTGGTTGGCGAAGAGTTGGAGAAGGGTCCTGTGTCCAGTAAGAGCCCTGAAGTTCTTCCTGAACTGAACGGAAAAGTTGCGAGGCAAGACAGAAGCTCTTTGGTGCTCGGTCTAGAAGCCCTCATTACAGAGGTCGAAGAATGCACTTTCATTCTTCATCAGGCTCTTATTAAGAGAAACTCATGCACATTGTAGTAAGGCAGACCGCAAGCGTTTTAAAGTCAGACGCATGAAGTTAGAACTGTAGCAACTTCGGTGGCCTTGAGGCAGAATAGATCGTTGCAGAGCACTATGGGCACAACCTTTTGGAGGAGTAAATCTGTGTTCGCTTCACATTATTTAAAATGTGTCCAGACTCTTTGAGGACTGCTTCACTCTGGGACCATTCGTAGCAACATGAGCAGTAGTGGGGGAAGGATCCACCACTACATTCCCATAATCCTAATACCCTTTTCTTCTCTTGGAACTTTTGTATTTTTATGGTTGTTCGTGGAGATTGCGACATTCTTCCACAATCATTGACTTTAGTCAGGTGGTCAATTTGTTCCTTGAGAGCGCCCCAGAACAAGGGTATTGGAGGAGGTCCTGTTACATAGAGGTTTTTAGACCGGTTTGACAGCTCCTAGAGGTCTTCAGCCCCCTGGGTGGATCGCTGGATCTCATAAAGAAAGCGGACTTAATGAAAGAATTCAATGAAATCAGCTTCCTTATCAGGTACGAACTCTTAAGCTTTTTTGTTAACTCTTAAGTAAAATTCCAACAATGTTGGCTGTCTCTGACCCTCCACCAAAGGTGTCAATCAGCTATATATATAAGTACCGGCTAAGTCAGATGTTTAAAAATTATATTTTCATAATAAAATAAATTTTTGAACATACTTACCCGGTAGTTATATGATTTAATTCCCACCCTCCTCCCCTCTAGAGACTAGAGGCATGGAAGATCTGAGGAATCATGGAATGGTTCCAGGTACCTCGCTAGGGGCGCGCAGGTGGTACACCTGGCTACCCAATTTGCGATTGGCACGAGTTTTGAAATTTCTGCCGGACGTCAGGGACGTATGAGCTATATATATAACTACTGGGTAAGTGTTCAAAAATTTATTTTATTATGAAAATATCATTCCTCAGTGATACACAGTATGTCATGATTATTCTACATCCATAAAAATGGATAAGAGGTGAGACCAATTGTAATCATATTATGAGGCCCCTCCTCTTGATTGCAAAGTCACACACGCAAAACATAAGATATAACATAGAGCTTTATCCTGAAAAGGGGCTTTTATATACTGTATACCTGTACCTTCTCAATATTTTTTTTCTCAAAATTGATATTTCTTTTATTTTTGTATTCCTTCACTTCAAAGGGTTTGCACTCATCTTGTACACTTTTTGCATTATCATCTACATTCTTACAAGCTTTTGCATTGAAAGAATGAATATCACATTATGCTCAGACACTGAAATGAATAATTTGAATATGAAATTTTTTTTGTAGAATTCTTATATGTGTGAATGATAAAAGTAAATTTAGAATAATAGACATGGATTATTTTTATGATCGTGGTTTTAAGTTTACTTCTTTTACTTAAATTTTTAGTTGGTTTTAAGTCCGGTAGTGTGAAAGTCATATTTTTGTTTGGGATTATTACCATTTCTCTTAATTGTAATAAGTTATCTGCATTGTTTTTTAGTTTCTGATCAAGTCATGTTCAGACCATTTTCTGATATAGTCTTTTTAAGCCTGATCATCCTCAGAGAAGTCTTGGTGGGTATTTGAAATACAGAGGTGTAACCTATGGAGTGAAGTAGTTGTTTTTAACTAAGAATAAGCAGCTCTTGTTTCAAGGTAATAGGACTGAAGTTTCAAGTTTAAGCATTAAAAATTTTATTGTAACAAATATTTTTTAAATTTATTCAATTATTTTTGTTCGCCATATATTACATGATTTAAGATTAGCAATTGTCTTTTTCAGGAATAATGTTGTCATCAGACGAGAATTTGGTGCAGCTTCACACTGGTACTTACAGGGAAAACCTGTTACTAAAAAAGAGGTATAGTACAGTAATTACATGTACATAGTTTTTAGAATGCTGGTGAAAGAAGGATAACGTATGGTTATTTCATAGGTTGTTACTAGTATCTTCTGTAAAGTATAGTAGTGTTTGTTCAAGATATGGCTTGCCACAAATGCATTAGTGCAATCATCAGGCATTCTGTTTATTATGTTAACTGCTGTTTCAGTCATAAACTTACATCTACCATCAGGGCTCCATTAGTTGCATAATCAAATTACACTCCAATATAAAAGTTTTTACCATGAGAAAGTTAATTAGTAACTGGAAATCAAACCTACGCTATTTATTTTGGGTATTACTTTTGGCAGAGCTGAAAGGACGAGCTATTAACTACCCATCCCACTAGTTAGCAAGGAGGTGAGGGGTAGCTCACTACCCCTCCCACTCACACACCTGTGATTAAACTCACTTTGCTTTTGGCGCAGAAGGTGAACGGTCGTTGCTGCTCTTCATCCTCACCAAATATTGGACTTCCATTAATGCTCTTTTTGGTTTTTCTCTTTTCAGTGTGTGTGTGTGTTTACTTCTGCCGGCCATGTGTACCTGCTCTGGACCTGAGGCCCGCTTCATGTCTGCTGAGGACATCGATCCTCACATCCTTTGCTCTTCCTGCAGAGGTCAACAGTGTGATGTGGGTAACAATTGTTCTGAGAGTATTGGGAGTGGTTTGCCTCCCAGTGGGAAAGGTTTTGGCGACACGGCGAAAGAAGTAGTCTAAGCGGGACTCTTCTCCTTCGAAGGTTTCTTCAAAGCAGAAGAAACCCAAGGCTTTTTCTTCTGCTTCCCAACCTTCCTCCGAATCTCCTGCTTATTCGGTCTCCTCTGAGGGACCGCCGAGTAATAACGCAGGCCAATCAACACCTGGACAACCTCGGTCCTCGGGAAGCGGTGTTGCTTCACCTCCCTCGGGGGATGGGGGGTGCGGGTTTCCATGACTCTCTCCATTTTTAATGGTGTGGTCATCCTTGTGGTTTCCGCGTGGATGCCAGATAACCATAATCAATCAATCAATCAATCAATTGTGATTACCGGTTCCGCCCTCCTCGAAGATCCTGCTGCAGCATCTTCGCCGTGACGCTAGCATGCACCCCTCGTCGACGTCAGAGGTGGATCCTCTGTCCTTCGTCTACGTCGTTGTGTCAGAGGTGTCGTCTGCTGCCCTTCCATGACTCTTTCTCCATTTTTAATGGTGTGGTCATCCTTGTGGTTTCCGGGTGGATGCCAGATAACCATAATCAATCAATCAATCAATCAATTGTGATTACCGGTTCTGCCCTCCTAGAAGATCCTGCTGCAGCATCTTCGCCGTAACGCTAGCATGCACCCCTCGTCGACGTCAGAGGTGGATCCTCTGTCCTTCGTCTACGTCGTCGTGTCAGAGGTGTCGTCTGCTGCCCTTCCTGCCAACATTCCAGTCCCTTCGCCCTCGTCTGCCATGACTCTTTCTCCATTTTTAATGGTGTAGTCATCCTTGTGGTTTCCGGGTTGATGCCAGATAACCATAATCAATCAATCAATCAATCAATTGTGATTACCGGTTCCGCCCTCCTCGAAGATCCTGCTGCAGCATCTTCGCCGTGACGCTAGCATGCACCCCTCGTCGACGTCAGAGGTGGATCCTCTGTCCTTCGTCTACGTCGTTGTGTCAGAGGTGTCGTCTGCTGCCCTTCCATGACTCTTTCTCCATTTTTAATGGTGTGGTCATCCTTGTGGTTTCCGGGTGGATGCCAGATAACCATAATCAATCAATCAATTGTGATTACCGGTTCTGCCCTCCTAGAAGATCCTGCTGCAGCATCTTCGCCGTGACGCTAGCATGCACCCCTCGTCGACGTCAGAGGTGGATCCTCTGTCCTTCGTCTACGTCGTTGTGTCAGAAGTGTCGTCTGCTGCCCGTTCTGCCAACGTTCCAGTCCCTTCGCCCTCGTCTGCCATTGCTGAAGACTGCGCTTCCCCCTTCATGCCGAACATCCTTCTAGGGGGAAGCAAAGTCCTATGTGTGTCTCCGGCGAGTGTTTCTTCCCCTTGGGGGAGTTCACTCATAGAGACTTCTCTTTGGAAGACTGCTGCTGAAGGTCAGCTTGCTGATTCACTGGCCCTTAGAGGGCATCACTGGGGTCATCGTTACTGACATGCTCGTCCTCCTTTTTCTTCTTAGAAGTGCGTCTTCCCCTTCGGTGAAAAGACTCCTCTTTGGCTCTTTTGACTTGTCATTGCAGCCTCATCGTCCATCGTCTGCTGGCTGTTGACCTTCACCTGCCCATGGACCTTCTTCCGAGGATTCTGCCACTAGTCCACGGACTTCGGTACTTTTTTCTAAAAGACCCATCCATCCATCTCCGTTCCTGTGTCCTCCATCTCACAATGTACCTACGTGTCAATTGCCTGCGCGCCAATCTCATGCGTGTCCATCGCCAACGCGTCATTTGCCAGCTCCCCATTCTCCAACTCGACATTTGCCTGCGCGTCCGTTTTTTTTCTGGCGTGCCATTCACCTGCTAGGTCTTCTCCATCTTGTCAGGGGAACCCTTCCCGTCACGCACCCTCCAGTTATTGCCGACCGACGTTTCGTTCGCCAGCACACCAAGTTCCTGCACATCGTTCGCCCAGACAGCACGCTGCTGTAGGCCCTCATTCTCCTGGATGCGTGCCTGCTACCCAACTTTATCCACAACATCAGTCTCCTGACGCGCAAGCGCCACCGTACCACCGTGTAAATCACTAGTCGCCTATTGTTGCCTGCGCGTCATCAATCGCAGATGCATCAGCGTGCTCATACGCGCCAACGTTCGCCAGCTCAGCAACGTTCACTAGCTCACTAGCAAGCCAGCGATCACTAGCATGCCAGCACTCGCAGTGCTTCCCAACACGCAAACATGCGCCTTCTTCCCCGAGCTCACATATTCAACTGCAAAGTAGGCATTGTTCGCTGATGCATAGGCGCTCGCCGATGCATGGTAATGCATCCCAACCTCGGCAGAAACAGACAGAACCATATATACTTCATCCTCCACCGACTTTAAGGAAGTCGCACCATCTTCCGCAGGATAAGGTAAGTGCTCGCAAGATGGAACAAGAACGGAAAGGTTTGTGTTCGCCCTCCAGACCAGCAGTCCTCTCACCGAGGTAGGTTAGAGTATTTTCCCACAGGTCTCCATAGCCCCATTCCCCTCCCTGCAAAGTGCATTATTTGTACCCAAAATGACAAAGTAACTAATAAAAAGTGTCCGCAGTATGAAACAGAACAAGCAGCTCTTCAGAAGTCAGATGCAGAGCATATCAGGGTGGGATATGTTAGGCGACTTCTAAGCATAACCAAAAGTTACGCCAAGATTTTAAAATCTGAGGATGCAATACATCCAGAAAGAATTGCAACAACAGCTAGACCACCTAATGGAAAGCTTCCTCTTAAATCTCCTATGGCTATTGCCATGCCTCATACTTTAGAGTCAGTGCCTCATGTCAAAAAGGCACTGTCTCCTTCCTCTAAATCTACCACACCTTGGATGAACAGCCCAAGGCTTTCATCTTGAGTAGCATCGTTGCAGGATTTAGGGTAAGAATCTTATGCTAGAGAGCTATTGGATTAACCTGTGATAATGGAGGTACATAATCCTAATAGCTCTCCATATTTTAATGAAAAAAGAGGAAGCCCACCATCCCTCTCTCCTCCAATGAGAAGTACAGAAATACCTATTTCAAATAGGTATGATGTTCTATCTGAAAAAGATGAAACTTCAAAAAATTTAAGTATATCAAAAATTATTGTCCAAGTTCACCATCATCCTCAACAAATAGATAAGAACGTTGCAAGAAAAAAAAATAATAAACCAAGCTTAGTGAGACCTATCTTTTCAAAGAAAGTATCAGACTTCCATCAGTTCAAGAAACTCTGGAAGACTTCTAAGGAATCTTTCAAAAAGTAAACTTTATTTCCTCTTCAATTTTACAGAGAGGAGGATCCAATGTAGGTGAAACGGTCTAAGAAGAAATGTCAGGAAGGGAGGTCCTTAGGTTGGTGTGTAAGTGTAAATTTATTTGCATTAGCTATTAATGGGATATTCTCTGTTCCCAAGATATTCTCCCAATGCTTTTTGTAGATGATCTCTCCATATCATTTGATTGAACTAGAATGTCGGTGGTTGAGAGAAAACTACAATCCTCAATTGACAAAATTATTCAGTGGGCTGATATGAATGGATTAAGGTTTTCGACAAGCAAATCTGTTGTCCATTTCTGTCATATTCGGGGAGTACATCCATACCTTGATATATATATAATATATACAGTATATGTCAAAGGTCAATGGATCCCATGTGTAAGTGAAGCTAGAATTTTAGGATTGATATTTGACTGTAGGCTTACATGGGTACCTCACTTGAAGCGTTGAAAATCAAATGCCTTTAGGCTCTGAATCTTTTCAAAGTTTTGTCCCATACATCCTGGAGGCCAGACTGCAAAACTATTTTAAAGTTATACAAGACCTTAATTTTTTAAAAAAATTGGTTATTGGTATGAAATTACTACTCAGCCTCCCCAAGCCGATTAAAGATATTAGATTTTATACACCTTTAGAACTTCGCCTATCCCAAGTCTCCTTGTTGACGCTGGAGAATTACCTTTAGAACTTTACTGAAAGTCTTCTATTGTTTGTTTTGGTTTAGGTTGCAAAGCCTGTCAGACTGCAAACTGTGTAAGGCATTGTAGATATTTTGAGTTGCCCCAAAATCATGATATAGCAAGAGATAGAGTGTTTTCATTTAGGATATCAGCAACCCCTTCCTGGAAATTACCAGAGGTATCTTTTTGTGAACATTTTATTAGTATAAAAAAGAAAATGATTTGCTTAGAAGCCAAGGTCCCTTTTTATGGAACATGTTGAAGAACATAGTGAATTGACTTTTATATATACTGATGGCTCCAAATCTTATGCTGGCATTGGATTTGGAGTATATATTATTATTATTGTTGCTTGCTAAGCTACAACCCTAATTGGAAAACCAGAATTGATATAAGCTCGAGAGCTCCAATAGGAAAATAGCCCAGTGGGGAAGGAAATGAATAAACTACGAGAGAAGTAATGAACAATTGAATAAAATACCTTAAGAACAGTAACAAAGTTTCCGAGGAAGCAATGAAAATTACAGGGTAGAGCATGCTAAATATTCCAATATTGATAGTGAGGTTAAAAGAAAAGCCAAGAATGACAGAATATTTAGACTGGAAAGAAAATGTGGCTGACAAAGCTACGAATTCATTGAATTGTTATGATGTAAGAATTGCTCATAGAATTATTAATGAAGTCTGTACTTGGGCAAAAAAGGACATACTCATCAAAAAGAGAGATGGATCTGTTATAACAACAGAAGCTGGAGAAAGGTAACATTGGATTGAATACTTTAGTGAGGTCATGAATAGGAGATATGAAGGGAGTAGGCCTAATTTGATGCGCCCATGAATGAATTCAGTGTGCTTGAAGTTGAAACTATCCATATAAAACATAGATACTAAAGCATAACTGCTGAGATGATCTTGGCCAAAAAATTAAGTCACTCAGAATACTTACAAGATTATTTTGTAAAGTGTGGCATGAAGAGGCAAAACCTGATGAATGGGAGTTAGGAGTGTTGGTTAAAATAGTAAAAAAGGGAGATCTGACTGATTGCAATAATTACAGAGGCATCATAATGCCAGTTGTCATGAAAATATATGGCATGCTCATTCTAAACTGACTAGAGAAAAAGATTGATGAAAAGCAGGATTTCGAAAATGTAGAAGTTATACTGACCAAATTTTCATGTTAAGACATGTCGGTATAGTAATGTGTAGAATATAGAAATCCATTTTTGATGGCCTTTGTGGTCTGTGAGAAAGCCTTTGATAGTGTGCACAGGCCAATTTTTTTCTAGTCCTACGTTATTATGGAGTTCCTCCTAAATATGCAAATTTGATTAAGTCTGTTCATGAACATAGTAAGTGCAAATTAATGTTAGTGGAGTCCTATCAAATGAATTTCCTGTGAACATTATAGTACTCTAAGGTAATGGGATTATGTTATCACCTATGTTATTTATCCTCCTCATGGATTTTGTAATGCATAGAACAGTTAGGGATGATGGAGAAGGTTTGAACTGTATTGGTAACAGGAAATTACAGATCTCCACCTTACCCTGAAGACAGTCTTCTTAATCGCTTTGGCCTCGGCCAAGAGAGTAAGGGAGCTTCATGGACTCTCCTACGACATCTCCCATTCAAGGGGAGGGAGACAGGTAATACTGGGCTTCGTCCCTGAATTTATCACAAAGACTCAAAATCTGGGAGTAATGGTTCCTAGATTCGGACCCTTCCGGATTGAGTGTCTCCGAAATGTAACCAATAACCCTAATCAAATGCTACTATGTCCAGTCTGAGATATTACCTTAAAAAAACAACAACAGCCCATCCCCTTGTGAGAGGATTGTTCGACAGCACAGGGAAAGAGAAGAGAAGAATCACGAAGAACACAATCTCAGCATGGATCCAGAGGGTCATAGTAATGACCTCGGACCCTGATTCTTCTCTGCAGTGGAAACCCAGAGCTCACAATGTTAGGGGCATTAGCACGTCCCTTGACTTTACAAGAAAGTTCTGTTGCGCAGGTCATATAAGCAGGTAGGTGGAAGCATCAAACGACCTTCACCGCCTACTACCTACAAGACGTAACCCACAGGAACTTGGAGACGTTCTCCATTATTCCTGTGGTGGCTGCACAACAAGTGGTTTAGATACCTCAAGCTCTTGGATGGAGATGGTGGAGGGCAGAGGTTACCCAGGATTAGTCTGCGGTGATTGATAAGTATGACTGGCTTCTTTCTTTCACTTTCCCTTCTCCTGGAGAACAGTACCCACGGTACTCTGCAAAGCTGACATTCACTGTCTGCAGGTAATTACCAGTTAATTTGTGTAACCTAACACTCTATTTCCATGAGGTATTTGTTACGTCCCCATACCCCCATTGCGATGGTGGATTGGGTAACGTCTATGGTGTGGTTAAAGAGGACTCGAGATCTCGGAGAATTCTTACCCTTAAGACACATCACACTGCTGCTCTCACACAATCACACAGATTCCTCAGGCTGCTAAAGCTTGTAATTGCAGCCTGGCAAGGTGTTAAGGTCACTCCTAAAATCTATTCATAGCACTAGGGAATGCCCCGGGTCAGTAACCATCCGGTTGGTTAGTCTTCCCTAGTAAAGAGCTAAAGATTTTGTATTTAGTGATGTAACAAATGACAAATTCTAAAAATAATTTATTTTTCCCAGCGGTACAAACCTGTAGCTATTTATACAAATTTTCCCGCCATCACCTACCCCCCCCATGCAAGCCTTGCCTGCAATAAAAAATGATGCAACAACACAGGTGTGTGTGAGTGGGTAGCCGATACAATTTCTAAACCCCCCCCCCTCCCACTAACAAGCGGTGGGATAGTTACACCTCGCTAGAAGTCTTATGGCAAGTCCTTCAGCTTTGCCGTAAGTATATTGTTATTATTATTATTATTATTATTATTATTATTATTATTATTATTATTATTATTATTATGTTGAAGGAAGGGGGTGTGACTGTACTTGAATGGTTGGTGAGATTGTTTAATATGTGTTTTGTGTTGTCAATGGTACCAGTAGATTGGGTTTGTGCGTGTATTGTACCTCTATATAAGGGTAAGGGAGATGTGCATAAGTGTTGTAATTCAAGAGGTATTAGTTTGTTGAGTGTAGTTGGAAAAGTGTATGGTAGAGTAATGATTAATAGGATTAAGGATAAAACAGAGAATGCAATCTTGGAAGTACAGGGTGGTTTTAGAAGAGGTAGGGGTTGTATGAATCAGATTTTTACAGTTAGGCAGATATGGGAGAAATATTTAGCAAAAGGTAAGGAGGTGTATGTTGCGTTTATGGATCTGGAGAAAGCATATGATAGAGTTGATAGGGAAGCAATGTGGAATGTGATGAGGTTATATGGAGTTGGTGGAAGGTTGTTGCAAGCAGTGAAAAGTTTCTACAAAGGTAGTAAAGCATGTGTTAGAACAGGAAATGAAGTGAGCGATTGGTTTCCGGTGAGAGTGGGGCTGAGACAGGGATGTGTGATGTCGCCGTGGTTGTTTAACTTGTATGTTGATGGAGTGGTGAGAGAGGTGAATGCTCGAGTGCTTGGACGAGGATTAAAACTGGTAGACGAAAATGATCATGAATGGGAGGTAAATCAGTTGTTGTTTGCGGATGATACTGAACTGGTAGCAGACACAGAAGAGAAGCTTGACCGACTAGTGACAGAATTTGGAAGGGTGTGTGAGAGAAGGAAGTTGAGAGTTAATGTGGGTAAGAGTAAGGTTATGAGATGTACGAGAAGGGAAGGTGGTGCAAGGTTGAATGTCATGTTGAATGGAGAGTTACTTGAGGAGGTGGATCAGTTTAAGTACTTGGGGTCTGTTGTTGCAGCAAATGGTGGAGTGGAAGCAGATGTACGTCAGAGAGTGAATAAAGGTTGCAAAGTGTTGGGGGCAGTTAAGGGAGTAGTAAAAAATAGAGGGTTGGGCATGAATGTAAAGAAAGTTCTATATATGAGAAAGTGATTGTACCAACTGTGATGTATGGATCAGAGTTGTGGGGAATGAAAGTGATGGAGAGACAGAAATTGAATGTGTCTAAGGAGTATGGCTGGTGTATCTCGAGTAGATAGGGATAGGAATGGGTGAGGGTGAGAACGGGTGTAAGAAATGAGTTAGCGGCTAGAGTGGATATGAATGTGTTGAGGTGGTTTGGCCATGTTGAGAGAATGGAAAATGGTTGTCTGCTAAAGAAGGTGATGAATGCAAGAGTTGATGGGAGAAGTACAAGAGGAAGGCCAAGGTTTGGGTGGATAGATGGTGTGAAGAAAGCTCTGGGTGATAGGAGGATAGATGTGAGAGAGGCAAGAGAGCGTGCTAGAAATAGGAATGAATGGCGAGCGATTGTGACGCAGTTCCGGTAGGCCCTGCTGCTTCCTCCGGTGCCTTAGATGACCGCGGAGGTAGCAGCAGTAGGGGATTCAGCATTATGAAGCTTCATCTGTGGTGGAATTGTGGGAGGTTGGGTTGTGGCACCCTAGCAGTACCAGCTGAACTCGGCTGAGTCCCTGGTTAGGCTGGAGGAACGTAGAGAGTAGTCCCCTTTTTGTTTTGTTTCTTTGTTGATGTTGGCTACCCCCCAAAATTGGGGGAAGTGCCTTGGTATATGGATGGATTATTATTATTATTATTATTATTATTATTATTATTATTATTATCATCATTATTATTACTACAAGCTAGTTGTAAAACCAATATGCTATAAACGCAAGGGCTCCAATAGGGATAAATTGCCCAGTGAGGAAAGGAAACAAGGAAATAAATAAGCTATAAGAGAAGAATAACCAATAAAAAATGAAGTATTTCAAAAACAGTAACATTAAATTAGATCTTTCACATATGAACTAAAAACTTCAAAAAAACAAAAGAAATAGAAATAAGATAGAACAGTATGCCTGAGTGTACCCCCATGCAAAAAACTAATCCAAGACAGTGGAAGGCCATGATACAGAGGCTGTGGCACTAACCAAAATCATGAGTTTTGAAATGTGCTGACTGCCACGTGGTAAACTTCATTGAAATACAGTGATACCTCGGTACTCGACCATAATCCGTTCGAGATCCGTGTTCGACCTCCGATTTGTTCGAGTACCGAATTTTTTTTCCCCATAAGAAATAATGGTATATATTCTATTCCGTTCCCAAGCACTCGAACAGGCCCAAAATATTAATAAAACGTGTACCTAAACAACAATAATTATCTAAATGTGTATGAAATTGGTCAGAAAATCCTATAAAACAATTTTAAACCATTTACTGTACTAAAATAAAACAATTTTAAACCATTTTCTGTACTGTAGTGAACATACCTTTGAGCAGCGGTTCGATGGCATACAGGGATGGATGTGGAGAGGATGGAAGGGGGAGGTTACTGCTTGGAAGGAGAGTCCCCTTCCATGATGTGGCGGGGTAGTTCTCCTTCAGGAGTTGTTTCTCTCTCCAATGAAAGGGTGGGCAGATCTATTTCAGGGGTTTCTTCTCTTCTTTGTCTCTTCTTTGGAGGAGAAACAGGCTTTGATGTAGCAGCTTTCTTTTCTTTTGTGAAAAACTGGTCTATTGTTAATTGTTTCTTCCTCCTCTGCAGTATTCTTCGAAAATGATACATGACACTATCATTAAACATATGCACTGCCCGGTTTGCTACTGCAATTTCTGGGTGGTATTTTTCAGCAAAAGCCTGCACATCTGCCCACTTGGAACAAATTTCATTGATGAGAGAACTTGGAACATCCTCCCTTACCTCATCCTCTTCTGAAGATTCCTGCTCCACAATCAGATCCTGCTGCTGTTGTTGTTGCAGGTGCAACAATTCCTCCACAGTCAACTCGGTAGAATGGCTTTCTACAAGCTCATCAATATCATCCTTGTCGACCTCAAGCCCCAAACTCCTGCCCATGACAACAATTTCCTCAACGACATCAGTGTCATCAGAAATTACAGGGGTAGCAGTGCTTGGACCCGCCTCTGGTTGGAAACCTTCAAACTCCCTCTCTGTGACACATGATGGCCACAGCTTACGCCAGGCAGAGTTCAATGTCCTATAGGTCACACCTCGCCAAGCTTGGTCAATCATGTTAACAGAGTTGAGGATGCTGAAGTGTTCCTTCCAGAATTCCTTTAGGGTCAACTTCGTGTCACTGGTCACTTCAAAACACTTTCTGAAAAGGGCCTTGGTATAGAGTTTTTTGAAGTTTGAAATGACCTGTTGGTCCATGGGCTGGAGTATGGGAGTAGTATTGGGGGGCAAGAATTTGATTTTGATAAAGCTGTATTCTTCTTTCAAGTCATCCTCGAGACCTGGAGGATGTGCAGGAGCATTGTCCATAACCAGAAGACATTTCATTGGCAAGCTCTTTTCAATGAGGTAAGCCTTAACCTGGGGGGCAAACACTTCGTTTATCCACTCAGTAAAGAATTGTCTTGTGACCCAAGATTTAGTGTTCGAGCGCCACATAACTGGTAGTGCACTTTTACAAATATTATTTCGTTTGAACACCCGGGGGTTGTCCGAGTGGTACACTAACAAGGGTTTGATCTTGCAATCGCCACTTGCATTTGCACACAGCAACAATGTTAGCCTATCTTTCATTGGCTTGTGACCTGGCATCTTCGTCTCGTCCTTGGTAATGTACGTATTGGCTGGCATTTTCTTCCAAAATAACCCAGTCTCATCACAATTAAAGACTTGTTGTGCGATCAAATTTTGTTCATTTATGTACCGATCGAATTCCCCCACGTATTTATCGGCTGCAATTTGATCCGAACTAGCTGCCTCCCCATGCCTAGTAACACGATGAATACCTGTTCTATTACGAAACTTTTCAAACCAACCCCTGCTCGCTTTAAATGTAAATGAATCACTTTCACTGGTACTCGGACTTTTCTTCACTAATTCTTCATAGATATGCAACGCTTTTTCACAAATGAACGCTTCACTAACACTTTCCCCGGCCAACTGTTTTTCTTTAATAAATATTAAAAGCAACTTTTCCATCTCCTCAATCACTTGTGGCCTTTGCTTAGTTACCGCCGTAACTCCCGTTGCAACATTCGCCTTCTTAATCATTTCTTTATGCTTTAAAAACGTAGAAATGGTCGACTTCGCCATTCCGTATTCTACCGCTAAATCGGACACTCGTACACCATTCTCATATTTCGCTATAATTTCCTTCTTCAACTCGATCGTTGTTCGCACTGTTTTCCTCTTCTCCTTCCCCTTAACACTCATTACTTTCTTGGGACTCATTATGAAAGCTAAAAAAGCAATTAAAAGCACTGAAAATCACTAAATCACAACGAATGCTGATCGCGCGTTGTCTGAGTGACGCTCTCGAGAGAACTGATGCTTCCCGAACAAGCGAGAGTGGCCGAGATGGCGCGATCATCACAAAGCCCATGCGGTCGTCACGTGTTCGGCTGGTCGAGTACCGAATTTTTGGTCGAGCACCGCAGCAAAAATTTCTCGAAAATTTTGGTCGAACTCCGAATTGTTCGAGTATAGAGTCGTTCGACTACCGAGGTATCACTGTAAATGGAATTCTGATAATAGAGTTTATTATTTCAATACTTGTTTGGTGGTCATCTGTTTCCTTCCTGCCTCCTCGCTCTATAAAGTTGTCAAGAGATTTACTAGTTTGAAGCATATATACATACATATACCAAAGGCACTTCCCCCAATTTTGGGGGGTAGCCGACATCAACAAGAAACAAAACAAAAAAGGGGACCTCTACTCTCTACGTTCCTCCAGCCTAACCAGGGACTCAGCCGAGTTCAGCTGGTACTGCTAGGGTGCCACAGCCCAACCTCCCACATTTCCACCACAGATGAAGCTTCATACTGCTGAGTCCCCTACTGCTGCTACCTCCGCGGTCATCTAAGGCACCGGAGGAAGCAGCAGGGCCTACCGGAACTGCGTCACAATCGCTCGCCATTCATTCCTATTTCTAGCACGCTCTCTTGCCTCTCTCACATCTATCCTCCTATCACCCAGAGCTTTCTTCACACCATCCATCCACCCAAACCTTGGCCTTCCTCTTGTACTTCTCCCATCAACTCTTGCATTCATCACCTTCTTTAGCAGACAGCCATTTTCCATTCTCTCAACATGGCCAAACCACCTCAACACATTCATATCCACTCTAGCCGCTAACTCATTTCTTACACCCGTTCTCACCCTCACCACTTCGTTCCTATCCCTATCAACTCGAGATACACCAGCCATACTCCTCAGACACTTCATCTCAAACACATTCAATTTCTGTCTCTCCATCACTTTCATTCCCCACAACTCCGATCCATACATCACAGTTGGTACAATCACTTTCTCATATAGAACTCTCTTTACATTCATGCCCAACCCTCTATTTTTTACTACTCCCTTAACTGCCCCCAACACTTTGCAACCTTCATTCACTCTCTGACGTACATCTGCTTCCACTCCATCATTTGCTGCAACAACAGACCCCAAGTACTTAAACTGATCCACCTCCTCAAGTAACTCTCCATTCAACATGACATTCAACCTTGCACCACCTTCCCTTCTCGTACATCTCATAACCTTACTCTTACCCACATTAACTCTCAACTTCCTTCTCTCACACACCCTTCCAAATTCTGTCACTAGTCGGTCAAGCTTCTCTTCTGTGTCTGCTACCAGTACAGTATCATCCGCAAACAACAACTGATTTACCTCCCATTCATGATCATTCTCGCCTACCAGTTTTAATCCTCGTCCAAGCACTCGAGCATTCACCTCTCTCACCACTCCATCAACATACAAGTTAAACAACCACGGCGACATCACACATCCCTGTCTCAGCCCCACTCTCACCGGAAACCAATCGCTCACTTCATTTCCTATTCTAACACATGCTTTACTACCTTTGTAGAAACTTTTCACTGCTTGCAACAACCTTCCACCAACTCCATATAACCTCATCACATTCCACATTGCTTCCCTATCAACTCTATCATATGCTTTCTCCAGATCCATAAACGCAACATACACCTCCTTACCTTTTGCTAAATATTTCTCGCATATCTGCCTAACTGTAAAAATCTGATTCATACAACCCCTACCTCTTCTAAAACCACCCTGTACTTCCAAGATTGCATTCTCTGTTTTATCCTTAATCCTATTAATCAGTACTCTACCATACACTTTTCCAACTACACTCAACAAACTAATACCTCTTGAATTACAACACTCATGCACATCTCCTTTACCCTTATATAGTGGTACAATACATGCACAGACCCAATCTACTGGTACCATTGACAACACAAAACACACATTAAACAATCTCACCAACCATTCAAGTACAGTCACACCCCCTTCCTTCAACATCTCAGCTTTCACACCATCCATACCAGATGCTTTTCCTACTCTCGTTTCATCTAGTGCTCTCCTCACTTCCTCTATTGTAATCTCTCTCTCATTCTCATCTCCCATCACTGGCACCTCAACACCTGGAACAGCAATTATATCTGCCTCCCTATCATCCTCAACATTCAGCAAACTTTCAAAATATTCCGCCCACCTTTTCCTTGCCTCCTCTCCTTTTAACAACCTTCCATTTCCATCTTTCACTGTCTCTTCAATTCTTGCGCCGGCCTTCCTTACTCTCTTCACTTCTTTCCAAAACTTCTTCTTATTCTCTTCATATGACTGACCCAGTCCCTGACCCCACCTCAGGTCAGCTGCCCTCTTTGCCTCACGTACCTTGCGCTTTACTTCCACCTTTTTCTCTCTATATTTTTCATACTTCTCTATACTATTACTCTGCAGCCATTCTTCAAAAGCCCTC
The DNA here is from genome assembly GCF_036898095.1 of Palaemon carinicauda. Taxonomy (NCBI): domain Eukaryota; kingdom Metazoa; phylum Arthropoda; class Malacostraca; order Decapoda; family Palaemonidae; genus Palaemon; species Palaemon carinicauda. The sequence continues at coordinate 130,967,327 of NC_090732.1, read as the reverse complement.
TTTTTCTCTTCCACTTTTACCTTCACTCCTTCATTCCACCATTCACTGCCCTTCCTCATGCTGCCTCCAACAACCTTCTTGCCACATACATCACTTGCAATCCCAACAAAATTTTCTTTTGCTAACTTCCACTCCTCTAAATTACCAGTTTCTCTTACTCTCACCTCGTCATATGCCATTTTCAACCTTTCCTGATATTTACTTTTTACCCCCGGTTTTATTAGCTCTTCAACCCTCACTAGCTCCCTTTTACATCCACCTACTCTATTTCCCCACTCTTTTGCTACAACTAATTTTCCTTCCACCAAAAAATGATCAGACATACCGTTAGCCATTCCCCTAAACACGTGCACGTCTTTCAATCTTCCAAACATTCTTTTAGTTATCAACACATAATCCATTAATGCCCTTTCTACTACTCTCTTCCATTTGCCACTCTCACCCATGTATACTTATTTTTATCTTTCTTTTTTAAAAAGCTAGCACTTATATGCTTTGACTTTAAAGTCACGAGGGTATTTGGTATACCTATGCCAAATAGTATTCCAAGGGCAGTTCTTAAATGGCTTTGAGGGACATTTAACATACTAGAGGGGTAGGTATTAAAGGGAATGGAGTTTTTTATTCTTAAATTAAGAGGTCGGTTTGCCTTAGCATCGAGAAGGTAAGAATAATGACAACTAAGTAAGCATTGAGATAATTTTATTTTATAAAATTCCATTATTATTTATTTTTGATATGGATATTGTAATGTAACATTTTCTCTCTATCTTTTAGATTGATGAAATTGTCAAGAAATTTGCTATACAAGTTGATAATTTGTGCACATTTCTACCACAAGATCGGGTAGCAAATTTTGCTCGAATGAATCCCGTTCAGTTATTAGAAGCCACAGAAAAAGCTGTTGGTAAGTTTTAAATTGAAAACATTTTAGTATTTAACGCAATTATAAGTGCAAACTGTCATACCTTATGTTAAGTATGCTTTGTTCCGGTGCAAAAATACAAACCTTTCGTTCTATACTATGGAGTATTTATTTCGTCAAAGCTGAAACTAGCCAATAAAGATTTTTTTCTTCACTAACAACTCTTACATTATTTATAAGGATATTTTTTTGGCAAAGCTGAAACTAGCCATAAGACTTTTTAGTGAGGTGGAACTACCCTACCGTTAGTTAGTGATAGGGGGTAGGAAGGGTACCGGGTCACACACACACACACACACACTTGTGTATTCTGATCACCTTTTATTTCGGCTCGGAGAGAGTAGACATGCCTTTTCTCTCTCTTCCCAGCTGTTTTATTGGCCTTCCAACTTTTTACTTCTTTAATGTGTTTCTATATATATTTGAACATTATTATAGCATATATATATATATATATATTTTTCAATATTAATCTTACCCGGCGATCATGTAGCTGCAGCTCTGCTGCCCGACAGAAAAAACCTACGGGCGGGATACGCCAGCGATCGCTATACAGGTGGGGGTGTACAACAACAGCGCCATCTGTCGAGTAGGTACTCCAGTACTTCTTGTCAACAAAGAACCAATTTTCTCTCTGTCGTGCCACCGGCAAGACCTACTTGATACGCTGTTGTTTCTGGAGTTGATTTTCACGCTATTTGGTGATGTATTCTCTCTAGTTATTAGCTTTCGCTGTACAGGAGTTATCATCAATACCTTATCAAGCTTTATTGATTAGATTTTGGATTATTTGTTGACGACTTGGATAGATTTTGGATTTCCCCCTTTGACTAATTCAAGATGTCTGACCCTACTCAAGTCCCCAAGTACAGGCAGTGTAGCGCTAGGGACTGTTCTTGGCGTCTTCCGAAGGCCTCTATAGATCCTCACACCGTTTGTTCCAATTGTAGGGGTAAAGCCTGTCAATTGGAAGATCGATGTGAGGAATGCGCTGGGCTTTCGGAATTCGATTTTCAAGAATTCCTTAAGAATGCACGTAGGCTAGAGAAGGATAGGATCAGGTGGAGTTCATCTCGCTCTTTTGATTTTTCCTCTCCCCATGCCCCACAACCTATTCCTTCCCCTGTAGTGGTTACACCCGACCCTTCTTCTAGCTCTCAGCAACCCTCGATGGCGGACATGATGCGTGCCATTCAGGCTCTTGGTGACAGAGTTGAGTCATTAGCGAATGACCGCAATCAACTCTTGGCCGACGTCAAAGAGTTGAAGGAGAAAAGTGCAGTGGGAAGTGTAGTGAGTGCAAGTGCTGTGAAAAGTGTCAGTGTTACGCATGAGGGTGCATCTGTTCGTACCAGTCGTCCTCCCAGTCCGGGACCTCTTGCAAGCTCCCAAGCCCAGGGGAGAAGCAATGTCGAAGGACCAAAGGGTTCGACAGGCCTTGATCAGCGTACAGATGTACCCTCCGTGGTTGCGGACGTATCTTGCAGAGATCGTCCCACCCACAAACAGACGAGTGAGCCCATTCATTCCTCGTCTGCGGAAGAAGTTTCTCGTCAGAAACGCTGGACCAAGGTCTCACGACCTCTCAAGCGCAAGGTCCCTTCCGAGCGAGTCCAACGGCCCAGGTGTAGCCACTGGGTCAGTTCGGACTCGCCGCAGTCTTCCGAAGACTGCACACCTCCCAAGAGAGGTAGAGTGGTTCCGCAGCAGGCAATCACTCCGTCTGTTGCCGCACCAACCGCTGTAGACCCTAAGTGGTCTTTGCTGCAGTCTATGCAGACTCAGCTAGCTTCCTTCATGCAGGAGTATCGTGCTGAGAAGGTTGACACTGCACCCGTTAACCTACAACCTGCCACGGTTGTGCGCTCAGCTGACACTGCGGCTGCCTGCTCCCACACTCCGCCTGTGAGAGCTCCACCACCGATGCGCAGTCGACCCTGCCAGACGCATGTTGACGTTAGCCGACGTGCGGCACCCTCCGTTGACATGCGTGAGCTACCGCATCAGCAGTGGGAAGGTGCTGTCAAGCTGCCGTGTTTTGACGCAATGCGGCAGTCTCCGCAACCCACGGCAGTCCGCACCACCACTCCGCTTTTGTTGTTGCCAGCTCTCAGACTGACCAGCAGCGGCATGATGTTGGATCCAGTGCAGCTACGCATGCACCCGTGCTGCCGGATTCAGCTGTTCAGCTTTCTTCTCCTCCTTTGCCGCTTCCTCCTCAGCATTCGGATGAAGGAATCTCTGATGACGACGAAGCTGCGCATTTGGACGATCAACACTCCGACATAGATGAACCCAAGACTACGCCTCCCTCCTTAGACTTTAGGAAAGTCCTTGCCCTGTTTAAGGAGTTGTATCCGGACCAGTTTGTGTCTGCAGCCCCACGCTCACCTCCCTCTGAGTTCGCTTTAGGCATGCAGTCAGCAGCTCCTGCCTTTACGAAGCTCGTACTCGCGCGCTCATCCAAGAGAGCTTTAAGGGTACTGGGAGAGTGGTTGCAGGCCAAGAAGCAACTTGGGAAGACATCCTTCATCTTTCCCCCGACCAAGCTTGCTTCCAAATCTAGCGTCTGGTATGCCACGGGAGAAGTTCTCGGCTTGGGAGTTCCTGCCTCTGCCCAGGGCGACTTCTCAAGTCTGGTAGACTCTCCCCGCAGACTGGCTATGAGACGCTCCAAGATTTGCTGGACCTTTTCGGACATGGACCATCTTTTGAAGGGAGTTTTCCGTGCGTTTGAGATCTTCAACTTCCTGGACTGGTGTTTGGGAGCATTGAGCAGAAAGACCTCCCCTTCGGATAAGGACTCTGCCATGCTCATCATGTCATGCATGGACAAAGCCATTCGGGATGGGTCTGGCGAGCTTGCGGCTTCTTTCGTGTCTGGAGTTCTTAAGAAGCGAGATCACCTTTGCTCCTTCTTGTCGGGGGGGATCACACCATGTCAGAAGTCAGAGCTGATGTTTGCTCCGCTATCCAAGTGTCTCTTTCCTGAAGAGCTGATCAAGGGGATTGCCGCCTCGTTGATCCAGAAAGACACCCATGACCTGGTGGCGTCATCCGCACGTAAAGTCACAGCTTTACCTTCCGTGCCTAGACCTAGGATGGACACACCAGCGTCTAGGCTCATTCCGCCCTTTCGTGGCAGAACCTCCAGCAGAGGAGGTACCCGTACCGATAGTCAACGTGGCAAAAAGAAGAAGGGTTCCAAGTCCTCAAAAGGCAGAGTCTGACTGCCATCTTCTCCAGACAGCAGTGGGAGCCAGGCTCAAGAACTACTGGCAGGCCTGGGAGAACAGGGGTGCAGACGCACAGTCTGTGAAGTTGCTCAGAGAGGGGTACAGGATTCCATTCTTGCGCAAGCCCCCTCTAGCAACAACTCCCATCGACCTCTCTCCCAGGTACAGAGAGGAGGACAAGAGGCTAGCTTTACAGCAAGAGGTGTCTCTCTTGCTACAAAAGGGAGCGGTAGTCATAGTCCGGGACCATCAATCCCCGGGCTTCTACAACCGTCTCTTCTTAGTAGCGAAGAAGACAGGAGGGTGGAGACCGGTGCTGGACGTCAGTGCTCTAAATGTCTTTGTCACCAAGCAGACGTTCACCATGGAGACGACGAAGTCGGTGCTAGCATCGGTCAGGAAGGAAGACTGGATGGTCTCGTTAGACCTAAAGGACGCGTACTTTCACGTCCCCAGATTCCCAACCTTTCCTAAGGTTCGTCTTTGGGAAGGTGGTTTACCAGTTCCAAGCCCTGTGCTTTGGCCTAAGCACGGCACCTCTAGTGTTTACCAAACTGATGAGGAATATTGCCAAATTCCTGCATTTAGCAGACATCAGAGCCTCCCTCTATTTGGACGACTGGCTTTTAAGAGCTGCGTCAAGTCGTCGCTGTCTGGAGAATCTCAAATGGACTATGGATCTGACCAAGGAATTGGGTCTCCTGGTCAATATAGAAAAGTCCCAACTCGTCCCATCCCAAACTATAGTCTATCTAGGTATGGAGATTCAGAGTCAAGCTTTTCGGGCTTTTCCGTCGGCCCCCAGAATCAGTCAAGCCCAAGAATGCATCCAGAGCATGCTGAAAAGGAACCGATGTTCAGTCAGACAGTGGATGAGTCTAATAGGGACGCTTTCATCGCTGGACCAGTTCATCGCGTTAGGGAGACTCCACCTCCGACCCCTTCAGTATCACCTAGCTGCTCACTGGAGAAAGGACATGACGCTAGAAGCGGTCTCAGTTCCTATATCCGAAGAGATGAAGTCTGCACTGACTTGGTGGAAGAACAGCATTCTTCTCAAGGAAGGTCTACCACTGGCTGTTCAGACCCCCGACCACCTTCTCTTCTCGGACGCATCGGACACGGGCTGGGGTGCGACACTGGACGGTCGGGAATGCTCGGGCACGTGGAATCCGGATCAAAGAGCACTACACATCAACTGCAAGGAGCTACTGGCAGTTCATCTGGCCTTGAGAAGCTTCAAGTCCCTCCTTCTAGGCAAGGTGGTGGAGGTGAACTCCGACAACACTACAGCCTTGGCGTACATCTCCAAGCAAGGAGGGACTCATTCGATGACGTTGTTCGAGATTGCAAGGGACCTCCTCACCTGGTCAAGAGATCGAAAGATATCGCTTGTAACGAGGTTCATTCAAGGCGACATGAATGTCATGGCAGACCGCCTCAGCCGGAAGGGTCAGATCATCCCTACAGAATGGACCCTTCACAAGAATGTTTGCAACAGACTATGGGCCCTGTGGGGTCAGCCCACCATAGATCTGTTCGCTACCTCGATGACCAAGAGGCTCCCAAATTATTGCTCACCGATTCCGGACCCAGCAGCAGTTCACGTAGATGCCTTTCTTCTGGATTGGTCCCATCTAGACCTTTATGCGTTCCCCCCGTTCAAGATTGTCAACAAGGTACTGCAGAAGTTCGCCTCTCACGAAGGGACAAGGTTGACGTTGGTTGCTCCCCTCTGGCCCGCGAGAGAATGGTTCACCGAGGTACTGCAATGGCTAGTAGACGTTCCCAGGACTCTTCCTCTAAGAGTGGACCTTCTGCGTCAGCCGCACGTAAAGAAGGTACACCCAAGCCTCCACGCTCTTCGTCTGACTGCCTTCAGACTATTGAAAGACTCTCAAGAGCTAGAGGCTTTTCGAAGGAGGCAGCCAGAGCGATTGCCAGAGCAAGGAGGACATCCACTCTCAAGGTCTACCAGTCAAAATGGGAAGTCTTCCGAAGCTGGTGCAAGGCGAATTCAGTATCCTCAACCAGTACCTCTGTAACGCAGATAGCTGACTTCCTTTTACACCTAAGGAAGGTAAGATCCCTATCAGCTCCTACGATCAAAGGTTACAGAAGCATGTTGGCAGCAGTCTTCCGCCACAGAGGCTTAGATCTTTCCAACAACAAAGATCTACAGGACCTCCTTAAGTCTTTTGAGACCTCAAAGGAGCGTCGGTTAGCCACACCAGGTTGGAACTTAGACGTGGTTTTAAGGTTCCTGATGTCAGCAAGGTTCGAACCGCTTCAATCAGCCTCTTTTAAAGATCTCACTTTGAAGACTCTTTTCCTCGTCTGCTTAGCAACAGCTAAAAGAGTCAGTGAGATACACGCCTTCAGCAGGAACATAGGATTTACATCTGAAACGGCTACATGTTCCTTACAGCTTGGTTTTTTAGCTAAAAACGAACTCCCTTCTCGTCCTTGGCCCAAATCGTTCGAGATTCCAAGTCTGTCCAGTTTGGTTGGAAACGAACAAGAGAGAGTACTATGCCCAGTAAGAGCTCTTAAGTACTATTTAAGACGTACGAAGCCATTACGAGGACAATCAGAAGCTTTATGGTGTTCTATTAAGAAACCTACTTTACCGATGTCGAAGAACGCAGTTTCTTATTACATCAGACTTTTGATTAGAGAAGCCCATTCTCATCTGAATGAGGAAGACCATGCTTTGCTGAAGGTAAGGACACATGAAGTTAGAGCTGTCGCTACTTCAGTGGCCTTCAAACAGAACCGATCTCTGCAGAGTGTAATGGATGCAACCTATTGGAGAAGCAAGTCAGTGTTCGCATCATTTTACCTTAAAGATGTCCAGTCTCTTTACGAGAACTGCTTCACCCTGGGACCATTCGTAGCAGCGAGTTCAGTAGTAGGTGAGGGCTCAACCACTACATTCCCATAATCCCATAACCTTTTTTTAATCTTTCTCTTGAAATGCTTTTTATTGTTGTTTTTGGGTTGTACGGAAGGTTAAGAAGCCTTTCCCATCCTGGTTGATTTGGCGGGTGGTCAAATTCTTTCTTGAGAAGCGCCTAGATTAGAGGTTGTGATGAGGTCCTTTAGTATGGGTTGCAGCCCTTCATACTTCAGCACCTAGGAGTCGCTCAGCATCCTAAGAGGATCGCGAGGCTCAGTAAGGAAGACGTACTTAAAAAGGCAGAGTAATGGTTCAAGTCGACTTCCTTACCAGGTACTTATTAATTTTATGTCTGTTATTTTGAATAACTGCTAAAATGAAATACGGGATACTTAGCTTCTAATGTTAACATGTATGCTGGTCTCCACCCACCCCCCTGGGTGTGAATCAGCTACATGATCGCTGGGTAAGATTAATATTGAAAAATGTTATTTTCCTTAGTAAAATAAATTTTTGAATATACTTACCCGGTGATCATGAATTAAAGGACCCGCCCTTCCTCCCCATAGAGACCCAGTGGACCGAGGAGAAAATTGGTTCTTTGTTGACAAGAAGTACTGGAGTACCTACTCGACAGATGGCGCTGTTGTTGTACACCCCCACCTGTATAGCGATCGCTGGCGTATCCCGCCCGTAGGTTTTTTCTGTCGGGCAGCAGAGCTGCAGCTACATGATCGCCGGGTAAGTATATTCAAAAATTTATTTTACTAAGGAAAATAACATATTTATACACACATATATATACATATACATATATATATATATATATATATATATATATATATATATGTATATATATATATATATATATATATATATATATATATATATATATATATATATATATATATATATATATATATATATATATACATACATACATACATACATACATACATACATATATACATACATACAGGGGGTCCTCGTGTTACGGCGGTCCCGACTTACGCTGTTTCGTAGTTACGAACGCGCCCCCATAATGTGCTGGTGTGCGTCTACCTGGCTCCTCCCCCGCAATTTCCCCCGCTAACTAGCAGTAGGAGGTTACACCCGGACAAGAAGCTTTTATCTGCTAATTTCAGTTTTGCCGAAATAAATACTCCATAGTAAACAACTCCTGGGGTTATTACTAGGCAAAAACAAATTATTTCAAAATTTGTCATTATGATGTTTTTGTTGGAGATAATTGGAAAGGTACAAGTAAAGTTTTTTTTATTTTTCACAATTGAAATACAGTATATAGATTTGTTAGACAGTACAGAATGTTATATTAGCAATATGGATTATTCTTAGGGATATTTGTAGTTTTTAAGGTGTCTAGTTAGATTTTCATGAGTTAATTCATGTCTTCCTGAGTCTAAAGACAAACTGACAAAAAGATATAAACTGTTCGTAGTTGAAAATCTATTTATTTTATAATTTGAATAAGTTTTAAAGAGTTTCTTAAATATCCCCAGTTTTGTGCTTCCTCAAGAATCCCTCACATCAGCCTATGGTTGAATGAAAATAAAGGCTTTCACCAGCCAGCTTAGCAATGGATGCAAAATGGAAAGCTTTCTCATTTCTTTAATCTCAATAGCTGAGAAATGTTTTAGGGAGTCATGATCTTCAATTATAGGTACAGTATGTAGTTTATATGTAGAAGAATGGTCCCTCATAAACATGACAAATTTGGAGGTAATTTGTATTTTTGACCTAACTATACAAACTTTAGTCCCTTTCGTAAGAGAATGATAACAGCGCAAGCTGGAATACGTCAATTAAAAGATTTACCAAGGTGTCAAACAACTGGCCAGTAGTTGCCGGCCCACTAACTGTGTGTTGGATAATCTCATCAGAATTGTCTGCAACTGGTTGAAAATCTTAATCCCTCTCGGGAACCATACCTTATCAGCTTTGAGGGAGTCATAGTCATCATTCAAGTCTTGATCCTCTAACCTAAGCAAAGGCTGATTAGGAAGAGGAGCTGCAGCAGTATCACTGCTTGTATCCCCTGTATCCTGAGAATCCTTGGTGGCTCTTGCAAGCCTGTGATCTTTAGGACTAGAAGTCCTCTTAGGCTTAGTCTTATAGTCTTTAGATTCCTTATGTCAGGGGGCCTACAGCCAAGGGGGAAAGGTGGCTAGAAGAGCGGGGCTTTTGTCACGTGATGGTCAGAAATGGGTATCTCTTCAGCTTGTGCCTTGGTAGCTATCGAGTCCTTTCAACATGACCAAGTCATGTGCATGAGTCATAAAAAAAAACAATTGTCAAATATGAATGACAATACTTGTTAAGGAGATGAAGAAAGATCAAGTCACCATTAATAGGGACTTGCAAAACTATAAACAATGTATAAATGTTGAAAGAGATTACAGGAAGTAATATTTTCAGAGAAAGAAACCATATTAATTTGATTCAATGCACTAGTTAGACCCCACTTAACTTGAGCTTTTCATTTGTGTGCCATCTTTGAGAAAGACTAAAGTTAGTACAAGCAGAAGCGTCTCATTGGATATCGGTTCAGAATGACTTTTCTATATGTACAGTACTAGAAAGAGTTCAATGACATGGTAGGTTAATGAAAAAGTTTTGTATGCTTTTAAGTATAGCTATCATAAACTATAGTTGTCTTTTTGCCTTCAATAAAAACCAAACAAGATTCAATGAGTGAAAGGTTTAACATCAGCCACTTGGGAACTTCACCTACAAGATAACCTCAATATGTATCTGACTAAACAAAGTTTGCGAGTATAGTCATTAAGAGCAGAATAAGTTTTGTAAATTCCATACAATGTCTTTTTGTATGCAATAGATGTTCTTTGAGGTTTTTATATCCGTGTAATTAAGAATGTTACAAATGTGTGTTTTTTCTTATAATTTGATAGTATTTTATTTTGTCTCACAGGTGACCCGCAGCTTTTCGAGTATCATGATATTTTGTGTAACAGCGGTGCCAAAATGAAGGAAGATACAGGAAAACTAAGAAACCTAATGAAAGAAATTGAGACCTTACAAAAGCAGAATGCAAGGTAAATTATTGTACAGGTTTTACTATATGTCTGTACATTACTGAATGATACTTATGCATATGGTAAAAAGATGAAATGGTCTTTATTCTTCTAAGTAGACAAAATATAGTAGAAGTTGTTAGATAGCTCTTTCAAGAGTTCTTTGGGATTGAAAAGGAAGGTATAGGTGCTGATTCAGGTATAATAAATGGCTGATGAGTGTGATTGATAATATGGATAGTTGAGGTTAAAGATGTAGGGTAGACTGGTGAAGGCATTAACAACTATATAGTACTGGCTGAAAATGAAGTGACCCCCAAGAATACTTACAAGATTATTTTGTAGAATTTGGCATGAAGCAGCAAAACCTGATAAATGGGAGTTTGGAGTGTTGGTGAAAATGGCAAAAAAAAAGGAGACCTGACTGATTCCAATGATTACAGAGGCATCACACTTACTTCAGTTGTAGTGAAAATATATATTTTGCTTATTCTAAAGAGACTGGAGAGAAAGATTGATGAAAAACTGAGAGATGAACAAGCAGGATTTAGTAAAGGTAGAAGTTGTACTGACCCAATTTTAATTTCAAGACATGTTGTACAGCAACGCGTAAAATATAGAAATACACTATTGATGGCAATTGTGGAATATGAAAAAGTCTTTGGTAGTGTGCATTGGCCTATTTTTTGAAGAGTCCTGTATTATTATGGAACGCCTCTTAAATATGTGAATTCAATTCTGTTCATGAGCATAGTAAGTGCAAAGTTGAAGTTAATGAACTCCTATCAAATGAATTTCCAATGAACAGTGGAGTTCTCCAAGGGATTGTGTTGTCACCTATGTTGTTTATCCTCATGGATTTTGAAATGCCTAGAAAAGTTGGGTATGAAGGACTGACCTGGATTGGTAACAGGATATTAGCTGACATGAGTATGCTGATGCTGCTGTCCTTATTAGCAGAACACCACAAGATTTGCAAAGCTTGCTTACCAGAATGCATGAAATATCACACGAGGTTGGGCTCAAGATGAATGGAAGAATGACAAGAGATTGAGAATAGATTATGCAATAGAAGATGATATATCATGGGAAAGAGAAAGGATTAATGAGGTAGACTCATTTAAGTATCTAGGAACTATGGTCTCTTAATGCAGGGTCCTTAGAATTAGAGTTAAGTGAAAGATTGAAAAAGCAAATCAGACAATGGCAAGGTTAAGTAAAATTTTGAAATCAAATTACCTGAAATTACATATAAAAATCAGACTGTATATCAGTCTAGTGAGATCTTTGTTAGTATAGTAATGCTTCACAACACGAAATTAATTCATTCTGGAGTGGCTTTCGTTTCGTGAAAATTTTGTTACGAGTCACATTTCACATGTAAATTGCCTAATTTGTTCCAAACCCTTCAAAAACACTAAATAAATTTTATAATAAAGCTACAGTATAACTGCAGTCAATTACATTTGAACCATGTAGTACACCTAAACTAGCTGTTAATACCTGTAAATTAAGTAGTTATTAGAACATAATGCAATGATAAATGGAAATAATACAACTCGTATTGTAAAATACTGTATTTATATAAGATATACAATACCATATGTACTGTAATATTATAGTTACCCTTACAATAGAGGTTAATTTTCTATTGAACAAACAACCTGTTTTCTTCAATTTTTTTAATGGGTGACTATTTTGTTCTCTGCCTGCCTGACAAATCTCATTATTATCATGAAACTTTTTTTGCAGTGCAAGTGAGAAAAATATTTGCATCTCGTTTTGCACCATGAAAATTTTGTAAGCAGATTCTTTAGTGGAGAGAGTTATGACTGTATATAGAAATGAGTCATGGTATGGCAATGAAACAATCTCTGAATGATTTGGTAGATTTGAGAACAAAGTCTTGAGAAGGATATTGGGAGTTAAATGGCAGAACAGGATTAGAAATGAAACTATGATAGAGATTACTCGAGTGCCATATATGGAGGAGATCATGATGAGGGGTAAATGGAGATGTTTTAAGTATGCTTTTCCCACTCTCCAAGAGAGATTAGTTCCCCAAATGTTTAGTTGAGCTCCACAAGAAATAGAAGAGTTGGAAGACCCAGGCCTACATGGCTGAGGAATTTGAAGCATAAAGACAAAGACAACTGGCAAAATATAACTGAGGCCCTTTGCATCAAAAGGCATAGGAGGAGATGATGATGATAATGATAGTACAGTGTATCTCTAAAGTCAAACACAATTTGTTCCAAGACTGCTTGAACACCGAATCAATATTTTCCATAAGAATAAATGGATATAGCATTATAGTAATCACTCGGCTATCGGTGTGGTTCCATTCTAGGCCAACTCACAATATCTAAAAAAAAATGCGAAGTAAATATAGAAATGTAAGGTACAGGAGGTCCTCGGGTTATGATGGTCTCGAGTTACGATGATTCACTGTCATGAACAGGCTCCTATAGGGTACTTAGAAAAATCTGTGTCACTCGATTTCGAGCTACGATGTGTGGTTTGTTGATATGACAAACTACTTGCTGATGTGAAGAGTAAGTAATGCTGCGGAGTAGCGTGTTATGCATTACTTACTTGAGCATTAGTTTGCCATCTTTGTTTACAATATGAATTCAGGTTTGTTCCAACACGAATACTTACCTCGAACTACTTTCTTAGGAGTTACCTGTAATCTCCTCTCTACCGACCAGAGTTTTGTGTAGTATACCCTAAACCCGTTTTCTATGGGGGGCTAACTCGGGAGTAAGAGAACGTGCCCCGAGGGTAGCTTTTGCACTAGGTCGAGGTCCGCTTGGGTTGTGAGCGCCAGTAAGTTCTCTGGTCGCGACGTGATACCACGTCGCTCTCGTCTCTCTCGACCCTTTGTGTCCGCCGCGTGTGTCCCACGTGTTTACCGCGTGGTAACTTGTGCTTATCCCTTGTGTTCCTGTGCGTTCACTACCCTTCCTTGTGCTTCCCAAGTGTATTCCTTTGATTCCCTGCGTTCCTGTGTCTTGTGTTTGTGCGTTATGGAGCAGATCTGCCGTTGTCCTGGGCCTAGAGCCGGAAAATCGTGTGGAGCGTCCCTCTCCAAACCTGAAGTGGATCCTCACTCCCTTTGCTCTTCCTGTAGGGTCAAAGTTTGCTCTCCTTCAAATACATGCCTCGAGTGTGTTGGTTGGAGTGAAATTCAGTGGGTGCGTTACGGCACGAAGAAAAAGAAATCGTCGAAACATTCACCGAGGAAATCTAGCGTTTCTTCGCCGCTACCGTCGCCCAGTGGACGGTCCTACGGGGCTTCTGTCTCTCCTTCCCCTACCCAGAGTAGGGGACGAGGTAAGTCCGTTGTGGGGAAAGAGCCGGGCGTTCTTCCCCAGGAGTCTGGTGGGTGGGAAGTGGGAGTTGTAGGGCCTTCTCGGGCTAGTGAGGAGCCTGGTAGTGCTGTGTCAGGGAGTTCTGGAGACTCGGCCCTTGTGCTTTGGGGGCACGATTCCTCTGATGACCCCTTATGGTGTAGCAATGTTGTTCCTGTGTCTTCGCCCCCTTCGTGGGCCTGTGTTTCAGGTTCTTCGGCAGGCGGCGACACCCAGGGCAAGTTAGGCTCCGCTGTAAGTGATACCCTCGGATGGAAGCTCCCTAAAACGCTAGGTAGGTCCCCTATGCGGATGGAAGAGGGCCTGGATACCTGGTTCCCTAGTGTTGGGCACCAACCCTCGTTCCCAACTCCTCTGACGGAAGTTCCAGAAGCCTTCCTGCAACCCTCTACCTCGGGTACGCAACGAGTCGCGAAGCCCCCCACGGCACCCTCTTCTGCCAGCTGTGCGGTTGGTACGGTGTCGTCGGGCTCTTCGGATGGTGGGGAGTCATTCTCTTCGGGAGAAGAAGCCAGGAGGAAACATCAGCGTCGGAGGGAGCGGTCCAGGAGCAGGCGTTCCCGCTCAAGATCCCGTTCCAGGTACAGCAGGAGGCGGTCCCGCTCTCCACGGAGGAAACACAGGAGGAGTAGGTCACCCGATGGTGATTGGGTTTTCGTACCCCGTAAGTCGGAGATACAGTGTTCCCCGTACCGGCGGTCCAGGGATTTCTCGCCAAGGAGACCATCCTCCAGACGTTATGACCCTCACAGGGAGAAATGCGAGAAGGCCTCTGCAGGCAGGCGTAAGACCGCGAAGCCTCCGGTTCACCCCGCCCAGCGGGGGGAACCGTGCTTCCTTACGGGCAGCCTGGCTGAATCAGCCCAGCTGGTGCGGCTCTCGGACTTTAAGGAACGGTTCCCGCTGTCGGGTCAGCCCACGGGATCCGCGTCCTCGTCCCCCAGAGAGCATGATCGGACGGTAGTCCTCGCCGGTTCGGCGGTGCCTGTCCTAACCCCCGTCCCTGGTGCGGTGGTCTCCGCCGGGGAAGGCCAGTACCTCCGCAGGGGAGTGCCTGTTGTGCTAGGACCAAGGCGCCCGGTGGGAGTGCCCGGTGACCCGGCTCCCCGGGCCGAAGTCGAGGCTTCGGCCGATGGTAAGGAAGGTTCCCCGACAGAGGACTCGGCCTATAGAAAAGTAATAAGTCTGATCAGGAGACATCACAGGATCAAAGAACCGATGGCTACCGATGAGGACTACTGGTCCAGCCTTACCCGGTTGATGCAAGCTCCTGTCCAACCAAAATCCTCCCTGGCACTTCCTGTGGCCCGAGATCTCGTCCTGGGCCGAGAGCACGTTGATAGAGTGGTGGCAGGCAATGCCGAAGCTCCCAAGACGCAGAGCTCTTCGAAGCTGCTCCAAGGGCTCAAAACACAGAGCAGGGTCTATGTGCCAGAAGGACAACAGCCGGGAGCCTGCAAAGTGGAATCTGCTCTCGACATTCTGGGACAGGGCGCCTCGGAGGACAGAGCCTCTTCAGCCCCGATGTGTTTTTCTCAATCGGAGGCTGCGATGATGGAGGAAATGTCTAAGGACCTAGTGCACGTCTCCTTGGTTAGACTGGTGGGCTTCCACACTAGTGGGTGTGCAAGCAACTTATGACCTGACAGACCCAGAACAGCAAAGCCTCCTGAGGGAGCTTATCATCTCCGGGGGCAAGACCCTTAAGTTCCTCACCTACCAGTCTCTCGCCCTGTCAATGAATTGGGTGCTTCGCAAGAGGGACACCATCCTGGCGAAGCTTTCCCGGAAGGTCCCAGACAGAGAGGCGAGGGCCGTGAGGAGCCTTCCTGTGTGGGGTGACTCCTTGTTCCCCTTGAAGGAGTTGGAGGAGATCATGGAGAAGGTGGCTAGGAGGAAGGAAGTAAACGCGCCCAGGCCTACCCCGGGAAGGAGACCTCCCTACAAGAGGTCAGTCTCAGACAGTGCCGCGACGCCTCAGGCCCCTCCTAGCCTGACGAGGAGAGAAGCCCCTTCTTCCTCTTGGGCCTCAGCGCCTCAGCCCCCCCGTAGAGGAGCCCCAGCAGCGTCGGCCTCCTTTAGGACAGGTTATTCTGCCTCCAGGAGAGGCCGTTCAGGCCGCTCCTCCAGGAGGAGATAGAGTGGGAGGCCCCCTATTCCTGCACAAGCCTCAGGTTGGGGGATGCCTCAGACTATATTGGCAAGCATGGAAAGCTCACGGAGCAGAGCCCTGGACAGTGTCCGTACTGAAGGAGGGCTACAGGTTACCGTTCTTAGCAGAACCTCCCCCTCTAATTCCGGCCAGCCTGTCGGAGTGGTTGGTACCCAAGGACCCGTTAAAGAGGGCCGCCCTTCAAGAGGAGGTGTCCACCATGTTGGAGAAGGGCGCCATGGAGGAGATCCTACACCCAGGACCAGGTTTCTACAGTCGACTGTTCCTGGTCGAAAAGGCGACGGGGGGGTGGAGACCGGTGATAGATCTGTCGGCTCTCAACAAATTCATAAGAAAGACAGACTTCAAAATGGACACCCCGAAGTCAGTCATGCTGTCCTTGAGGGAGAAAGATTACATGATGACCATAGACCTCAAGGACGCTTACTTCCAAATTCCGGTCCACCCCTCGAGTCGAAAGTTTCTCCGGGTGAAATGGGGTACCCAGATCTTGCAATTCAAGACCCTTTGCTTCGGATTGTCAACAGCGCCCCAGGTATTCACGAGAGTCTTCACGACAGTCTCAGTGTGGGCTCACGAACGAGGCATTCGCCTCATCCGGTACCTGGACGACTGGTTGCTTCTTTCCTCCTCGAAGGACGTCTTGAAGGAGCAAGGGATGAAACTTCTCCAGTTTTGCAAGGGTCTGGGTATCATGATCAACCCGGAAAAATCGAACCTATCTCCCTCCACCAGAATGACCTATTTGGGGATGACACTGGATCCCCTTCTAGTGAAAGCATTTCCGTCGGAGGACAGAATAAGCAATCTGAGGAAGATCCTTCGTCGGTTCCCCAGGGGAGACTCAGACTCAGAGCCGTCCAATGGAACCTGAAGAACTTCTGGTGCCAACTGGACTCGCACCAGAAATTAATCCCAGTCCTACCAAACACAATTCCCTCCCTGGAATGGTGGCATTGCCGGTCGAACTCGCTCAAGGGGATGCCCTTCGCGAACGACCCTCCCGAGTTACTTCTTTTCACAGACGCCTCCAACCAGGGATGGGGAGCCCATCTCCTCAACGGGACGGCGAGAGGAACCTGGATGGACGGGGAGAAGGTCCTACACATCAATGTCCTAGAGTTGATGGCAGTCCAGAAAGCTTGCCTGCACTTCGTCGATCTACTAAGGGGAAACACTGTGGCGTTGATGTGCGACAACGCCACAGTGGTAGCGTACATAAAGAAACAAGGAGGTTTGAAATCAAGGGAATTGTGCAATCTCGCCCTAGAGATCCTAGATTGGGCAGAAACGAACCAGGTTGTGTTATTGGCAAGGTTCATCCCCGGGAAAAAGAACGTTCTAGCCGACGGCCTCAGCAGGATGGGTCAAATAGTAGGGACAGAATGGTCCCTCCTTCCAGAAGTAGCCAAGCTCATCATCCAATGTTGGGGTTCCCCGGTGATGGACCTCTTTGCAACCAAACTGAACGCTCAACTTCCCGTGTATTGTTCTCCTGTCCCAGACCCAAGGGCAGCCTTGGAGGATGCCTTTCAGCACAAGTGGGACAACCTAGACGTGTACGCTTTTCCCCCCTTCACGTTGATAAGGCAAGTACTCAACAGAGTAAGGACTGCCCGAAACTTAAGGATGACTTTGGTAGCGCCCTGGTGGCCGGAGAGAGTGGTTCGCAGACCTAAAAGACCTGGCGAGTTACCCTCCGTGGCCACTCCCTGACAGGTCAGATCTTCTACGACAGCCGCACTTTCTCAGGTTTCACGACAACCCACAGTCTCTACGCCTTCACGCCTGGAGACTATCGATCGACTCCTGAAGAAGGAAGGATATTCAGCAGCCACAGCTAAGAGGATGTCGCTATACCTGAGAAGGTCGTCGGCAGCGGTCTCCCATGCGAAGTGGGCCTCTTTCCCGAAGTGGTGCACTTCGAGGCGCATAAAGCCCCTCAAAGCCTCGGTCCCAGACATAGTAGACTTTCTGGTATATCTCAGGGACGAGATAGGAATGTCAATCCCAGCTATAAAAGGAGTGCGAGCTGCCTTGGGTCAAGTCTTCCTTCTGAAGGGCATCGACCTGGGTTCCTCTAGACACATCTCGATGCTTGTCAGGAGTTTTGAACAATCCTGCCCCCACAAGCAGTTAGGGTGCCTCAGTGGGACTTAGCTAGGGTCCTGAAGATGTTAAGTGGCCCCCCCTTCGAACCAATGAAGGATATCGTAGACAGGGATCTCACTCTCAAGACAGTCTTTTTGCTAGCCTTGGCTTCTGCAAAAAGAGTAGGAGAGATCCATGGGTTGTCTTATGACGTCTCATTCGAAGGGTTGGAAAGAGATCTCTTTCAAGTTCGTTCCTTCGTTTGTGGCGAAAACCCAGAACCCAGCTGTCTGGGACCCAAAATTCAAAGGTTTCTCCCTGCCAGCTATTCCTAGGACGGGGAATTCTGAGGATTTGAGGTTATGCCCGGTCCGTGCCATTAGAAAATACCTTGAAAGGACTGCTCATCTCCGGCCAGGTATCAAGAGCCTTTTCGTCTCCACAGGTGTTACTAAGAAACAGGTATCGAAGAATACCATTTCCTTCTGGTTGAGACAAGTTATTGCCAGGGCCTACAAGGAAGAGGACTGGCCTTACCAGGCGCTCCCAAACCCCATGACATCAGGGGTCTGAGCACGTCCTTAGCCTTTGAGAAAAACATGGCAGTGGGTCAGATCCTTCGTGCAGGTACCTGGTCGAACCAGTCAACCTTTACTGCCCATTACCTCAAGGACTACTCAAGGAGGTCCTTAGACGGGTTCTCCATTGGAACAGTCATCTCCGCGCTCCAAGTGATTTAACGGTGAAAGCCCCAGGCTCAATCGTGGATAGCAAACCGGGAGACACAGGTTCGTTCCCCTTCACCCTAATCCCCATTTTTTCCTATCCTTATCGGAGATAACCCTCTTGTAACCATTGGATAACACGTGTCTGCAACTGCGTTACTGGATTCAACATCAGAAGAAGTTTTTCAAAGGGTGAGTACTTAGACACTAACGTGAGCTCTTTGTGTAGTTACCCTATCGTCCGTTTTCCTAGTATGTTTTGTTTTTTAATACCTAGGCCTCTTGGCTTCTGCTTGCTGGGTCTAAGGGTCAGGAAGGCACTCCCACCTCCTAAAGTGTAAGTCTCCTAAGAAAGTAGTTCGAGGTAAGTATTCGTATTGGAACAAATCAAAAATTTTAAGTAATTTTTATTTTTCCTAACATACTTACCGAGAACTACTTTCGGGTAATGGCCCTCCCTACCTTCCCCGAGTGCCTCTCTGCCCTTGCAAGAATTTGTGTAACATCCGAGGAACTTACTGGCGCTCACGACCCAAGCGGACCTCGACCTAGCGCAAAAGCTACCCTCGGGGCACGTTCTCTTACTCCCGAGTTAGCCTTCTATAGAAAACGGGTTTAGGGTATACTACACAAAACTCTGGTCGGTAGAGAGGAGATTACAGGTAACTCCTAAGAAAGTAGTTCTCGGTAAGTATGTTAGGAAAAATAAAAATTACTTAAAATTTTTGATTTTTTGGTACTGCTCTTTTTTGGATAGTTTTGTGCCTTTGTTTTAGCTGAGCATCCTATTTGAAAAGTGTAAGGGAGACTTATAATGGCAGCGTGCAGGTCAAGCACTGGAATAAAAGCAAGGTATTTTTGTGTGTATTAGTGCCCCCTGTGGCCGCGGGGGCATATAAAAATTAGAATAGCGCCAACGTTATCCCTGCGTATCGTAAGAGGCGACTAAAAGGGACGGGACGAGGGGGCTGGGAACCCCCTCTCCTGTAAAAAATTCCTGCGAGACATCGACAAGGAGATGGAGCTGGGGGGAGAGTGACTGCTCCCCGCACTCTAGTTTTGGGGTGTTTAAATGTGCGTGGATGTAGTACGATAGAGAGTAAAAGATGTGAGATTGGAAGTATGTTTAGAAGTAGAAGGATGGATGTATTGGCCTTGTGTGAGACAAAGATGAAAGGAAAGGGTGAAGTGATGTTTGGTGAAATGTCTGGTAGAGTGTCTGGGATTGAAATGGGAAGAGCGAGAGAGGGTGTGGCGTTATTGCTGAGTGAATGGATGACAGGTAAAGTAGTGGAATGGAAGGAGATATCATCTAGGTTAATGTGGGTAAGGGTTAGGTTGGGTAGGGAATGTTGGGCGTTTGTCAGTGCGTATGGGCCAGGTAGTGAGAAAAGTGAAGAAGAGCGGAATGAGTTCTGGAATGATTTAACTAGGTGTGTAGAAGGACTGGGTAGAAGGAATTATGTAGTTGTTATGGGTGACTTAAATGCTAGAGTGGGCGCTGGAGAGGTAGAAGGTGTCATTGGTAAGTATGGCGTACCAGGTGAAAATGAGAGTGGTGAGAGACTGGTAGACATGTGTGTTGAACAAGAGTTGGTAATAAGTGCTAGCTTCTTTAAAAAGAAAGATAAAAATAAGTATACATGGGTAAGAGTGGCAAATGGAAGAGTAGTAGAAAGGGCATTAATGGATTATGTGTTGGTAACTAAAAGAATGTTTGGAAGATTGAAAGACGTGCACGTGTTTAGGGGTATGGCTAACGGTATGTCTGATCATTTTTTGGTGGAAGGAAAATTAGTTGTAGCAAAAGAGTGGAGGAATAGAGTAGGTGGATGTAAAAGGGAGGTAGTGAGGATTGAAGAGCTCATAAAACCGGGGGTAAAAAGTAAATATCAGGAAAGGTTGAAAATGGCATATGATGAGGTGAGAGTAAGAGAAACTGGTAATTTAGAGGAGGAGTGGAAGTTAGTAAAAGAAAATTTTGTTGGGATTGCAAGTGATGTATGTGGCAAGAAGGTTGTTGGAGGCAGCATGAGGAAGGGCAGTGAATGGTGGAATGAAGGAGTGAAGGTGAAAGTGGAAGAGAAAAAGAGGGCTTTTGAAGAATGGCTGCAGAGTAATAGTATAGAGAAGTATGAAAAATATAGAGAGAAAAAGGTGGAAGTAAAGCGCAAGGTACGTGAGGCAAAGAGGGCAGCTGACCTGAGGTGGGGTCAGGGATTGGGTCAGTCATATGAAGAGAATAAGAAGAAGTTTTGGAAAGAAGTGAAGAGAGTAAGGAAGGCTGGTGCAAGAATTGAAGAGACAGTGAAAGATGGAAATGGAAGGTTGTTAAAAGGAGAGGAGGCAAGGAAAAGGTGGGCGGAATATTTTGAAAGTTTGCTGAATGTTGAGGATAATAGGGAGGCAGATATAATTGCTGTTCCAGGTGTTGAGGTGCCAGTGATGGGAGATGAGAATGAGAGAGAGATAAAAAAAGATAGATGAAGTGAGGAGAGCACTAGATGAAACGAGAGTAGGAAAAGCATCTGGTATGGACGGTGTGAAAGCTGAGATGTTGAAGGAAGGGGGTGTGACTGTACTTGAATGGTTGGTGAGATTGTTTAATATGTGTTTTGTGTTGTCAATGGTACCAGTAGATTGGGTTTGTGCATGTATTGTACCACTATATAAGGGTAAGGGAGATGTGCATGAGTGTTGTAATTCAAGAGGTATTAGATTGTTGAGTGTAGTTGGAAAAGTGTATGGTAGAATAATGATTAATAGGATTAAGGATAAAACAGAGAATGCAATCTTGGAAGTACAGGGTGGTTTTAGAAGAGGTAGGGGTTGTATGAATCAGATTTTTACAGTTAGGCAGATATGCGAGAAATATTTAACAAAAGGTAAAGAGGTGTATGTTGCGTTTATGGATCTGGAGAAAGCATATGATAGAGTTGATAGGGAAGCAATGTGGAATGTGATGAGGTTATATGGAGTTGGTGGAAGGTTGTTGCAAGCGGTGAAAAGTTTATACAAAGGTAGTAAAGCATGTGTTAGAATAGGAAATGAAGTGAGTGATTGGTTTCCGGTGAGAGTGGGGCTGAGACAGGGATGTGTGATGTCGCCGTGGTTGTTTAACTTGTATGTTGATGGAGTGGTGAGAGAGGTGAATGCTCGAGTGCTTGGACGAGGATTAAAACTGGTAGGCGAGAATGACCATGAATGGGAGGTAAATCAGTTGTTGTTTGCGGATGATACTGTACTGGTAGCAGACACAGAAGAGAAGCTTGACCGACTAGTGACAGAATTTGGAAGGGTGTGTGAGAGAAGGAAGTTGAGAGTTAATGTGGGTAAGAGTAAGGTTATGAGATGTACGAGAAGGGAAGGTGGTGCAAGGTTGAATGTCATGTTGAATGGAGAGTTACTTGAGGAGGTGGATCAGTTTAAGTACTTGGGGTCTATTGTTGCAGCAAATGGTGGAGTGGAAGCAGATGTACGTCAGAGAGTGAATGAAGGTTGCAAAGTGTTGGGGGCAGTTAAGGGAGTAGTAAAAAATAGAGGGTTGGGCATGAATGTAAAGAGAGTTCTATATGAGAAAGTGATTGTACCAACTGTGATGTATGGATCGGAGTCGTGGGGAATGAAAGTGATGGAGAGACAGAAATTGAATGTGTTTGAGATGAAGTGTCTAAGGAGTATGGCTGGTGTATCTCGAGTAGATAGGGTTAGGAACGAAGTGGTGAGGGAGAGAACGGGTGTAAGAAATGAGTTAGCGGCTAGAGTGGATATGAATGTGTTGAGGTGGTTTGGCCATGTTGAGAGAATGGAAAATGGTTGTTTGCTAAAGAAGGTGATGAATGCAAGAGTTGATGGGAGAAGTACAAGAGGAAGGCCAAGGTTTGGGTGGATGGATGGTGTGATAAAGCTCTTGGTGATAGGAGGATAGATGTGAGAGAGGCAAGAGAGCGTGCTAGAAATAGGAATGAATGGCGAGCGATTGTGACGCAGTTCCAGTAGGCCCTGCTGCTTCCTCCGGTGCCTTAGATGACCGCGGAGGTAGCAGCAGTAGGGGAGTCAGCATTATGAAGCTTCATCTGTGGTGGAAATGTGGGAGGTTGGGCTGTGGCACCCTAGCAGTACCAGCTGAACTCGGTTGAGTCCCTGATTAGGCTGAAGGAACATAGAGAGTAGAGGTCCCCTTTTTGTTTTGTTTCATTGTTGGTGTCGGCTACCCCCCAAAATTGGGGGAAGTGCCTTGGTATATGGATGGATGGATTATTGTCTACTAGTACTGTATAATCAGTGGATTCAGATTCAGTTGTATTTTGTTAAAATGCAGATTGCGTTATACAGTATTTGTAATATTTCTACTTAACATAGGTGCACAATTGTCATCTTGCATTCGACTTTAGCAATAAAGAAATCAAGAATCTGGTATGCTAGTTTGAAGCATTTGGCTTCTCAAAGTAAAGATACATCAGGATTCATCTTCCTCTTATTAATGGTAACACGTTTGCCTAGTATGCGCATGGTACAGATTGAACCCACCCTAGGAACGTGAGTTTGAACTATTTTTTTTATCAGAAGCATTTAGTTTTATTGAAAGCCTTATGCTTACAGGCTTTTTGTACGAGTGCTTGTTCATACATTAAATTCTCTTTGCCATAAGAAGGTTGTTAGTCTGCTGATGACCCTTCCATTTTCTTTTGAACAAGTAGTCTATAAAGACCGATCGGTATTAATCTCATATAAGCCACCCGTACTGTCTTTCTCTTTCAGTGTAAGAGTTAGGATTAACCAACTCTCCATCAAGGACAAAAAAACAAGGGTTTGAGCTCTTTTTTTTTTTTTTTTTTTTTCTCTCTCTCTCTCTCTCTCAACATTACATGACTGTGATCATCCTTGCTAGAATCTATTCTGCTTTTGCTCTTGGGTAAGCAAACGGAACGACACCCAATGCGAGCAACTTTTGAATGTTTCCTCACAAACTGATGCTGTGAATATGTTCGGAACGTCTCCATTTTTTCTCGTTTTTGCTAATCTATTTAACGATTGCTCGTTTGCACAGTCGTTCTATCTCTATATTCTACTCTCTTCTTAGAGCTATACTAGTTACTGTATACTATTAGGATTTTATATGTTTTTATCGGCAGGAGATATGTATACGATTGCTAGCCAGTTTTCTGCATAAGTGGTTGCTAGCAACTTATCGCCTACTTTTCAACTAATTTCGATTGGTTGTGCAACCTCTCACCTGCCTGCCCGATGGCTCCTCTAGGGAAGTAACACTTCTAATCACTCTATTTGTTCTGGCAAAGCACAGCCCGAAGTAACGAAGCAGGTTAGATAGTGGTAAAAATGTAAATGAATCTTACACTATACAGACCTGAGCAGGCACTCAGGTTTGGAATGCATAATTAAGGGGAATGCATTTACCTCCCAAAGGGATCTAACAGGCAGGGCACTGATTCAGTTGTTGCTTTTAAGCCTATTTACTCAGAGCGGTCACTTGCTGGTGCCCTCCTAGCTTTTGGCATGTCACCTTTACCGGTCAACCTGGGAACCCCAACCCTGTTGCCTTCCCTCCATCCTCCCTTTTTACTACTAAATGGGCTTTGGACAAACAGTTGAGATATGCGCAAGGATACCAATCATGCTTTGTCATCTCAGTTTAAGGATGGATGCTGACCACAGGCTAAATGGTATTAGACAAACTTCTTTAGTAGTGCAGACAAGGTCAAAGGTGCTACTGACACATGCCAAGAAATGCCAGTCACTGGCTATGAAAGTCAACAGCCAGACCACTTTGAGAACACCGCTCAGAGTTGAGCAACATTTTGGTGGGCAGCTTAGATGGATAACCCCTTGGAAATGCTAGAGGTTATGGAAAAATAATTAGGAAGTGTTCCACAATTTTCTCCTCTTCCACTAGGGGAAGACAGGAATCCTCCCCCTGTGTGACTTTTGGGAGCATGCCCTCAGCCTGGGTAGAGGCAGAGATGGATTCATGCAGAGGAATGTGGGACTAGAGGCATACTCCAGTCCGGATTCCTCCTCTAATTCATCCTTCAATGAGAGTAATGTCCTTTGTATAGAGATTGGAGAAAGACATAGCCCATTGGGCTGAAGTCGAGACTGTGGTAGAGTAGGAGCACTCTCCATGAGATTCTCGACGATTCTATGCTTTTACGGTTGACTCTTACTTGTCAAGAAGGCGTTTGGAGGATGGAGACCAAGTTTTGAACGAGTTTGTCAAGCTCCATTCAAGATGGAGGCCGCAGCCATGGTCAGACAAGCAGTAAGAACGGTAACTCATGGATCTCATTGGATCTCAAGAATTCATACTTCCAGATCCCAATCAATCCCATTTCCAGGAAGTACATCCAATTTGTAGCGCATGACAAAGTATACCAGTTCACGGTCTCGTGTTTCGGCCAGATGACAGCCCCTCAGTGTTCACCAGTGTTCACATTGGTCTCCGCGTAGGTCCTCTCCAATGTCATTCGGTTCTTCCGATATCTGGACGATTGGTTGCTGGCGGAGTCGGTGGAGATCCTGCTCCTTCACCGAGACAGACTTCTTGAGTTTTTCCTAAATCTGGGGACCATGGTAAACAAGAAGTCAAAGCCCATACCTAAACAAAATTGGGTATTACAGGACTTGGATATAAGTGCCTTATTAGGAAAGGTCTTTCTATTGCAAGATCGAATCGTAAGATTCAAGAAAGTGGCGTGACCATTCTTAAAGTGAGGCTCACTGCAGGTATATCAGTGGCAGTGTCTGGTGGGTCACCTGTCTTAGTTAGAAAGCCTGGGTCTGAACAGTCTCCTTTGCGTATGCTCATTTTAGTGGTAGCTGAAGACCTTTTGGTCTTAGGGCAGGGATCCTCCTGGAAAGGTGATTCCGGTAGGGGAAGACAAGAGGTAAGATTTGAGTCGATGATTCCAAGACTCTAACCTTCTTGAAGGGGTAGATCTCCCCTCCCCACCTCTTTCGGATTTGATGCTGTTCACCGATGCATCGAAGGAGAGGTTGGGTGCTCACCTGCTACTGCCAAGGCCATCTCAAGTACAGGCCTGGTCAGTGGGGGAAGAAGTTGGCACGAGTAGGTCAATTGGTATGGAGACGGGACACCTGGCCATCCTCAACTCTTCTTTCTATCACACACCACTCACTATGCATACACTTTGTTTCTCATTACAGTTTACACCTGATAATCCTCATAGAAAATTAAGAGATCATACACACCAAAAGGAGACGACTGAATAATCCAGCAAGAAAAATTTGACAGAAAAAAGTAATAGAATTAAAATAAAACTTTCCCTTGGCAGTAGCCTAATTCCAAGGCCCACTGATTCCAAACTACGCTTGCATACCGAAGAAAAAATAGAATGATTCTAACAATTTAATAAAAAAAAAAATAAAACATTAACATAAATAAACATTCCCGGCAATTTAAAATGATTTAATGTTATCTTTTGCACAATCACCTACAATCGTATGATATTGCTGTAGCCTACATTTTCTTTACTTGATGTATTTGACGGACTTATTTTTGGTCCATTTCGGTAACTCTGCAGTTTGGTACACACCACATAATAGGCTCTAGCCTGGTTTCCAAAACAGTCAATTTTTCTGGAATAACGGCAGAAAAATGTAAAGAAGTCGAGCGCGACCCCTTTACTTACAGCCTATAGTAGCTGTGTGAAAGCACTACTCGTACCACGTGGGACTTTTCTTGCCCCTTAAATGACTCGGCCTTGCTACAGCCCATGCCCTCTTGGTTGTGGTCAGAGTCAGATCAGCAATGTTACATAAACCTCTTGGAATTGAAAGTGACATTTCTCACCCTCCAACACTTTCAACAGCTCCTTTTAAGTAACTGTAGTGTTCACGAGTGACAACACAATAGTAATGGCATATCTAAACTAGGAAAGAAGTACTTTTTCACGGCTATGCATACTTGCCATCGAAGTACTGCAATGGGTGTATATATGGTTCTGTATGTTGTTCCTGTAGTTATGGTTATATCCCATTAGGAGTTTTCACTTGATTGACAGCTGGGTTGGTATCTCCCAGTTCCTCTTGCTATTACCAGCAAGATTTCCCTTCCAACTAAACTGAATGAAAAGGCGGGTTATAAAATTTCCCTGAATCTATAAATGAATGCTTTTTTTTATAAAATGAAAGCATAATTTTATATTAGCAAATAAGCAAATTATAAAATTGATTATTAGCATAAAGTGCTTACACCAATAGAATGTTATTGTGGATTTGTTTTTTGCCTTTATAATTAATACTATTATAAAGAAAATAACAACTTGGGTGCTATGTAACTGCAACAGCATTGTTCAATATGATTGTATTTTTGCACTGAACTGCATGCAGTAGTGTTGTGCTAAAAAAGTCATATAGGCTATATACACTGTACTTGGCCTGAATAGGTTTTTAGACAAGATGGACAGTTGAGTGGGGACGAGTTACATGATTATTTATTACTACAGTATTATAAAACTGTAAAGTACTGTACTGTGTTATTACAGTACATTGCTGTGTTATTGATTAGTATCTGCATATATTTAAAGTATTGTACAGTTACAATATTTAATGGTATATTTGCAAGTATTATCAGCATACAATATTTTGACTGTCCACATTGCTTAGGGTCTTATGTTATCTTAGGATTTCCCTATCCTCAGGGGGACTGAAGTCAATAACCTTGTAATGATAGTTAACTGCATGTTCATTCAAAAGATATGGTTACGATTGTTGCCTAGTAGATTATTCTTTTATTATTTATTGTGCTTTATGTAGTGTATATTTTATTTATTGCAGTTATAGCTGGAACATGTTAAACTTATAGTTTTCCCTCTTTATTTGCAGATTAAAAGAAATCATGGAAAGTGTGCAAGAAAAGAAAAAACTGGAGGAGGATATCCAGGTTTTAGAGAAACAAAGAATTTATCATCGTTATGAAAAAAAGAGACAGGTACCGAAAAGAACTTTCCCTAGTAATTGTTATATTGAAACAAGGCATTTTAGACCCCCTGAGGATTTTCATTTTTGTGGCTACCTTCGAAAACTTATCAAAGTTTTTTTTTTTTTTCATTGCTTTACCTTTTTAAATGAACCGTTTAAATGGTTAAATTCTTGCCATTGCTGCCATGAATAGTTATGATTAGTAGCTTTAAATATGCAATATTTAGAAACTGTATTAAAAGTTTCTCCAATGTAAATCCATCATTTTATGAATACTCATAGATTTCAGCTCCTTTTCAGATGTTCTTTAAAGAATAATCCAGAACAGCTGTCTGCGTATGGGGTTCTAAAGTTACTCCACTTAGAAATTGGTCCTAGATATTATTTGACCAGTATACTAGTTATGCTGTTTAGGGGGGCATGCTTTGCCTACATCAAATATACCATTACTTGAATAGCTATTTTGGCAATGCAAGAGGAGTCTTGATGCTGTCTAGAAATTAACCTTCAAGGACAAATTTAATAGCAGTCCATTGTTACTGATGATGACATTCAAAGCTCGTTAGTAGATGTTAAATGTATTGTAAATGCGCCTGCTCTTTGTGACTTATCAGGTTAATATTGGACTTTAATACTTACCAAATGTTGGACGTGTTAAATGACGATTTCGGCCAAAAGGGACATTTTTACTGCTGTGCCAATGAGGCCTTTTCAAGGTGAGATGCGCTGTACAAAAAATCAATGACAGTTAGCCTGTTCATAACGCTCCTTTCCAGGCCATACGGTTAACGGAAAGGGTTTCTGAGTCAACTGGTGGAATTTTGCATAGTTCCCATACTAACAAACTTTCTGATATTTATTTGGATTATCTTTCGACTAAGCTGGAAGTGCGAGGTGGCAACCCTGCCTAACTGCTTGAGCAGATAGGCAGGGGTTGGCTGGGGGGTACGTCACTTTTTGTTTCGGCTCAGCAGAGATCGGACGTGTCCTCTCTCTCCCTAGACTGTCATTGGACTTTTTGATCTTTTTCTTTTCATTTGTGCGTGTTTTCTCTAAGATCGTCCTCATGCGAACCTGTCCAGGGAGCAAAGATGCCGCGTGCGGTACCTTCATGACATTGTTGCAGAGGGCATTGATGCAAGCAAAGTTCACCCTGCGCAGAGTGTAGTGAGTGGCCTGCCTCCCAATGGGAGAAATTTGGACGACGCAAGAAGATGAGGGCCAAGCGCGATCTTTCTCCCTCAGGGGCGAGGGAAGCGCATTCTTCTTCGTTTCGCACCCCCAAAATCTCTTTCAAAAGCTCCTTCTCTCTCTCTCGCTCTGCCAAGGGACAATCAAGTAGGAACAAAGACCAACTAACTCCTTGACAACCCCAGGGTATGGGGGTTGTTATTGCTTCCCCTAGAGGAGCTACTTCACCTCAAGCTGCCGGGGAGTCATTTTCCCTTTCAGATCTTTTGCAGGTGTGGCCAACCTTGGTATTTCGGGACCCCCTTTGAAGGAGGAGCTGCTGCGTCTCCTTCAGCGCGGTGCTAGGAAGGATCCTTCTCCAGAGCCTTCAACATCTCATGCTCTGGAACTGTGCGAAGTTCATCTTTCACCCTCTCCTGGTCCTTCCACGTGCGGACGAGGTGATCGCTCGCGTTTGCCTCTCCAACAGCCTCCTGCTGACGACGAACCCTCCTGCCATCCTGGGACCTTGTCATCCTGTAACCCTCAACCCTTTGTTTCTCCCCCACAGGAACCCGCAGGTTGTAGGTGTTGATCTTCCTGGGACCACCGCTCCTACCACCAGCAGCGCTAAAGGACGAGCATCGCCATCGCCTCATCCTTCTGGACACTCTTACCCTGATCGTCGTTCACGACAATCTGAAGATCAGATGGGTTGTAGGTTATCATGATCCGCACGGTCTTCCTCAGGAAAGCGTTCCCGCTCTAGAGCTTCGCGCTCATAGGCATTCCTCTTCATGATTAGAAATCTTGCGATCACGTTCTGCACAATCACGAGCACAGTCTAGACCCAGGTCAAGACGCTCGTGTTCTAGGTCGCTATGTTCTAGATCACAAGAACGGCGTACACGCTCGCAAGGATGCCGATCCCGTTCACGAGGACGACGTTTACGTTTGTGAGGCAGACGCTCACGTTCGGAACCGCGCTTTTGCGATTAAGGTGTAGACGTTCCTTGTCTAGACGTTCCTTGTCTAGAGGTAGAGGTAGGTGCTTGCACAGTCCATCAGTGCGTAGCTCCTCAACTTGACCTCCTAAACGACCTTGGACCGAACCTGATCATGAGAATGACCACTCCCCAGACAGGCGTCCAGCCAAACCCCCAGTGCCTTTCATCGGCCGGGGAGTATTAGCAAAACGTTCGCCTATGCGACGCTTGGAAACACGTTGCGCTTCGATACGTTCTCCAACGATAAGAGTTGCTCCTACTCAGAGACCCTCTTTGCTGACTTCGTCGGATGTAGGTACTGTACTTCTCTGAGGCGGCAGGAAGATGTTAGAACTTCCTCTTCTTATGTAGCTCCTAGTTCTCATGTTGCGAAAACTTCTGCTCGGAATCACGTTGGTTGATGCGTTAAACATGCAATTTCGCGAGCAAATCAACGATTTCCGCGAGCAGTTCACTAGCAGAGGTGTGGTACCAACATCTTCGCCCAGGCCTTCAGCTTCTACCACCTCCAGCAGCAGGCTGACACCCTTTTCCAGAGGGTTTCAAGGAGCCGCCTAATAGGTTTGCTAATGTTTCTACTAGTCTGGACCGTCCTTCTCGTCCACCGAGGGAATGTGTTCCTCAGCCTCAGAGACACTCCCCTACATCGACGGAAGCTGCTTCTAGTCCCTCCAAGGGTTATTCTTCTCCTAGACCTCCAAGGGAAGCCCAGGGCTTACCTAGAGGAACAGAACTTCCTGCTTGGGTGAGTACTTTCTCACCAACCTGCTGAAGTCTCTGAATGTGGCTCCTCCACCGCCACAACCTACAACACCGAGGATACCTTTTGAACCCTCGCCGAGTTCGTCCATTGGGAGTCGAGATCCTAGAAGGAGATCAACGTCGGACAAGGATCGCAGATCACCTCCACTCTGAACGTGTGCAGAAGGTCCTCAAGCTTTTGACTCCTACATGGCCAAGCTACCCTTCACTCCAGTGAAAGCAAGGGAAACCATGACCAAGAGATAGAGGAGGACGAGATGCTTAACTCCATCACACACCGACATCATTTGCCCTAGGACGAGTAGGGAATTAGGCTTGCCCTGGGAGATATCGATCCATTCCTTCAGTATTCAAGAGATTGAGGTACAATAGGGTTAAGGCAAAGGACAAACTCTCTCTTCGGCTTTTACTCCTGATACCTGGCGCTTGATCTTGCTAGAATTAATATGGACCAGCAGGGTTCATTTGCCTTAGTTAGATAGGCACTGTGCATAACAAGGAACTGGTTATCCAATGATGTATCTAGCCAATGAATCCTCTATGGATTTAGTCAGTCATGGAAAGAGAAGATGACATAATGGCCCTAAGTCCCTGGTATAGCGGGGTGCTAAGACTCTCTGGGTTTATAAATACTAAAGAAAAAGTTAAAATAGATAATGGGAATGTTAGAACCATGAATCAGATTGGAAGTTACAGCAGGTGAAGTGAATTTATGAAATATAGTTTGGATATCTTGGCCCTAAGTGAAACACATTGTAAGGAGATTGGTAAAGAAACTTTAAGAGCAAAGCAATATATGTATATCTACTCAGGAAGATCAGATGGAGTTGGAAGAGAAGGGGTAGGAATGATGATGACACCAAGAGCAGAAAAGGCATTAACTGAGTGAAGAGCTGTAAATGTTACTAGCAAAGTTCAAATCAAAACAGTGCAAAATGAGTATTATAGTTCGATATACCCAAACAAATGATTCCCCTGAAGAAAGGAAAGTTGATTACTATGAAGAACTGCAGAGGGTAATATATTAGATCCTTGAGAGATATATGAAAATTGTGATTTGCAACTTCAATGCTAAAGTTGGAAGAAATAATCAAGTGATAGAGAATGTTATGGGTGTCAAGGGTCTTGGCGAAGTTGCAAATGAAAGTGGAGTACATTTCATAAGTTTCTGTTCAGCTAACAATCTTGTCAATGGAGGTACTCTTTCAACACAAGAACATCCACTAGTATACATGGTCTTCACCATGTAGCAATTACAAAAATCAGATAGATCTCATTTCCATTAATTAAGAGAGAAGGAGAACTCTAAGAAATGTAAGAAGCTCTAGAGGTGCAGATATTAGTAGTGATCACCAGCTTCTCAATGCTACACTGAAATTAAAACTGAAAGCAACTTACAAAAAGATGGATAGAATACCTAGGTTTAATACAACTAAGCTTCTAGAAGAGCACAGAGAAACATTTGTAATTGAATCTAGGAATCGATTTGCAGTCTATGAGACTGCAAAAGCAGACAATTAATGAAGAATTGATAACATACATCAGTCCATTGGTAGTGAAGTCTTGGGACACACAGTTACAAGGAGAAAGCCATGGATATCGAATGATACTTTGGATACTATAAAAAGGAGACAAAGATAGAAATTGATTATTGAAAGTTTTCATGGAATTATTGAAAATTACAAGGTAGAGCATGCCAGTATTCCAGTATTGATAGTGAGGTCAAAAGAAAAGCCAGAAATGACTGGAGAGAATATTTAGACTGTAAAGCAGATGAGGCTGACAAAGCTATGAATTCAGGAAGTGGCTATGGTGTAAGAATTGCTCAGAATTATTAATGAAATCTCGACTTGGGTAAAGAAGAAGAAGCATATACCCATCAAAAAGAGAGTTGGCATGGTTATAGCAACAGAAAATGAAGGAAGACAACGTTGGAGGGAACACTCTAGTGAGTTATGAATACATACATATACCAAGGCACTTCCCCCAATTTTGGGGGGTAGCCGACATCAACAAATGAAACAAAACAAAAAGGGGACCTCTACTCTCTACGTTCCTCCCAGCCTGACAAGGGACTCGACCGACTTCAGCTGGTACTGCTAGGGTGCCACAGCCCACCCTCCCCCGTTATCCACCACAGATGAAGCTTCATAATGCTGAATCCCCTACTGCTGCTACCTCCGCAGTGATCTAAGGCACCGGAGGAAGCAGCAGGGCCTACCGGAACTGCGTCACAATCGCTCGCCATTCATTCCTATTTCTAGCACACTCTCTTGCCTCTCTCACATCTATCCTCCTATCACCCAGAGCTTCCTTCACTCCATCCATCCACCCAAACCTTGGCCTTCCTCTCGTACTTCTCCCATCAACTCTTGCATTCATCACCTTCTTTAGCAGACAGCCATTTTCCATTCTCTCAAAATGGCCAAACCACCTCAACACATTCATATCCACTCTAGCTGCTAACTCATTTCTTACACCCGTTCTCACCCTTACCACTTCGTTCCTAACCCTATCTACTCGAGATACACCAGCCATACTCCTTAGACATATCATCTCAAACACATTCAATTTCTGTCTCTCCATCACTTTCATTCCTACCACTCCAATCCATACATCACAGTTGGTACAATCACTTTCTCATATAGAACTCTCTGTACATTCATGCCCAACCCTCTATTTTTTACTACTCCCTTAACTGCCCTCAACACTTTGCAACCTTCATTCACTCTCTGACGTACATCTGCTTCCACTCCACCATTTGCTGCAACAACGGACCCCAAGTACTTAAACTGATCCACCTCCTCAAGTAACTCTCCCTTCAACATGACATTCAACCTTGCACCACCTTCCCTTCTCGTACATCTCATAACCTTACTCTTACCCACATTAACTCTCAACTTCCTTCTCTCACACACCCTTCCAAATTCTGTCACTAGTCGGTCAAGCTTCTCTTCTGTGTTTGCAACCAGTACAGTATCATCCGCAAACAACAACTGATTTACCTCCCATTCATGGTCATTCTCGTCTACCAGTTTTAATCCACGCCCAAGCACTCGAGCATTCACCTCTCTCACCACTCCATCAACATACAAGTTAAACAACCACGGCTACATCACACATCACTTATATGAAGGGAATAATTTGATTGATATATCTGAACCTGATGAAGACCTTGATTTTCTCATGAATGAACTCGGTTGTTTGAAGTCGAAGCTATCCTTAAAAAACTAAATACAGTAGGGTCCCGAATTATGCGAGAATTTGGTCGATGAAAGGCCTCGTGTAATTGGAAATTCGTATATTTCGAAACACATCATGGCGGCAAACAGCAACCTACCCGTCAATTTTTTTTTCACTCCATTTCTAGCTTTCTAGCTATATATATACTGTATATACACTGTGTGTGTATATATATATATATATATATATATATATATATATATATATATATATATATATATATATATATATATATATATATATATATATATATATATATATATATATATATACTGTAGCTTTTATCTTAACAATACTGTAAGAAATCCTTCTTATAGATTTTTTTTTTATAAAATACTGTACAAAATTTCTTTTATGGATAAATAAAACAATAAAAAGTTGTTAAAGTTTTGATAATTTTCTATGACTGTAGTATTTACTACTGTACTATGCATAGCTTACTGTTTTCAGTATTTTCCGAATGATGTAGAATTATTTCCTATAGATACAAAAAACAAAAAAGGGTTTTCAAGGTTTGATACAGTACGTATCTAGCAATAGTTAAAAATTACAGTATAGTACTGTATATCCATGATGACACTCCCACACGTAAACACGGCCACTAGGCGCAAGTGTGCAATAGGCTGCTGTACGATAATCACGCTTTTTTTGCCCTGAGCGGTCGTTTCACTAATGATAATTTTTCAAAGTTAATATTTCTTTATGCTTATAATTCGTAATTATAGTTAAAAGTAGGGATATTAATTAATTGGTTGAGTAAAAAAAACAATTAATACTACTATTATTTCATTTCAAATGGCTACATAATACTGAATATTCTAATGGGTTCTTTTTATCTTCAATCGTAAATCTTACGCCTGGATAAGCAACAAAAGGAAAGGAATAGGTCTCTCTCTCTCTCTCTCTCTCTCTCTCTCTCTCTCTCTCTCTCTCTCTCTCTCTTCATATCGTTTCCTGTATAGTTTTCAAATATGTTCGTCATACATTTGTACATTATTTATCCACTTTATTCTCTCTCTCTCTCTCTCTCTCTCTCTCTCTCTCTCTCTCTCTCTCTCTCTCTCTCTCTCTCTCTCTCTCTCTCTCGGCGTTTCCTTTCCCTTTATAGTTTTGTGAAATTTCGTTGTCCAGTCATTCGGTATTGAGAAGTCATTTTCGCTTTCGACATCGAAAGGAAACTTTGTTTCTTCAATATACTCATCACTGGAGGATTCAGAACTAATGCTCTCATTATCAAACAGGTTATCATTATCAAATTCCACAACAAGAATATAATTTATTTCATCTAAAGAAATAACCTTCCTCTTTAGACCTTTCATTACAAAAGGAACAACAAATAACCACTTATGCATGAACGCCCGAGCGCACTGATAGGAAACCAGTTCAAACCAGAGTTTTGTAACATCAAGCTACCTTCAGAAAAATAGTTGCCAGACATCATATAAGTTTCTATTCACAGTCCCCATATGCTGAAAGTGTTGCCAAGTGGTGATCCTATACTTACTATACGAGTAAAGTAACATCACGAGACTGACGGCTTGTAAAAGGCAATTAAAGTCATGAACGGAATATACAGTTGAAGGCGGTACCGAGTAGATCGTGGTGAACGGTTTATCACGTGGGTGACGCTTAACAGGTTAAATAAAACATTTTATATAGTTCGGTATTTTCTCTATCCATCCTCTCCCAGAAAACCTTCAAATGTGAATTATCGGAATGTGTGCAGATCTTGGCAGTGCGATAACTAGTTAGCGACTGAGAATAAAAAAAATAAAAAGCCCGATTGACGAATGACGATGCTGATGAAGAGGATACGAATACCGATTTTTCCCTAATTGATTTTTTCTACGTTCTGTCTAATCCAATGTACAGTACATTCTTATGTAAAGGGCGAACCCCAACATTTCTTGATGCTGCTACACTTTAATTATAGATATTTTACCACCTATTTATAATCTTTATTTATAATAACATCTTTAGTAAAAGCTCTTCAATATCACTTTCAGGAGTAAATGCGTTTATGATCGACGATGAAACGTAAAAAAAAAAAACGTTTTCCTTTTAAGAAGGCGTTTTTTTAGGAAACAAAAAACAACACGAAACAAAATTGCTCATATTTCATATATTTTGATTTTCTAAGGATAAATAAAACATTAATTATAACATTATTATTACATAGTACCTGGTAAGATATCTTTTGCCGCAAAAGTTAACCTATAGACAGTTGTTAAAATTGGTTAGCGAGTTCGTTATGATCGGCGATGGAACGTACTAAACAAAGTAATGGGTTTGGTTGTGGTGACATGTTTGGCAGTAGCATGATATAAAATAGTCTTTATTTTGATGGTTTTTAATTTAAAGTTTAATGAATAAGGATTTTTCACCATAATCACAACGTAAGTATAAAAATTAATTAGTACAAATATGGAATATTATACATATAGGTGTTGGACAGTTAGGCTAGGCCTAGCGACAAGTTCACACAACAGATGGGCAAACCTTAACATTTTTCATCCAAAACTAGTCTTAAAATGTTTGAACAGAAATCTTTCTCTCACATTCTCCCCCCCCCCCTTCTCAGACATCGGGGAACCATCACCCCCCCCCCCCCCAATACAATTAAGAAAACAATAGATTTCCTACGCTTCGCGGTGCTTGACTCGCGGATTTAGAATGCTCCTCGCAAATACAGGAAAATTAATTTTTAAAAACTATCGATCGCGTAATTGAGGAATCGCGTAATTAGAACACGTGTAATTCGGGACCCTACTGTAGATAGAAAGGCCTGAATATGATGGAATAACTGCCGAGATGATACTGGCCAAAAATGAAGCGACTCCCAGACTACTTACAAGATTATTTTGTAGAATGTGGCATGAAGAGGCAAAACCTGATGAATGGGAGTTAGAAGTGTTGGTGAAAATAGCAAAAAGGGTGACCTGACTGATTGCAATAATTACAGAGGCATAACACTTATGTCAGTTGTTATGAAAATATGTAGTATGCTTATTCTAAAGAGACTGGAGAGAAAGATCAATGAAAAGCTGAGAGATTTGCAAACAGGATTAGGTAGAAATTGCGCTGACCAAATTTTCATTTTGAGACATGTACAGCAATGCGTAGAATATAGAAATCACCTTTTGATGGCATTTGTGGACTATGAAAAAGCCTTTGATTGTGTGCACTGGCCAATTTTGTGAAGAGTCCTGCTTTATTATGGAATTCCTCTTAAATATGTAAATTTGATTAAGTCTGTTCATGAGCATATCAAGTGCAAAGTTAATGTTAATGGAGTCTTATCAAATGAATTTCCAGTGAACAACGGAGTACTCCAAGGGAATGTGTTGTCACTTATGCTGTTTATCCTCCTCATGAATTTTGTAATGTGTAGAACAGTCAGAGATGGTGGAGAAGTATTGGACTGGATTGGTGATAGGAATTTACCAGACCTAGAGTATGCTGATGATGCTGTCCTTGTTAGCTGAACACCACAGGATTTGCAATGCTTGCTTACCAGAATGCATGAAATATCACACGAGGTTGTGCTGAAGATAAATAGAAGAAAGACAGAGATGATGAGAATGTAGTAGGCAATGGAAGATGAAATATCATTGGAATGAAAGGATTAATGAGGTAGAATAATTTTTAAGTATTTAGGAACTATGATCTCCAATACAGGGTCTTTAGAATTAAGAGTTTAGTGAAAAATTGAAACAAGCAAATGAGACAATGGCTAGATTAAGTAAAATTTAGAAATCAAATTGCCTGAAATTACATATGAAAATCAGACTATATATCAGTTTAGTTATATTGGTGTTACTGTATGGACATGATCATGGTATGACAATGAAACAATCTCCAATAGATTTAATAGATTTGAGAACAAAACCATCAGAAGGATATTGTGAGTTAAATGCTAGGACAGGATTAGAAATAAAACTATGAGAGATTACTCGAGTGCCACATGTGGACGAGATCATGATGAAGGGTAGATGGAGATGATTTGGGCACACTCTTCATACCTCCCAAGAGAGATTAGTTGACCAAACTTTCAACTAGGCTCCACTAGGCTCTAGAAGGGTTGGAAGACCCAGAACTACATGGCTGAGGACTATGAAGCGAGAAGTAGGAGATGATAAATGGAGAAGTATTGAAGATAGAGATGACTGGTGAAATCTAAAGGGGGCCCTCAGCGTCAATAGACGTAGGAGGAGATGATGATACTCACTTGATGGTCATATACATACCCGCCCTCCTCCCCACTGACTTGCAATGTCAAGAATAGGTTCCACTTACAGACTGAAATAACAAAGAGCCCCTGTTGCATCACTGCTTTGTCTAATGAAAGGAAAGTAGATGGGAAATTTTAACTTTTATTGGTAAATTTTGATAAACCCCACGTCTGAAGCAGTATGAACATCACCTGAGTACGTATAGAAATAAAATTTTATTTTATTTGAATTCCTTTTTTATTTCAGAACAATCTTTTAATGCGTGATGAAATAGCAGAGATAGATAGAGACATGAAAAAGGAAGAAATCCTGTTAAGGCCTCTAAGCAAACAAATCGAAGTGTGCAACGAATCTATTTTACTCCAGAAGAGGACATTAAATAATAAAGTATGTTGAATAATTGTATATAAATGCAATTTAAAGAGAAAATTTTGTTTCACATTGATAATTATTTTTAAGTTTAAAGCTCCTGTGTCTTTAGAATTGTCTTTTCTTGCAGATTATCCGTAACAACGAAGTATTTACGAAGGCAAACCGTCTACGTACTTTGAATGAAAAATTAGACGAAGACACAAAAGCTCTAGCTTATGATTTTGAGGCCAAAAAGGAAGCAGCACAACAGCAGAGGATAGACCTCGAAAATCACCAAAAACAACTTGATGTATATGAAAGACAGTATGAATCTTTACCTGCTGCTGATGGTTTGTATGCCAGATTTTCAGCTTTTATCAACTAATTGCCCTTAATGTATACTGTACTGTATAATTTTTATGAAACTCCCCTGTTGTTCATATTGCCTCTACTTGAAGCTGTGTTGTCGTCATCTACCCCAAAATACAAATTTCTCGTTTTCTCCACATGCAAAATGCCTCCCCCTTTGGCAACCACCACACTGTCTGGCAGTTGATGGCAACTAAATTACTCGTTAACATGATCATTGAATTCATCCTTTTCCGTTCATTTTATCTCTAGTGTTTGATAAGACGTCCTTGTTTGGCCAAGTGATGCAAATATAATTTTGGTAGTTCATTTTGAGATAATAAATCACAATGTGATTCAAATTTTTTCTTGCTTTGTGTAATGTAAACGTTTGGTGGCTGCAGTGTTATGTTTGTGTATTGAGAAATGTTATCCATTCACATTCCTTCTTCTTTTAAAGCTATGTGAGCCATTAGTTAACTATTTTAATTAGAAATTAAAAACGTAAAGTAATTTAACACCTAATGATACCCTTGTGAGTTGTTTGCATTTAATCCATGGTAACTCTAGAGGTGACTGAAAACACTAGGATAACTTCTCAAGTTTGTTTTGCATAGTAAGTTTGGATTTCTTTGTCTCGCATTGTCTTACCTATTTCACATTTCTGCTTTTCAGACAAATTGAGTCCCGAAATAGGTGATCGTTTCTAACTTTTCTTATAACTTTATTATGGTCTGAATATTGAATAAAGATTAATTCTATATAAGTTAAGGAAACTAACAGTTCGTGTATTTAGTGGTTATGTGCCTGGCTCAATTGGAATATTTACCTTTTGTATTTTTCTGGGCTGTTGGATGTTAGAAAGAAATCTTATCAATTTTAACACTGGAAAAGGAAGAGAATTAAGTCC
The DNA here is from genome assembly GCF_036898095.1 of Palaemon carinicauda. Taxonomy (NCBI): domain Eukaryota; kingdom Metazoa; phylum Arthropoda; class Malacostraca; order Decapoda; family Palaemonidae; genus Palaemon; species Palaemon carinicauda. The sequence goes on along the minus strand of NC_090732.1, from coordinate 130,927,867 downwards.
AAACCTTGTTTGAAACACAATTACTCAATTGTCACCGATTTAGCCCAACTAATGTTGAATCAATCTAGCTTAGGTAACAATCTACTTACCATATGTATTTTCATACAGAATAAATTTGGTTCAGATATCTTATCTTTTTGTGTATTTTTTAAAATAGCATCTATGCAAGCTGTAATATACTTTTTAGAAAGGTTTCAGAGTTATTTTATAACGTGCTGCGTACAAAGTCAATTTAAGTAAAGTTCACAAATATTTGGAAGCAGGAGTAAATAGACGACTGTGCCGTCATTATCGTAACATTTTATTTTTGTCTAAGTTATTTTGACTTAAATGAGCACTGGATAGATAACTTTCTTCAAATGAATTTCTTCAATTAGAGTAAATCAGAAACATGATCTAAGAACATCTCAGTAAATACGACGATACTGAGGTGCTTGAGATTCTTAGTCTTCTGATATTAATGAACAATTCCTAAGTTAATCAAAAGGTACACACGGAGAGAAAGGACATGGAGGGGAACGTTTACATTAAACAAAAACTAAGTTTAAAAAAAAGAAAAAAAAAAGGAATGTGTAGTGGCTTGCCGACACCGCTATGGCGACGAAACTCTCTCATGGCTGCCGGACCTCTGTCTTTCATCTCTCTAGCCATCTGTTCTTATTCAAATTTTATTGATGGGGCTCTAAGGATCCCCCTGGCCTCTAGGTAGCGATAGCAAATGAGGCAATTGCATCTCCCCCTTCCTCCAGTATGTACCTGAGGAAATACAAAAGAGCTTAGACTGTTTTTTCACGTATTCAGCGCTTTGATGGCACCAGTCGTTTACAAACAAACTCTCCCAGTCTTGAGGTGGCAGGATCATATTTCATGGTAAAATGCATCAAAATGAATAGAATTTTGATATTAGAAGTATTATTTTGATTCTTAGATATAATTTAGATCATATGTCCCTCAATTATCCCCATTTTAAGTTCTATGTCTACCTAGAAATCTAGATCAACTTCAATATTATGAGATCACGTGGTTGCGGCAACCGTTTAATTTTATGATATTGGGTAATGATCCAGCTGTATGTAGATGTTTCTCATAGGTGATGTTTAGGGTGATAAATGGTTCATATATTTTTGTCTTTGGAGGTTGTGAGGATCCTGCTTCAAAGATATTAGCAATATGACCTAAAAGTCAATACTAAATTTAATTACTTGAATTATTTTCACTTTCCAAGCCCACATATCTTAAGAAAATTTTCTCGCGCCAGTTGACCTTGAAATACAATGTGGTAGTTTGAAGGCTTTTCAATCCTTTCCTGGCCTCTTGGTGTTATATATTCAAGCTTTTCTTGAAATGTAGCTAAGTATGTCCAACAAAGAGGAGTGGAGTACAAATTTCTTTATTTGACTTTTTCATATTTAATTTTGCCAGGAAGCATACACAAATTTTCTATTCTTACAGAGGAGGAGGTCCGTAAGAAAATGCAGAAACTTACTCAGGATATTTCGTCAGGGTCAACAAAGCTTGCAGAAATTTGTAATGAAATAGAAGAATTAATTGCTGAGAATAGAGAGAATAAAAGAAGGATACAAAGTTATAAAACTCAGATAGAAGCTGCCCAGGTAATTTTACATGTAACTGTAGTGCATTCTGTTATTGAGGTAGTTTTACATGTAACTATAGTGCATTTAATATTAAGGTAATTTTACATATAACTATAGTTCACTCACTTGTCATGGTAATTTTACGTTTAACTATTACATTCATTTATCAAGGTAATTTTACATATTACTGTAGTGCATTCACTTATTGATTCATAAGAGGTACACAATTCTACAGCTTTGTTTCACATCTCTACCATCCACCTTTGTTTAGACTCTGATAATATTCATATTTGAGTGCTGGCCTCATTAATAAATATTGTGACATTGGTTTTAAAACTATGCCACATTTTCTAAAACTTGATGTTGGCTATCTCCCAAAATTGGGATAAGTGGCATGGTAGGTACCGTAGATAGATAGATAAATGATTTTGTTTAAAAGCTAGAAAATAAAATTTCTTACTTTATACCTATTTTCTAACTTCATTTTTGCAACAGCCATTGAATCAAGATAAGAATAAAACATTTGTTCTTGTGTATAAACATGATGGAGCTTTCAGGTTTCAAAGAAAAGGCAATATTTTAAGGAGGGCGAGGGAACTAGGGGAATGTAGGGATGTAATGGTTAGTTTCCAATCCTTTTTATACTTTGTGGGTGTATTTTGGAAAATATGTTTAATTGTAACCATTGTTCTCATGGTGGGTTAAATTGGTGTGACCAATTTGAGAGTGAAATAGGATTACTTGAATAGTGCTTTCTATTTGAAAGGAGGAACACTTCAATCCAACTAGAGGATTAGCCTGATTTCTCATTTGATATTTAGTCATTATTCCAAATTGTATACCATTATATAGTAAGATGGTTGTTAGATATAGTAATAAGTCATTGATAGGAATAAGTGTATTTGATTTTATATTAAATGTAGCTTTGGTTGCCTAGTTGGCATTTTCATCTCCCTTGATCCCTACTTATGCTGGGAATTAACATTTATTCCTACACGGATACAAACTTCTGAGTCATTTGTATGGGGTTACACCTAATCCTGTTTTCTACGACCGGCTATTCAAAATTTTTGTTGAGTGTTTTTTGCCTCGTGCTGGGTAAATGCACCGCTTGCACAAGGAGCAAACAGGAGGCTGCTCCCAGCGTCTCACTGCTGGTCACGAAGTGAAAAGGTTGTGCTCTCACTTCCTCTCTACGATCGAGCCTTTCGTATTCATGTCATTTACCCTTTTAGCGTTTAATGCTCTTGACTTATTTATTTTCAATTCACATTCATTGAGTTACTTTTTCATTAACTGTGAGTTACGAGTAAGTGCTTATGTCTAGTAAATCTCTGTATTTAGGTTTTTTTGCCCAGACTGGGATAGCGACTATTGTGGCATTCTTATTAGTTGGGTAGACATGACTCTTTTGGCTAGACAAGAGAATCATCTTGTAAATATTATAGGGAGTGCATTCTCTCCCAGTGTGAGAGATATTTTTCTCGTCACAGGAAACTTGATGAGATTTCTACATTGCTGAGTCTCATCCCAACGGGAGTTAGAGAAAATCTCATTTTATGCGGCGAGAACTTCCCTTTAGTTTTTCATAATTTTCGGATTATAGGATAAGATGATTAAGTTTAGAAGTGTCTCCAGTCAGAACTGTGAAAGTATCTCCTCGTTCCCAGAGGGACCTTAAAGTTGAGCCTGTCACTTCCCCCCGTACCGAGATAGCCTTATTGGAAGATCCTGATTGCCCAGAGATCTTGGCGAAAGGTAAACAGTAAAGAAGAACTCCGCACTGGGCACCACCCCTTGATTTTATACTGGGCAAGGATACCCAGCTAGAACCTTAACCTTAGAACTTCCCTATTATTTTTTTCTCAAGTTTACTTCTCAGCTGTTCATTGCAACGTGTCTTAAATAAAGAGTAGTAGCATGGGACGGCTGGTAGACTCCAAATGAGGTCAATCACGTTTATTCTTTGCTTTCAACTCACCAGAAACAGAGCATGGGAGATCTGAGGTCCTTTATTGCTGTCTAGGTAAGATGTTTCTTTATTTCAAGTTAATTAAACATTAGGAGAGGGAATAAATAATAAAGTATGCAATTATATGGGTTGGAACGTTAATCACCCTCTGGGAGGAAGTACATTGAAAAAAAGATTATTTAAGAATAATTTCATTTAAAAAAAAAAAATAATGATACCATGATGAGAAAATACAGGTCTTCAATATTGAATGAACTTGACCATGAATAACTAGATTAAAAATGAAAGATTTGACAAAAAAAAAACATTCACTTTTTGGTCTCTCCTATATTAATACAAAACCACCAGGAACAAGTTATTCAGCAAGTCACACATTAAAAAAGATATGAAATACAAAAGTCTTTCTTCAAATTACCATCCCATCGGGATCTAGATGTGTAACCTATGCTGTAAGCGTTAACATCAAGACAGAGCCTCTTCGGTAAAGGTAGACAGAAGAAAGCTTCAAGCTAAGGAGAACCCCGCAACATTATAGACCATGATCTGCATACACAGATAACAAGTTTGGACATTGACATCAATTTAAGTTTGCCTCCGGTTGAAACTTGTTTCTCTACGACGATAAGGTCCCTTGTTTCTGGGGACAAATATGTGACCCTAATACTGGAACAATTGTGTCACTATATGAAAAGAGGCAATTATACTATGACTGGGAAAGGTCAGTCATGGATAAGACTGATAACACACACTCGTAGCTACACAGGAGCAGATGTGTTCAAAAGAGCTCCAGGATAAATTATATAGCCTCTTCCAGGCAGGCATTAGTCACTCTTAGTAAAGCAAACTACGATTATTCCTTTTAAATCTTGGAAGACACTTCAGTCTGGTTTAACAAAGGCGTTAAGTTTGTGACGTTGATTTTGCACAAAAATTTATCTCATCTGATCACAAGCTTGAAATCTTTACACTACCTGTAAAACACCAATGCACCCTTCACCTGGCAACCCCTGACAAGTCTCTTCCTATATTGTCTAAAATGTCTACTGGAAGACTTCCTTGTCCCATCACACATACCTTATCAATCGGGGCAATATCTACCTCCGACCTTCATATAATACGAGAAGTTGCTACAAACCTTTCCGAGGGCAGGGAAGAGATGAGAATATTTACAGCCATCTGGCCTATGTTACCAACACCTACTGATGACAGTCGCAATGTATGTCCATTCAAGGTTAGAGTCCTTGTCGCTTTTAAAGGATACACAACCATTACTAAAACTAATTAATATCAGAGTTGTTTCGAATAACAAGGCAGGACTCAGGAACCGTACACTAAAGATTGTGATTCAGTTTAATTCTAATCCTAAAATCTGATCCCTGGTGGGTGCAGGGCAACATTAATCTGTAAAAACCAAGAAAGGGGTCATGAGATGAAGGAATATGGACAAAAGGCTCAACAAATAGAAAATATTAAAAAAAAAATTAACTGAAAATCAGTTTAAAAAGAAAAATTGATATAGTAATACATACAAGATTTGTATTTTTCTAGCTATATTTTTTCACCTAAACTTATTTAACATGCAGGTTTCAGCATCGGAGAATTCTCTTGGAGCTAACAGGCCCCCAGGGTTACCACCTCTGGCCCTGTCTGAGCAGAGAAATATATGAAGTTGGCTAACTTAGTGCTGTCCACCCAAACAAAGGACGTATCCGTATTCTCCTCTGTTTTCAGGCACAGAAATGATGGACATGGAAATAGCAACTGTATCTATACAGTGAACCCTCGTTTATCGCGGTAGATAGGTTCCAGTCGCGGCCGCGATAGGTGAAAATCCGCGAAGTAGTGACACCATATTTACTTATTTATTCAACATGTATATTCAGACTTTTAAAACCTTCCCTTGTACGTAGTACTGTTAACAAACTACCCTTTAATGTAAAGAACACTTAAAGCATGTACTACAGTACCCTAAACTAAAACAGGCACAAATATTAAAGGCGATTTTATATCATGCATTTCCTAAACATGCTAAAAAGCACGATAAAAAATGGCAACCAATGTTTTGTTTACATTTATCTCTGATCATAATGTAGAAACAAACTGGAGGTAGAGCTTTGCTTATTACCCAGACATATTTCCCATACTTTTCCCTTAGAACTACATCACATCTTCCTACTTTAGATATATATATATATATATATATATATATATATATATATATATATATATATATATGTATGTATATATATATATATATATATATATATATATATATATATATATATATAAATGTGTGTGTGTGTGTATATATATATATATATATATATATTTATATGTATACACATATACATACCTACATATATACATAAATACATGCATACATATATATATATATATATATATATATATTACTGTATATATATGGGTTATGGAAAAAATCCGCGAAGTGGTGAATCCGCGATGGTCGAACCGCGAAGTAGCGAGGGTTCACTGTAATCCAAACCTGTTCATAGCTTTATCATTGGTCTAGTGCAATATCTCAGTATGTAACTATGGAAGATCTTGAGGATTATAATGCTCTACAAAGATTTGTCACGAGCAGGGTCAAAAGCCTTAGAATCTGTTTTACTTCAGACCATTCTTCTATGTAAAGAATTGACAGATAAACTGCATTATATGGTATAATGAAATACATAAACTTTAAGTGAAATCATAAATGTCTAATATTTATGTGAAAGATTCGTGACTGGGCTGTTGTGTATGTTTGGAGAGGCTCTTCCTTTTACACCCTGAATTAATTACAGTGAAAGACAGGTCTGTACATGGACACCTTAACGGTCTATCTGATAGAGCAAGAAAAAAAGGATGTTTGGTGGAACCTTATGTAGGTCCTCTTTGGCGCAATGTATTGGAGTTATTGGTTGTAATGGTAATAAAGTAAATTATGTAAACTTTTTTGTTGCTTTCTTTAAATTTATCAACTATTTTTGTGTTTCAGGATGTAAGACAACAACGATTTGAACTTTTGCGAAAGAAGAGTGTTGATGCTTACAAAGCAGCAAAATGGCTTGAAGATAATAGTGGACAGTTTACTTCTCCTTTTTATATGCCTATTTGCATATTGGTAAGTTTTATTTTTATTGTCAAATTTAGATATATTAGAGATCTACATACTGCAATATGTACTGTATGTGTACACACACTATATGTGTGTGCGGGTGTATATGCATGTATACATATGTGTTCTAGTGTGTATGCTTCTATGTACAGTATAAAGTCTAGGAGCCAAATGCCTCTGTCTCTCTCTCTTGCAAGAAATGAAAGAAAGTAGTAACTTAGAAAGAAAAAGTATTTGATTTTTATAATGTAAAATGAAATATATTTCCAAGAAAATGTATGTCCTATTACTCTACTATCTTTGCATAAATATTGATTGAAATTAAACTAGTGTAGAATCGCTATGTAGTACTCCTAACAACCGATACAGACACACCAATACTTTGTATCATTACTTGCTATTTTGATAATGGGAATACTAACACTTATCTTTAGCCTATTGGAAGGAAATCATTCTATTGCCCGCTTGCTTTCCGCCGGTAATATGACGTCACCAGACATATGATATGAACTCCACAGATATTAAAACTAAATATATTTTTTTGATGAAAATGGATACTGTATATTATCAATAAAAGAAAATACTAAAATGCCAAGATAAATCAGTTCATTTTTCCTATCAGTGTATTATTTCCAACATACTCGTGTCGTCAACACAATAAAGAAATGGTCGTAAAGTCGAACAGTCATAAGTTGCAGAGGTTGTAAGTCGATAACTACCTGTATATATATTCATGATACAGTATGTGTGCTGATTTGCTAATAATTATTGAGTATATAAAAAAATAGAACTTATTCTTTTCACGTGTGATTGATAATGAAAGTACACAGTACCATCACTTATGAGTATAATTGTACGCTCACAAAGAACCGTAAGAGTTCAAATTAGAGTTGAAAGTCAAATATTGGATGCAGGGGAAAGCCAGTCCAGAAAAGTCAAAAATATTTTTTTTTTTTTTTTCACCAAATCACCAACATGGACAAAACAAAGGACATTCAGTGGCACTTGGGATAACTAATTGCTTTGAAGACTCAAATTCATATTCATTTGTGACCAACTGAGGCATGTTACAACAATTTTACGAAGCTAAGCAAACTAATATTCAAGCAAAACCTCTGGCCATTAAGTAAAGTGAAGAATATTATTGAAAAAAAAGGATTTATCCTAAAATAAAGAATAATGGAAGACAAAATTTTAATTTTTGAAACTGTATGTGTGTATGTAAGGAATTAACGGAAGTAATGGCTCTGTTAACCTCCAGTTTTAGATCTTGGAAGTTTTGATCTGTCACCTTAATTCATGTTTCCAGCTTTTACTAGAGTTTTATAGTATTGTGTTTTATTATATTTTCTGTTTCAGATAAATTTAAGAGACTCGGCATTTGCTGATGTTGTGGAGAGTACCATCAGCTTCAATGATTTGATAGCCTTTGTTTTCCATGATAAAGAAGACATGAACAAATTCAAATCAATGATGGACAGAATGAAGTTGAGAGTGAATATTATACATTCTGCTCCTTCTGATTTGTCATCTTACAAGTCACCTTTTCCCTTGAATATGATAAGGTAAGAAAGAACATGACATTTTTATGTAAAGTAGTTTTCTCCCCCTATGTATAGATATGTTTACTCCCTTATTTCTTTGACTATTGCTTTGGTACAGAAATGCAATTAGTCTTCACTAAGGGAATATACCCTGATTGTTGATAATGATCAGACAATGCTAAAAAATGTAACGTCCAAGTGTTGGTCACAACTTACGAATGGAACAGATTCCAAAATTTACTTTCTAGTAAGACCTCCGAGGGGAGAATAATTCATCTTTAATGTAGATTATTATTTTGTTGATAAGAATTTAATTACATAATCTTTTGCTTCTGGGGCTTCACTTCTACCATGTCTGTCAGTTTAGTATCATTTTATCCTAATGTGAATATTTGGAGTGGTATCCTCTTCTGAAAGTTTTCTTTGTGGTTTGGACTGAGTGGAGACAACTAAAATGTAGTTATGTTTGCAACATCTCTAGACAATTAAAAAGAAGTTTTTTGTGCACCAGCTCCAGGTCCTCTTGTATGAGAAGTGGATGCCGTGGTACAGGACTAGCTGAAACCAGATTGGTACAGTTTCCCCCATTTGCCATGATTCAGCTAGTGGTAAATTATTTCATGACAAGACAAGTTTGAATTACATTACATTCCAAACCCTTGTATTTTGGAAACACTACTAAGTGTTTTCAGAGATTATGTTTTTTCCAGAGCCTGTAGTTTGTTATTTTAGGGTTTAGAAGCATTCCACTAATAAACATATTTAAGTTAATAGAATGTTCATTTTGATTAGTACAAGTCAAGAACTGAGTTGGTAACTCGGACTAGGTAGGATATAATATTGTAAAATTTTGTTTTCCCTTTTGTTTATGAAAAAATCTGTCCACACAAGATCTCATCTCCTTTCCCAGCATTCAGTGCTAACATTATTATAAGAATACTTGCTTTGACCTGACATATCATGTACTAATTTGACTAGAAGATTTTGTTTATGAGGCTTAACCATACTTGGATAAATTTTTCTTGAATGTAAGCTGACCATTTCTTCTATTAGGGTTTTAGAGCCATGATTCATAGTGCATTCAAACATTTAACTTTGGATTAATCTGTTTCTGGTATTATTGAAGATGTATTTCGGTCTTTGTTATTGTAAAACCTCCAGTAATCAGATGAATATTTTGGAATCCTAGATGTATTACATTTTTAAAAGTTTCATGTTAGGAACCTTCGGAAAATATTTACTGCTGAAACATTTCTCTAGGCATTATTGTCAGCTAAAGGCATTAGTGACCTACAAGCTCTGTCTTGTTTGGTAAGTTTTGGAAAACATGAGAGGATCTTATTGCTTTTGTCTAATTTTAGAGTTGAGAATAATTTTAAGACAAAAAGTTTACCACAAATTTTCAAATTCCAAGTTTGGAAAAGGAAGTTACAACTGCATTAGAGAATACATCTCTTTAGCCAGTTGAGTGCTGTTAAATATTATTTGACAAAAACTGCAGACACTAGTGGTAATGTTCCTAATTTTTTGTGGAGTTAAGTTGTCTTATCGTCCTTTGTGCAGATGCCATATTTCTTCTGGTTAAAAGATGGGTAACCGAGGCTCAAGCAGTGGGATCTATGTTAGAGAAAGGTCTTGAAGGGTAGAGTGAATGATGTTAAGATTGTAATTTCGTAGGTTAAATTTTGTGAAAATCTTTTTTGGAAAGAGTTGTAACTGCAGTTAGGCATACCGAATTAATATTTGTTAAACTTTCTCTTAAAGAATCATGGTTTTCTTATCAAAATTACTGGCCTTAAGTGCCTTAGCAGTTAGTGAGGATTGAAGTAAAAGTTAGGTTTCCTTTGATTTTATTAATAGATGAATTTAATTACTGTAGTCTTAGAGGTATTTAGAAATACAATTTGGAGCATTTAGTTATAAGCTTAGTTGTTATGATTTGATATCGAGGCAGTAGACTTGGAGGTGAGTCTGGTGTATAAAATTAGTATTATTTAGGACTTCAAATTTCTTATCTCTATCCTTCATGACCCACCTCCATCAGTGTATGAATCAGTAATATGAACATTGGGGGAGATTCATAGAAATAAGTGGAATTTTGATGATAAAATTTATTAGTTTTATAGCCGTTTGATGTTCATATGCATAACCACTCTCCCCATCAATTATTGATGTCTAGAATATAGAATACCTGATATTACTTCGAGACTGAATAGAATAGGTGTGGCAGTCATCAGATGTCGCCTCGCTGGGCCACCTCTTGAAGGGAAGAAAACGTTAGATTTGTTCCAACACAGAAACTTACCTTGAACTACTTTCTTAGGAGTACCTGGAATCTCCTCTCATCCGACCAGAGTTTTGTGTAGTTTACCCTACTTCCGTTTTCTGTGAAGGCTAACCTCAGGCGGAAGGATACGTACCCTGAGGCTAGGCCCGGGTCAGGGAGCGTGCTAGCTTGGGTCTCGACCCTCAGTAAGTTCTCTGGTCGCGTTGTGATATCATTTCGACGCTCTCCTTATCTCAGTGCGATTCTTTGTGTCCCCGACTCCATTGTGTCCCGCATGGTTCCAACGTGGTATCCCTGTGCTATCCCTTTGTGTCTCAGTGTGTTAACCTAACCCTTCCCTTGTGTTCTCATGTGTTATCCTTGTCCTTATTACCTTTTCCCGCTGCGTTCCTGTGTCTTGCGGTGTTGCGATAGTGCGTGATGGAGCATCCCTGCCGTTGTCCTGGGCCTAGAGCTGGGAAGTCGTGTGGTGCGTTTCTTTCTAAGCCGGAGGTAGATCCTCATTCCTTGTGCTCTTCGTGCAAGGGTAGAGTGTGTTCTCCGTCGGACACGTCTCCGGAGTGCGTTTCTTGGAGTGAGGTCCAGTGGGTACGATTCAGTACCAAGAAAAAGAAGTCTGCCAAGCTGTCGCCCAAGAAGGCTAGCACCTCTTCGCCCTTTACGTCTCCAGAAGGACCGCCGAGTAGGGTTTCCCTTCCACCTTCCCCTACCCAGAGTAGGGGACGAGGTAAGTTTGTTGCGGGGAAGAAGCCAGAGGTTCTTCCCCAAGAGTCTGTTATCCATGATAGTGGGGTAGCAGCATCTTTCCATCCAAGTGGGGGGCCTGAAGGTGAGTTTAGTGGGGGTCCTAGAGACGATGCCCTGGTGCACGCGGGTCACGTCTCTTCGGATGATCCCATTTGGAGTAAAACTGTCCCTGTCTCTTCGCTCGCATCATGGGCATGTTTTTCAGGTACCTCCGCAGCTGAAGGCGCCCCCGTTGAGGTTGGAGGAAGGCCCCGGATCCTGGTTCTCCAACGTAGAGCTTCCACGCTCTCCCCTAGAACCGCCTTAGTCAGTACCGGAAGTGTTCCTGCAGCCCGCGACCTCCGTAGGACAGCAAGCTGTTCAGACGACCACTCTCCAGGCCCCGGCCCCTCGGACGGGTTATGAAGAGTCCTCCAATTCATCGGTTGCTACAACCTCCTATTCCTCGGAAGGAGAAAACCGGAGGAAGTCCCGGCGGAAGCGTGAGAGATCCCGGAGGAGGCACTCCCGTTCTCGGTCACGTTCCAGGTCTCGACATGGGAGGAGGCGCTCCAGGTCTCCTAGGAGAAAATTCAGGAGGAGCAGATCACCAGAGGAGGAATGGGTGGTCATCCCCCGCAGTAAGCTCGTGGACCTTACTTCGGTCCTGAGCACTTCAGGCTGGCGACCCAGAGACAAGTCTCCAGGAAGGTTTTCCTCCAGCCACAAGCTAGAACCACGGAGGGACCCGGCCTCGCGGACCTCTTCTGACAGGCGTAAGACCGCGAGGGTTCCGAGTTAATCCGCCCAGCGGAGGGAGTCGCGCCCACGAAAGTGGCACCACGGAGCCTGGAGAAGGAGAGACGGCTTCCTCCGTCGGGCAAGTCCACGGAAGCCGCGTCCTCCATGACTAAGGACAGCCAGAGGACGGAGGCCCTCGCCGCCACGGCAATGCCCGTCCTGCGTCCAGAGCCTTACGCGGAGGCATCCGTCTGTGGGATTCCCTCTAGAGAAGTAGGCCACCAGACGGAGGACATCGACGACGACATGGAGGGCGCCCCAGCGAAGGACTCGGCTTACAGGAGGGTGACAGGCCTCATTAGACGACACCATCGCATTGAGGTGCCTGAACCCTCCGACGAGGATCCCTGGCGCTCTAGCCTCAATATACTAATGGAGGCCCCTGCCCAGCGGAGGGCTCCGTTGGCTCTTCCAGTGGCCAGAGACGTGAGGCTCGGTAGAGCTCACGTCAACAAGATTGTGTCTGGCAATGCAGAGGCCCCCAAGTCTCAGAGCTCCTCGAAGTTGCTCCAGGGACTGAGGTCCCAGAGTAAATTCTACCTTCCAGAGGGTCAACGTCCAGGGGCCTGCAAGTTGGAACCCTCCCTCGAAGTTTTAGGCCAAGGGGCCCAGGAAGACAGAGCCTCATCAGTCCCAATCTGCTTCTCCCAGTCAGAGGCAACTATGATGGAGGAGATGGCAAAAGACCTAGCGAACGTCGCCTCTTGGCTAGACTGGTGGGCCTCCACTTTCGTAAGTGTTCAATCCTCCTACGACCTTTCAGTTCCGGGGAATCAGGCTCTCCTGAAGGAGCTAATTATCTCGGGAGGTAGAGCATTAAAGTTCTTGTCCTACCAGTCCCTAGCCCAATCAGCCAACTGGGTACTCAGGAGGAGAGACACTGTCCTGAGCAAGCTGTTGAGGAGGATACCGGACAGGGAAGCGAGGGCCCTGAGAAGCCTGCCCCTATGGGAAGACGTCCTCTTTCTCCTGAAGAGGCAGAGGAAATCATGGAGAAGGTCTTGAAGAGGAAGGAGGTGAGTGTTCCTAGACCTCAAGCACCGAGGAGGCCCATCCACAGGAGGCCCGCGTCCGATGGTCCTGCTACTCCTCGAGCTTCGTCTAGCCAGCACAGGAGAGACTCCCCAGCTGCTCCTTGGTCACAGCCGTCTCAGCCCTCCCATAGGGGAGCAGCATCAGCCCCAGCCTCCTTTAGAACTTCCTTTTCGGCCTCCAGGAGGGGGCGTACAGGTCGTTCCTCCAGGAGAAGATAGGGAGAGAGGCCCCCTACTCCTGCCCAAGCCTCAGGTAGGGGGATGCCTTAGACTTTTTTGGCAAGCATGGAAAAACCACGGAGCAGACCCGTGGACAGTAACAGTGTTGAAGGAGGGGTACAGGCTACCGTTTCTGGCAGAACCTCCGCCCCTGATCCCGGCCATTCGGGCAGAGTGGTTGGCTCCCAAGGACCCCTTGAAGAGAACAGCCTTACAAGAGGAAGTTTCCACGATGTTGGCGAAGGGAGCAATGGAAACAGTACGGGCCCCGGGCCCGGGCTTCTACAGTCGGCTCTTCCTGGTGGAGAAAGCAACGGGAGGTTGGAGACTGGTCATAGACCTCTCGGCTCTCAACAAGTTTGTGTGCAAAACCGACTTCAAGATGGACACCCCGAAGTCGGTCCTAGAGTCCTTGAAGGAAGGGGACTTCATGATGTCCATAGACCTCAAGGACGCTTATTTTTAAATCCCAGTTCACCCCTCCAGCAGGAAGTATCTTCGGGTGAAGTGAGGTGCCCAGACCTTGCAGTTCAGGTCCCTCTGCTTCGGACTATCCACAGCGCCTCAGGTCTTCGCGACAGTCTCAGTGTGGGCTCACGAATGGGGCATCCGCCTGATTCGTTACTTAGACGACTGGTTGCTCCTTTCATCCTCAGAGGAAGTTTTGAGGGATCAAGGCGCGAAGCTTCTGCAGTTCTGCAAGATTCTGGGCATCACCATCAACCTGGAGAAGTCTCATCTGTCACCCTCCACCAGGATGACTTATCTAGGGATGGTCCTGGATTCCCGTTTAGTGAGAGCCTTTCCGTCGGAAGAGAGGCTGACCAACTTGGACCAAATCCTCCTCCCCTTCTTGGCGGGACAACCCAGGAGAGCAAAGGACTGGCAGAGGTTAATAGGTCACCTCGTGTCATTGGAGAAACTGGTTCCCCAGGGGAGACTCAAGCTCAGGAATGTCCATTGGAACCTGAAGGGACTCTGGAATCAGACGGATATCCCCCACAAGGTGGTTCCAGTTCTCCCGGAAACGGAAGAACTCCTAGTGTGGTGGCAAGACCGGACAAACACCCTCAAGGGGATGCCCTTCGCAGCTGAGCCCCCCCGAAATGCTTCTCTTCTCAGACGCTTCCAAGGAGGGATGGGGTGCCCATCTCCTCGGAAGGTCAGCAAGAGGCAGTTGGACGGAGGAAGAAAAGGCACAACACATAAACATCCTAGAGATGATGGCGGTTCGAAAGGCGTGCCTACAGTTCACCAACCTTCTACGGGGAAACACTGTGGTGTTGATGTGCGACAACGCCACAGTAGTAGCATACATAAAGAAGCAGGGACTGAAATCGAGGAAGCTGTGCGATCTCACGTTGGAACTTCTGGATTTGGCCACGACAGAACAGATCACGATCGCAGCGAGGTTCATTCCAGGGAAAAGAAACGTCCTGTCCGACGGACTCAATAGGATGGGTCAAGTGGTGGGAACCGAGTGGTCCCTGCACTCAGAGGTAGCCAAGCTCATCATCCAGAAATGGGGTTCGCCAGTGATGGATCTCTTCGCAACAAGACTGAACGCACAACTCCCCGTATTCTGTTCTCCTGTCCCAGACCCAAAAGGGGCGTTGGAGGACGCCTTCCAACACCGGCGGGACAATCTGGACGTATACGCCTTTCCCCCTTTCACGTTGCTCAGACAGGTGCTCAACAGGGTGAGGACGGCCCACAACCTAAAGATGACTTTGGTAGTGCCCTGGTGGCCGGAGAGAGAGTGGTTCGCCGACCTAAAAGAACTAGCGTGTCTTCCCCCGTGGCCTCCTCCAGACAGGCCAGACCTGCTGCGGCAACCCCACTTCCAAAGGGTCCACGACAATCCTCGATCCCTCCGCCTTCACGCGAGGAGGTTATCGAGCATCTCCTGAGGAAGGAAGGCTATTCAGCTAGAACAGCCGAAAGGATGTCGGGATATCTGAGGCGTTCATCGGCAGCGGTGTACCAGGCTAGGGACCACCTTTACGAAGTGGTGCTCCTCCAGAAACATCAAGCCGTTGAGGGCCTCTATTCCGGACATTGCGGACTTCCTGGTACATCTCAGGGATGTAGTCGGTATGTCTATCCTGGCCATCAAAGGAGTCCGTGCAGCTTTAGGCCAAGTCTTCCTACTGAAGGGCATCGATCTGGGTTCCTCGAGACATATCTCAATGCTCATCAAGAGCTTTGAACAAGCATGTTCCTCTCAAGCCATCAGGGTGCCGCAGTGGGATGTGGCGAGGGTCCTGAAGATGTTAAGTGAACCCCCGTTCGAACCCCTGAAAGACATAGTGGACAGGGACCTCACCCTCAAGACTATCTTCCTGTTGGCACTGGTATCAGCTAAGAGAGTGGGTGAGATTCACGGGCTGTCTTACAAGGTCTCACACGCGAAGGGTTGGCGTGAGATTTCCCTCAAGTTCGTCCCGACTTTTGTGGCTAATACCCAGAATCCATCAGTTTGGGATCCCAGGTTTGAGGGCTTCTCAATACCAGCAATTCCTCGTTCGGACAATCCGGAGAACTTGAAGTTGTGTCCTGTCAGAGCTATAAGGAAATACCTGGAGAGGACTTCTAATCTCCGTCCTGGTATCAAGAGCCTTTTCGTCTCCACAGCTACAGTGAAAAAGTCGGTTTCGAAGAACACTATCTCCTTCTGGCTAAGACAGGGGATTATCAAGGTCTCACACGCGAAGATGAGATTTCCCTCAAGTTCGTCCCGACTTTTGTGGCTAATACCCAGAATCCATCAGTTTGGGATCCCAGGTTTGAGGGCTTCTCAATACCAGCAATTCCTCGTTCGGACAATCCGGAGAACTTGAAGTTGTGTCCTGTCAGAGCTATAAGGAAATACCTGGAGAGGACTTCTAATCTCCGTCCTGGTATCAAGAGCCTTTTCGTCTCCACAGCTACAGTGAAAAAGTCGGTTTCGAAGAACACTATCTCCTTCTGGCTAAGACAGGGGATTATCAGGGCCAATAGCAGTGCGGGCGTTCCCCTGCCGGGAAAACCCAGGCCCCATGACATTCGTACCTCCCTAGCTTTCGAAGGGAACATGGCATTGGCGCAGATCCTAAGAGCAGGCACCTAGTCTAACCAGTCTACCTTCACAACGCACTACCTGAAGGAATGCTCAAGAAAGTCCCTAGACGAGTTCTTTATAGGAACAGTCATCTCCGCTCTCCAAGCGATTTAACGGTGTAGCCCCAGGTACAATCGTGGGTAGTAAGACCAAGAGACACAGGTTCGTTTCCTTAAAAACCCCTTTGTTCTTCCTTCCCCCTCTTTCCCTTGGAGATAGACTCAGGTAGAGCCTGCACAAGACCTCAAGTCACAACATCATCAAAAGACACGTTTTCGAGGAATTCTTGCACAGGTAAGATACTTAGACACTAACATGAGCTCTTTGTGTAGTTTTCCCCTACGTTTCGTTTTCTGACCGTCTCTGAACCTAGCCCCCTATCTAGGTTCCATTGCATCCTGCTTAGCTAGATCTAGGGGTCAAGAAGGACACTCCCACCTCCTAAAGTGTAAGTCTCCTAAGAAAGTAGTTCGAGGTAAGTTTCCGTGTTGGAACAAATCACAAATTTTAAGTAATTTGTATTTTTCCTAACATACTTACCTCGAACTACTTTCGGGTAATGGCTCGCCCTTCCGTCCCCGAGTGTCTTCCTGACCCTTTAAGTAATTAAACAACCAAGAACTTACTGAGGGTCGAGACCCAAGCTAGCACGCTCCCTGACCCGGGCCTAGCCTCAGGGCACGTATCCTTCCGCCTGAGGTTAGCCTTCACAGAAAACGGAAGTAGGGTAAACTGCACAAAACTCTGGTCGGATGAGAGGAGATTCCAGGTACTCCTAAGAAAGTAGTTCGAGGTAAGGATGTTAGGAAAAATACAAATTACTTAAAATTTGTGATATTTTGTTTTTGGGCTGGTTAACGTTATTGAGTTTCCTTTTGAGAACTAAACAGTGTGAACATCATGTGAGTAAGAAATAATGAATTTTCATATTGATTAATTTCATGTTTATTGCAGACACTGGGGATTTGACACTTACATGTCAGATGTGATAGATGCACCACCTGCTATACTTAGTTACTTACACAAGCAGTATAAGATTCATTCAATACCAATTGCAAGGAAAGATGAACTGAAAACCACCTATAATAATCTGCCAGATAATATTGCTCTCTTTTTCATGGGTAAGTTTTAATTACATTTAGTTGTGTTGTAACAATGAGATTTGAGTGAATTTTTTGTTTATGTTTATTTCTGATCGAGTTTTCAAGTTTTTCAATTGACTGCTGATCCATGTTTTTCTTTCAGGTAAATTGAGAGTATTGCGTAGTCATTCACGCTATGATAATGAGCGTATTACAGAGAGTTCTACAGTCCGTGAAGGATCACTTCTTAAGATAATTTATGACAACAAGCTCATTAGTGATTGTGAAGAAGGGATGGGAAAGTGTGAGGAAAGGTAAAATTTCAATTTACTCTTTAAAGTATACTTTATAAATAGTATCACCTTGTAAATGGGTCATATTTGATAGATTAGCCTTGAATTTTTATGAGAGTGGAGGCTAGGCCTACAAGATTAATGATGTAATGTATACAGAGTAATACAAAACAAAACCATTATTATTTTAGTGTTATCCATGTATTAAAAGAATTCATTTTATTTGTTATATTGTTGGCCCTCTTTTTTCAGTACTCTTAAATATATCCTTGATTAATTTAATTGTACCTATAATGTATGTTTCATTTCAGAAATGCAAGTTACTGTACTATGATGATAATATTGTACAGTACAGTACATTATAATGTTTTACTAGAAATATTAATATCATGGGAGAGAGGGGTAGAATTCTGTATTCTAGTAAATTGATAGCTTCTATGATTTAAGCATAATGACTACCAAGTAGAGTTCAATTAAGTAAATTAACCTAATCATGTCAAGGGATTGTTGAAACGACTTGCTATGAAAAGTTGCCACCCATTTTATGTTATACTTTTATGCTTTAATGAAAGCATATACAATATACTGTATAATACAGTAGTTTTGAAAAGAATTGTCTCCACAAAGCCATGAAGTTTATTTGATATCCAATGTAATACTGCCTTTTTTCCAGAAATAAAATAATTGACAAAAGTATTGAAGCACTGAAAACACAAGAAAACGACCTTGGTTCAAAATTGTCGGCATGGAGAAATGATAAACAAGGTTACTTGTCCCGGGAACAATCACGGTTAGTACTTGGTTCTGTGCTTTGTAACAGTTTTTATTGAAGAACTGTATTTTATTTAGACTGTAACTAGTTATGTATCACTAATGTAATATACATACATATACCAAAGGCACTTCCCCCAATTTTGGGGGGTAGCCGACATCAACAAATGAAACAAAACAAAAAAGGGGACCTCTACTCTCTACGTTCCTCTAGCCTAACCAGGGACTCAACCGAGTTCAGCTGGTACTGCTAGGGTGCCAAAGCCCAACCTCCCACATTATCCACCACAGATGAAGCTTCATAATGCTGAATCTCCTACTGCTGCTACCTCCGCGGTCATCTAAGGCACCGGAGGAAGCAGCAGGGCCTACCGGAACTGCGTCACAATCGCTCGCCATTCATTCCTATTTCTAGCATGCTCTCTTGCCTCTCTCACATCTATCCTCCTATCACCCAGAGCTTTCTTCACACCATCCATCCACCCAAACCTTGGCCTTCCTCTTGTACTTCTCCCATCAACTCTTGCATTCATCACCTTCTTTAGAAGACAGCCATTTTCCATTCTCTCAACATGGCCAAACCACCTCAACACATTCATATCCACTCTTGCCGCTAAATCATTTCTTACACCCGTTCTCTCCCTCACCACTTCGTTCCTAACCCTATATACTCGAGATACACCAGCCATACTCCCTAGACACTTCATCTCAAACACATTCAATTTCTGTCTCTCCATCACTTTCATTCCCCACAACTCCAATCCATACATCACATTTGGTACAATCACTTTCTCATATAGAACTCTCTGTACATTCATGCCCAACCCTCTATTTTTTACTACTCCCTTAACTGCCCCCAACACTTTACAACCTTCATTCACTCTCTGACGTACATCTGCTTCCACTCCACCATTTGCTGCAACAACAGACCCAAAGTACTTAAACTGATCCACCTCCTCAAGTAACTCTCCATTCAACATGACATTCAACCTTGCACCACCTTCCCTTCTCGTACATCTCATAACCTTACTCTTACCCACATTAACTTTCAACTTCTTTCTCTCACACACCCTTCCAAATTCTGTCACTAATCGGCCAGGCTTCTCTTCCGCGTCTGCAACCAGTACTGTATCGTCCACAAACAACAACGGATTTACCTCCCATTCATGGTCATTCTCGTCTACCAGTTTCAATCCTCGTCCAAGCACTCGGGCATTCACCTCTCTCACCACTCCATCAACTTACAAGTTAAACAACCACGGCGACATCACACAACCCTGTCTGAGCCCCACTCTCACTGGAAACCAATTGCTCGCTTCATTTCCTATCCTAACACATGCTTTACTACCTTTGTAGAAACTTTTCACTGCTTGCAACAACCTTCCACCAACTCCATATAACCTTCCACATTGCTTCCCTATCAACTCTATCATATGCTTTCTCCAGATCCATAAACGCAACCTTTTGCTAAATATTTCTCGCATATCTGCCTAACTGTAAAAATCTGATTCATACAACCCCTACCTCTTCTAAAACCACTCTGTACTTCTAAGATTGCATTTTCTGTATTATCCTTAATCCTATTAATCAGTATTCTACCATATGATTTTCCAACTACACTCTACAATCTAATACCTCTTGAATTACAACCCTCATGCACATCTCCCTTACCCTTATATAGTGGTACACTACACGCACAAACCCAATCTACTGGTACCATTGACAACACAAAACACACATTAAACAATCTCACCAACCATTCAAGTACAGTCACACCCCCTTCTTTCAACATCTCAGCTCTCACACCATCCATACCAGATGCTTTTCCTACTCTCGTTTCATCTAGTGCTCTCCTCCGGAAAGGGACAACTCAACACCGCTAACTCAACGCGACACCGGGACAACTCAACACTAGGACAACCATAAATCTATAGAACACACACACACACACACACACACATATATATATATATATATATATATATATATATATATATATATATATATATATATATATATATACACATAGATAGATAGATAGATAGATAGATATATACATACGCTTGGTTTTCTTGTCTCTTTTTAATGAACAATGGAATAACTTCTTTATCCCAAACTCTTGGATCATTTTTAAAGCACACCTGGCTTGACAGTTTTAATCCATGGGCGAGCCAAGAAAAGAAAAAAAGGGCTAGCTAACAAGTCAGTCACCTGGATTTGACCGGTCTAAGAATATAATCCTTTAATTTGATACTCTCTTTAAATGGTTTCCTTCACTATTTTGGTTTTCAACCACTTGGTGACAACAAAGTTGAAACTTTCTTACATAACAGAGCAAAATTGTTATAAAAAGATTATTACACTAACAGAAATAATCTTAATTTTGATATCAAATAAATTCATTTCTCAATTCTTATTGATTATTAAAAGACAAGATTCTTTACAAAGTATTTAATTTACTAAGTTTAATAAAGTATATTTACATTGATGATTGTATTGTTTTAGAATTTATTTAATTAATGGACAAAAATTTTGTACAACAAAGGTTCAGTTATCAAACGTGGTTATGGTGACTTTCTGTCAGATGAAGTTAGTTCTATCACAAAAGATTCAATGAATTCGTTAAGACAGTCGTCATTTTTCATGTCTTCCCTTATAATGTTATCAGTATGCTTAATAGCCTCGGCCCTATTTTCCTTGCAAATCTGAAACAAAGCCGTTTTTTATATGTTGGTTGCATCTGTGATACGTTTGATTGCTTGGTCAATTACATTATCCTTTTCCCATATTAAGAAACTGATACACATTGTATGCCATTTTTCTTTCTTCTGGGCGAAGAATACGGGGCTGGGAACTCTCCATGGTGTTTACGGAAAGCTATTGTGCGAGACAAAGAATGCCGAAGCTAATTTAATAGGATTTGACCAATATATATATATATATTATATATATATATATATATATATATATATATATATATATATATATATATATATGTGTGTGTGTGTGTGTGTGTGTTTTATAGTTGTCCCGGTGTCGAGGTGTTCTGGCGTTGAGTCGGCGGTGTTGAGTTGTCCTGCACCCCTCTCCTCACTTCCTCTCGTAACCTCTCTCTCATTCTCATCTCCCATCACTGGCACATCAACACCTGCAACAGCAATTATATCTGCCTCCTTATTATCCTCAACATTCAGTAAACTTTCAAAATATTCCTCCCACCTTTTCCTTGCCTCCTCTCCTTTTAACAACCTTCCATTTCCATCTTTCGCTGTCTCTTCAATTCTTGAACCAGCCTTCCTTACTCTCTTCACTTTTTTCCAAAACTTATTATTCTCTTCATTTGAATGACCTAATCCCTGATCCCACCTCAGGTTAGCTGCCCTCTTTGCCTCACTTACTTGCGTTTTACTTCCACATTTTTCTCTCTATATCTTTCATACTTCTCTACACTATTACTGTGCAGCCATTCTTCAAAAGCCCTCTTTTCCTGACACATAATCCATCAACGCCCTTTCTACCACTCTTCCATTTGCTACTCTTACCCATGTATACTTGTTTTTATCTTTCTTTTTGAAAAAGCTAGAACTTAACCATCTCTTGCTCAACACACATATCTACCAGTCTCTCACCACTCTCATTTTCATCTGGTACGCCATACTTCTTAATGACACCTTCTACCTCTCCAGCGCCCACTCTAGCATTTAAGTCACCCATGACAACTACATAATTCCTTCTACCCAGTCCTTCTACACACCTAGTTAATTCATTCCAGAACTCATTCCGCTCTTCTTCACTTTTCTCACAACCTGGCCCATAGGCACTGACAAAAGCCCAACATTTCCTACCCAACCTAAACCTTACCCACATTAACCTATATGATATCTCCTTCCATTCCACTACTTTACCTGTCATCTATTCACTCAGCAATAAAACCACACCTTCTCTTGCTCTTACCTTTTCAATCCCAGACACTCTACCAGACATTTCACCAAACATCACTTCACCTTTCCCTTTTATCTTTGTCTCACACAAAGCCAAGATATCCATCCTTCTATTCCTAAACATACTTCCAATCTCACATCTTTTACTTTCTATCGTACTACGTCCACGCACATTCAAACGCCCCAAAACTAGAGTGCGGGGAGCAGTCACTCTCCCCCCAGTTCCACCTCTTAGATGTCTTACAGGATTATGATACAGGAGAGGGGGTTCCCAGCCCCCTCGTCCCGTCCCTTTTAGTCGCCTCTTACGACACTGAGGGATACGTTGGGGCTATTCTAATTGTTTTTTATGCCCCCGCGGCCATATATATATACAGTATATACATACATACATACATACATATAGGTTGATCATCGCTAATCCGGCAATCTATAATCTTGAAACATCAGTTAACCTGTATTATTTTCGCTGCTGGCCACTTGGTTGGCGGTACTGTTTCTCAATTATTTTCAGTACTGACCGATTGACATTGCTGTTTCCAATGTAAACAAATAATAAGATGCACCCTCATTTCAGTGTTGAAAAAAGTTTAACTGCACATTACACAAGCGGAAACATACCGTACAATTCAGTGCATATAAGACGAGGTCGAAAATTAAGTCAAATTTGAATGAATTACAAAACCATCTGTGCATAGGCTAGCTTTTGTTGTATACTGTACTTAAAAATCCAAAATAGAATAAATAAAGACAATTTTATTTCATGCTTTTGTTAAACACAACATTAAACTACAACCACTCCTTTCTTTTAAGTTTCATCACCGATCATAACGAACAAACGAACGCATCTGTGAACAAGTTAGCTTTTACAGCAATAGATATTTTACCAAGTATTGTTTATGCAATACTCATATTAATTTTATCCTTTCTAATAATGTCTAAAGAAATATGAAGATTTAACAGTATTATTGGGGATGGAGGGAGATTTCGGAAAAGTTAAGAAGATTATTTAAACAACTTTGCGTTATTCGTACTGTATGAGCGCATAATCGCAATATGGTAGTGTTACCTTGAGATCAGCTGATGCCTTCCAAAATTAATTGATGATTATTGAAATGCTCAAGAAATAGAAAAATATAACACAAACATGCTTCAATAAACCACAATAATGCCTAATGAAATATGAAGGCCTAATAATGATTAGATAATTAAATACTATATGGAGCTTTAAAACTGAACTACCCGTACACGCCCGCACACACATTGTCACACACAAACACACAGAAAGAGTGAGAAGGTGTTTGAATGATAACTAATTATGAGGGCTATAAACGAACTGTATGAAGACTGTGATATCCTGTAACATATTAGTGCTGATGTAATATTTATCATGAAGATATTTCGAATAAATTAAGAAATTATACATACATGTAAATTACGCCACTCGTATGTCCGCACTCTTTCAATAAGGTAGCGAGACCTTCAGATCAGCTGATCATAACTAAAAGTAAGTACAATATCAAGTAATTCTTGATCTTTAAAATTCTTTCGAAATGGGAAAATAGAATAAAAAAAATGCTTTGATGCATATGATATCCTAATAAACAAGAATATTTAATAATGATTTACAGTAGGAAATTATTGATAAAATATGACCTAGATGATTGCTGAATCATGACTCATCATAATAAACTGACGGAAACTTCACTTTTCTCGACTTACGATGCACCTCGGTACCTATATCTGTCGTAAATAGACGACTACCTATAATATATGGATAAGCTGGAACAATGGATAATCCGACACCCTCCCGGTATCAAAGTTGCTGTATTAGTGATGGCCTACCTGTGTGTGTATATATATATATATATATATATATATATATATATATATATATATATATATATATATATATATATATATATATATATATATATATATTACATGTACATACATATATACATACACACAAATAAATACAGCTATTTCAAGTCCACTGCTGAACTAAGGCCTCAGACATGTCAATTCATATGTTGAGTTTGGTCAGTTTTCATCACCACGTTGCCCAGTGTAGATTGGTGATGGTGGAAGATTTTGCCGGATTTTATATATACAGTATATATATATACTATATGTGTGGTTGTGTACATGTATATGCACACAACTATCCTTAAGTATTATGCATACTTTCGTTTAGATTGTGGATTCTATTTTTATTCATTGATATTTCCCCTAAAAATCACAATATGCTGTGGAGAATCATTTGGTTTTTCTGGAATTTTCAGGATTCAGTTGCAGAAAAGAATAACTGCCAAAAAAGCTCAAATCAAGAAATGTGAAACCCAAAAATTTGATGAAGTAGTGGAGGAAAACCAGATGCAGAATAAATTGATAGTAAGTTCCTTTTGAAGTTGTATGTTTCCAGATTTAATGGTTAATGATACCTTTTATGATAAAATAAAAAGGGACAGTGAACAAAATCATACAGAGGTGTTCATAGAATTGTAGATTATGTCTGAATTTTTCTCTACCTAGGAATTATGTTACTACCTTAGAAATGTATAAAACTTATTGCTTATGTAATCATTGATATTATTGTTAACTGCTGATACGGAATAAGAGTGAATGTACAAAATAATGTGGGCGTTGGATCCTAAGACTGTCCTTTTAATGACTCTTCCCCAACATTTGTGTAATATTTCTTCAAAGTAGGAAATAGATTTCAATTGTGATTAAAGAAAAAACTTCCGAACATTGCATGGTAGCTATCCATAAAGACACAACGTGCCCCCCCCCCTCCCCTTAGCTGTCTCCCAGGTAAAAAAAATGCAATCCCTTTAAGTTGTACGGGTCAACTAGACCTTTGACCTATTGTGCCATCTCATGTTATCTTTCTGGGTTCTTTTATTGGCTGCTAAACTACCATTGGTTCTTTTATTAGCTGCTAAACTACTACTCTGGGTTCTTTTATTGGCTGCTATACTACTACTCTGGGTTCTTTTAATGGCTGCTATACTACTACTCTGGGTTCTTTTATTGGCTGCTAAACTACTACTCTGGGTTCTTTTAATGGCTGCTATACTACTACTCTGGGTTCTTTTATTGGCTGCTAAACTACTACTCTGGGTTCTTTTAATGACTGCTAAACTACTATTGGTTCTTTTATTGGCTGCTAAACTACTACTCTGGGTTCTTTTATTGGCCGCTAAACTATTACTCTGGGTTCTTTTATTGGCTGCTAAACTACTACTCTGGGTTCTTTTATTGGCCGCTAAACTACTACTCTGGGTTCTTTTATTGGCTGCTAAACTGCTACTCTGGGTTCTTTTATTGGCTGCTAATCTACTACTCTGGGTTCTTTTATTGTCTGCTAAACTACTACCAGGCAAGGTTTTCACACCATGCACTATTACGTCACTGCTCAGTAGAGTGGGCTACTGGAAAATTGTGTTTTAGGTAAAGTGAATGTTATCCTAAGGCTAAAAGGTTTCTAACATTCTTCCCTCTTTCTATTTCCATTTCTTTTCTTTTATTCATGCACTTTTTGCTGTTTCAGTCTAGTTTTATTCCTTACTCAGTATCCTTATTTTCCTCCCTTATTCCCTTTCTAATTCCATATCCTTCTTCCAACTTATTCAGTTTTTGTAACTATATTTTATCTATTAATTTTGTTTAATTCCAAAGGCTAAAAGGTTCCTCACCTTTTCCGTTTTTTCTATTTCCTTTTCATTTCTTTTATTTAATGGTTTTTAATGTTCATTTCAGTCTATGTTTATTCCTTTTTCCATGTTGTAATTATTCCCTTATTCATTAGCATCCTTATTTTCCTTAATTTAATATTTCCTACCATATTCTATATGTGTTATTTGAATTTAATGCAGATTTTGTATTGACAAATTTACTGCATAAAATTTTACATGAAATTTATTCTCAGTCATTTACCAATGAAAAAAAGTTTCAACTTGAAGAAATCATTTGGATATTGACATAGTCGGAGTCATTAACTTTACAAGTGAACTGCCGTAAATTAAAATATAATTTTGGTTTCACTGTGAGGTGTTTAATTAATTTCCATGACAAAAAACTTTGTAGAAAAGAGGTGAACATACAGTATTACCAGTTATTTTATGATATTTATATATATATATATATATATATATATATATATATATATATATATATATGTGTATATATATATAATTTTTTTTTGTCAAAAAAAAATATAAAATTTGAACCTTTATGTAAATTAATTTTTCAATGTCAAGTAACATAATTTATTTAAATGAAAATTACTTAGCCTATGATAAATTAAGAATGATTAAATATCAATTTTTTTTATTTCAGAGAGAGAATATTGGAATTTTTTCATATATTGCTGATCATATACTGCATTACAATAATTATATCATGTTTTTTAGATTCTCAAATATTACATAATAATATATAGATCTGTTTAGTATATTACATCCTCTTAATGATTTTTATTGGTAATATTTTTATAGTATGGGTACTATATAACATGAGCGCTGAATAG
Source organism: Palaemon carinicauda (assembly GCF_036898095.1). NCBI lineage: Eukaryota > Metazoa > Arthropoda > Malacostraca > Decapoda > Palaemonidae > Palaemon > Palaemon carinicauda. Next base: position 130,900,850 of record NC_090732.1, on the reverse strand, counting down.
ATGTTGACTATGAAGATATGTTTGTTTCTTCGTTACTCTTTTACTATTATTGTTATTAGTATCATACAGGAGAGTATCATCTGATTACCAAGTCAATATATAGGATACAGTACTTGTAACTTTTATATTCAATAGATTAACATAGTACTGCACATAGAAATGCATATACAGTATGTATATAAGAGAGAGGTGGGATATTGATATGCCAGCATAAGATTTTAATGTAATGTTGAACTGTATATTAAAGTAAAAGTACATTTGCTAAGTGAATATTTACAAAGGGAATATCCTTAAGGGTGTTTGGATTGTAGTTACACCCGATGTTTCAGTGTAGAGTATGTGCATATCATTACTGTATTATTATTACTAACTAAGCTACACCCCTAGTCAAAAAAGCAGAATGCTACAAGCCCAAGGGCTCTATTATTATTATTATTACTTGCTAAGCTACAACCCCAGTTGGAAAAAGCAGAACACTACAAGCCCAGGGCCCCCAACAGGGAAAACAGCCCAGTGAGGAAAGGAAAAACAAAATATCCCAAGAACCGCAACAACACCAAAACAAATATTTCCTATATAAAATATAAAAATTTTGACAAAACAAGAAGAAGAGAAATTAGATAGGAAAGTGTGCCCGAATGTACCTTCAAGCAAGAGAACTCTAACACAAGACAGTGGAAGACCATGGTACAGGGGCCATGCACTACCCGAAGACTAGAGAACAACGGTTTGATTTTGGAGTGTCCTTCTCCTAGAAGAGCTGCTTACCATAGCTGAAGAGTCTCTTCCACCCTTACCTAGAGGAAAGTAACCACTGAACAATTAAACTGCAGTAGTTAACCCCTTGTATAAGGATTTTAGAGAGAAAAAATAATAACAAAGAAGCTTACAAAACAAATACAATTATGCGGTTCTTTTAGAGTACTAATTTCTAGCACTAAATTAAAGATGAGTGATCAGGATGAAATTCAATTGCCATATTTAAGGTTTCTATGCAAGGTGCAGGTCTGCTTGGTGATCAATCCACTAACATGACATCACAAACCCAGTGAGATGCTCAAATTCATTTAGTTCACTGCAGTCATTAGCAGATTTTGAATTAAATTGGTGTGAAAATTATTTGTTTACTTCATTGTGGTTGAAGGGGATGAATGGCCTTTAGGTAATGGGTTAGTTTCTAGAAATAACTTACTCGCCAGAGGTTATAGCTTAAATCACACATAGTTTTTGGTTAATTTAGCTTTGAGATGAAATGTTGAATAATTTACTGAAATTTCAAAAAATTTTGAGAACTCACATTAATGTAGAATTTCAATAAAATTGTCACGTTTTGGAACGTAGTTTAGATTTTTGTGAAATAAACAGACTAAAATTTATGAATATTTTCAGAAATCATTTAAATTTATTTTTTATTTCAGAGAATTTTTAAATCAAGACTAAATTGTTTGAAGGAGGTTGAAGAAATGATTGATGGTACTGCTCTTCCAGATTACTTCAAATTAATGGGTGAAATGAAGTCAAAAGGACTTTATATAAAAAATATGAAAGAAATAATTGATCAAAAAGGAGAAAAATTGAAAGCATTACAGGTATTGTATTATTTTTGGATTCCTTCAAGGCAATTATTCCCAAAACAAACTGATATTTCAGGAAATTGTTTAAGTCCTTCTCTTATTATTAGACGATTCACTTTAACTCCCCAAGAATGTAGTAAAGTTGCCTTGCAAGCAATAAGAGAAGATTGACCATTATGCTTAACTTCTTGAAGTATCTTTGTAGCTCATGTGGTTAAGTAAAGCAATGAATAATGTCATCTGTTACCAGCACTAATGGAATAGCGATTGTTTTAGAAATAATTGGATATTGGTATATATGTTGGTACTGTATACATTTGTCCCTTATCATTGGTTATGTGATACCAAATAAAGGAAAGCATTCACATATACGTAACTGCAAATTACAAAATACAGTAGCAAGATGATAGAAAAGACAAAAGGTCATTCGTAGACAAGATCTTGAAATTTCAACTTATAGTATGGTTCCGAATTATTCATGTTCGAATTGAGCGATTCCAAATTTATGCGGTCGCTAGTTTTCAAAAATAAATTTTCAATATCTGCGAAGCTGATCAAAGTGAGATTCACGCACCACAAAACGTATCAAATCTATTGTCTTTTCAAGTACAGTGATACCTCGGTAGTCGAACGACTCTATACTCGAACAATTCGGAGTTCGACCAAAATTTTCGAGAAATTTTTGCTGCGGTGCTCGACCAAAAATTCGGTACTCGACCAGCCGAACACGTGACGACCGCATGGGCTTTGTGATGATCGCGCCATCTCGGCCACTCTCGCTTGTTCGGGAAGCATCAGTTCTCTCGAGAGCGTCACTCAGACAACGCGCGATCAGCATTCGTTGTGATTTAGTGATTTTCAGTGCTTTTAATTGCTTTTTTAGCTTTCATAATGAGTCCCAAGAAAGTAATGAGTGTTAAGGGGAAGGAGAAGAGGAAAACAGTGCGAACAACGATCGAGTTGAAGAAGGAAATTATAGCGAAATATGAGAATGGTGTACGAGTGTCCGATTTAGCGGTAGAATACGGAATGGCGAAGTCGACCATTTCTACGTTTTTAAAGCATAAAGAAATGATTAAGAAGGCGAATGTTGCAACGGGAGTTACGGCGGTAACTAAGCAAAGGCCACAAGTGATTGAGGAGATGGAAAAGTTGCTTTTAATATTTATTAAAGAAAAACAGTTGGCCGGGGAAAGTGTTAGTGAAGCGTTCATTTGTGAAAAAGCGTTGCATATCTATGAAGAATTAGTGAAGAAAAGTCCGAGTACCAGTGAAAGTGATTCATTTACATTTAAAGCGAGCAGGGGTTGGTTTGAAAAGTTTCGTAATAGAACAGGTATTCATCGTGTTACTAGGCATGGGGAGGCAGCTAGTTCGGATCAAATTGCAGCCGATAAATACGTGGGGGAATTCGATCGGTACATAAATGAACAAAATTTGATCGCACAACAAGTCTTTAATTGTGATGAGACTGGGTTATTTTGGAAGAAAATGCCAGCCAATACGTACATTACCAAGGACGAGACGAAGATGCCAGGTCACAAGCCAATGAAAGATAGGCTAACATTGTTGCTGTGTGCAAATGCAAGTGGCGATTGCAAGATCAAACCCTTGTTAGTGTACCACTCGGACAACCCCCGGGTGTTCAAACGAAATAATATTTGTAAAAGTGCACTACCAGTTATGTGGCGCTCGAACACTAAATCTTGGGTCACAAGACAATTCTTTACTGAGTGGATAAACGAAGTGTTTGCCCCCCAGGTTAAGGCTTACCTCATTGAAAAGAGCTTGCCAATGAAATGTCTTCTGGTTATGGACAATGCTCCTGCACATCCTCCAGGTCTCGAGGATGACTTGAAAGAAGAATACAGCTTTATCAAAATCAAATTCTTGCCCCCCAATACTACTCCCATACTCCAGCCCATGGACCAACAGGTCATTTCAAACTTCAAAAAACTCTATACCAAGGCCCTTTTCAGAAAGTGTTTTGAAGTGACCAGTGACACGAAGTTGACCCTAAAGGAATTCTGGAAGGAACACTTCAGCATCCTCAACTCTGTTAACATGATTGACCAAGCTTGGCGAGGTGTGACCTATAGGACATTGAACTCTGCCTGGCGTAAGCTGTGGCCATCATGTGTCACAGAGAGGGAGTTTGAAGGTTTCCAACCAGAGGCGGGTCCAAGCACTGCTACCCCTGTAATTTCTGATGACACTGATGTCGTTGAGGAAATTGTTGTCATGGGCAGGAGTTTGGGGCTTGAGGTCGACAAGGATGATATTGATGAGCTTGTAGAAAGCCATTCTACCGAGTTGACTGTGGAGGAATTGTTGCACCTGCAACAACAACAGCAGCAGGATCTGATTGTGGAGCAGGAATCTTCAGAAGAGGATGAGGTAAGGGAGGATGTTCCAAGTTCTCTCATCAATGAAATTTGTTCCAAGTGGGCAGATGTGCAGGCTTTTGCTGAAAAATACCACCCAGAAATTGCAGTAGCAAACCGGGCAGTGCATATGTTTAATGATAGTGTCATGTATCATTTTCGAAGAATACTGCAGAGGAGGAAGAAACAATTAACAATAGACCAGTTTTTCACAAAAGAAAAGAAAGCTGCTACATCAAAGCCTGTTTCTCCTCCAAAGAAGAGACAAAGAAGAGAAGAAACCCCTGAAATAGATCTGCCCACCCTTTCATTGGAGAGAGAAACAACTCCTGAAGGAGAACTACCCCGCCACATCATGGAAGGGGACTCTCCTTCCAAGCAGTAACCTCCCCCTTCCATCCTCTCCACATCCATCCCTGTATGCCATCGAACCGCTGCTCAAAGGTATGTTCACTACAGTACAGAAAATGGTTTAAAATTGTTTTATTTTAGTACAGTAAATGGTTTAAAATTGTTTTATAGGATTTTCTGACCAATTTCATACACATTTAGATAATTATTGTTGTTTAGGTACACGTTTTATTAATATTTTGGGCCTGTTCGAGTGCTTGGGAACGGAATAGAATATATACCATTATTTCTTATGGGGAAAAAAAATTCGGTACTCGAACAAATCGGAGGTCGAACACGGATCTCGAACGGATTATGGTCGAGTACCGAGGTATCACTGTATATTGGTAGGCCTGGGTATGTATGGTGCCTGATAATAAATGTAATCAAACGATATTCACCTTAAATTTTATTAATATAGTTTCATAATAAATAGGCTATTTAAGGAAAAATTCCATATCAACCATGAAATCAACTTTTTTACTATGCGAGTCTAGCTTTCAAAAGGTAAACAGAGTTGTGGTTATGTTCTCGACAATCTTCATCTTTCTCTAACCTTTACTGTAGATAATTTTAATGGTAGTGTTAATTATGGTTTATTAAAGCATTATTTTTGTTTAGTACAGAATATATAAAAGCTTTATTTTGTTTCTGTGGGTGTTCAAAGTTTTCACATGTAGGCTGGGTTCGTCTATCGGCAGTGAATGGCCTAACTTTTGGTAACGAGTCGGAAATATTTTCTCTCATATTTTAAACTAGATTTTGTTTACAAAGATTTGTTTTAGTATAGTACACGGTATATAAAAACCTCTTGCTCTCTACCTACCCCTATTCATACCCTTTTCTCTCTCTCTCTCTCTCTCTCTCTCTCTCTCTCTCTCTCTCTCTCTCTCTCTCTCTCTCTCTCTCTCTCTCTCTGCGTGTGTGTGTAACAAATAAAATCTTAGTTCATATTTGGCAACCTGAGTTAAAGATTGAAATTAACATGACTATTCCCAGTTGTGGTGAGCAATTCCTCGCTTTAAGTGGTACAAGAAATAAATAAAACTCTCTCTCTCTCTCTCTCTCTCTCTCTCTCTCTCTCTCTCTCTCTCTCTCTCTCTCTCTCTCTCTCTCTCTCTCTCTCTCTCTCTCTCTCTCTCTCATTGCATTCTAGAAAATTGCTACCTTTTAAGTAATTTTGTTTTAATTAAAATATTAATGTGCTTTTGTGCTAAATTATGTGCGTATTTTATTTAACAATCGAGTATTGCCGACTTCTTTGTGTTTTACTTTTGTCTGTAATCAGATCAGCTGATATCTAGCTGCTGCTCTCAAGAACATGCGCGTACGAATATAGTAACACAGTATTATTTTTGCTATTTCTTAACATTCAAAACATCCATACCATTAATATTACATAAGTACCAATGTGTTATAACCTATCATTTTTCATTAAGTACATGTACATTTAAAACTATCTCTCTCTCTCTCTCTCTCTCTCTCTCCTCTCTCTCTCTCTCTCTCTCTCTCTCTCTCTCTCTCTCTCTCTCTCTCACTGACAAAGCCGGCAATATTTTAATTTATTGATCAACCAAGGTGCGCTATAGCAGTCATTTAGGGCACGATGAAGGTATTTGGACAGCTTTCAAAGTATGCGAGATAGTTATAAAATGTTACAGCAGAGAATTAGGTGTATGCCTTTGTTATTGATTGATTTTGCTATTGAAAATCAATCATAATTCAAATTATCCGTACTTTCTTTAATCTCACGCTATCTTCGTCACATGGAATGTTGTAGCGGTAACCCTACTCTTCAATGACTTTAAAAACTAGTCTAGTACTTTTTTTTTCTCTCTTTTTTTCTTTTTTTTTTTTTTTTTTTTTTATAAATGGTTCCATAATTGAGGTGGGTACAAGTAAGTTATCAAACTGACTTATAACTGAAGTTAGGAGAAGTATTTTGGATATGGAATGGACAATTATCCTTCGTAGCAGTTCATAATTGTCGTAAATTACCATACTGTCATTAGCAGCAGTTTGTTATTGTTGAATGTAAACAGAATTGTTTTTTTTATTTTGCTACATATGCAGGGATTTATATGGGTACAGTAAGTAAAATAGTTACTGAAAGCTCTATATATAATTAGTTAACATCTTGATCATTTGTGTTTAATGTGTTATTTGTTCATTTTGATCGATGATGGAATGTACAAAAAATAAACGGTAGGTTTCCGTTTTGGCGGCGTGTTTAGAAAAAATATTATGTAAATTGTATTAATTTCATTTATTTCGAAGTTCTAAGAAAAATTTAGTAAAACAACATTAGTAATAACAAAATCATCATATACAGTGGGACCTCGTAACTCGAACAAATCGTTATTCTATCAAAAAATTTCAGTTCAAAATGTCTCCGAATTTTTAAAAATTTTCGGAACTCGACCAGCCAAGTCAACCCGAACTGGTCCTGAGTCAGCCTGCCATCAAAGGAAGACTCGCGCATTCCCCTGTGTTTTAGATTGGGCTAATCTGAATTTTTAGAGTTTTTTTTTTATTAACTCTTTGCATTCATAAGGGGTCCAGAGAAAGCCAGAAGTGAATAGAAAGAGAAGAGGAAGACAGAACAACAATTGAATTAAAAAAGATAATAATTGCCAATTTGAAATTGGTGTTCGTATTTTGGATCTCGCTGCGCAGTATGCATTCCAAAATCAACAATTTCAACTTTTCTCAAGCACAAAGAAGTGATAAAGGCAACTAAAGTTGCAAAAGGTGTGACTCTAATAACGAAGCAAAGGTCCCAGGTAATGGAGGAAATGGAAAAGCTACCACTAATATTTGTCAGGAAAAAGAAGTTAGCCGGTGATAGCATTAGTGAAGCTTTTATTTGCGAAAAAGCCGTACAAATTTAGTGACCTAGAAAAGAAAATGCCTAGTACAAGTGCTGAAAATGAAACATTTACGTTCAAAGCCAGTAAAGGTTGGTTCGGAAAATTCAATAACAGAACTGGCATACATTGTGTAACAAGGCATGGCGAGGCAGTAAGTTCGAATAAAGCTGCAGCTGAAAGCTTTATTAAAGCTTATTCTAGAAAAAAAAATCCGGCCAGTACGTACCTTACAAAGGAGGAAAAATCACTGCCTGGGCACAAGCCTATGAAGGATAGGCTCACTCTTTTGTTGTGTGCAAATGCTAGCGGTGACTGTGGAATAAAACCTTTGTTCGTCTATCATTCAGACAACCCCCGAGTCCTTAAAAAGAACAACATAATGAAACGTAAATTGCCTGTTATGTGGCGGGCAAACACAAAGGCATGGGTGATCAGACAGTTTTTCAATGAGTGGATGCACAAGGTGTTTGCCCCCCCCATGTGAAGAAATATCTAATGGCAAAACATTTGCCAATGAAATGCCTGTTAATCATGGACAATGTTCCTGCTCCCTTCCTCAGCCCAGGTTTAGAGGTTGAATTCAGTTTCATCAAAGTTAGATTCCTGCCGCTGAGTACGACATCGATTCTTCAGTCCATGGATCAACAGGTCATATCAAATTTTAAAAATCTGTACACAAAAGCCCTTCTCCAAAAGTGTTTCAAAGTGACTAATGACACACAGCTAACACTTCAAGAATTCTGGAAAGAACACTTTAGTATCTTTAGCTGTGTGAATCTCATTGATAGTGCATGGAATGCTGTAACATACTGTACGTTAAATTCAGTATGGAGAAAACTTTGATTAGAATGTCTACCGAAGAGAGATTTTGAGGGGTTTCAGTCTGAATCAGATTCTCCTGTTAAAGAAAGTGCTGTCATTGATGAGATTTTGACCATGGGGAAAACTTTGGCCCTTGCAGTGGAAAAAGAGGACATCGATGACTTGTGGAAGGACACTTTACCAGGTTAACAACCGAAGAATTGTTGCACCTGCAACAACAACAGTAGAAGGATATGGTAGAAGACCATTCACCAGTAGAGGATGAAAAAAAGGGAGGAGGTTCCGAGTGCCTTAATCAATGAAATGTGTTCAAAATAGGGTGAACTGCAGCTTTTTGTTGAGAAATATCATCCCGACACAGGTGTGGCAAATCGTTCCGTGAACCTTTTTAATGAGTGTGTTGTGACCCACTTCAGGATAATAGCACAACGAAGAAAAAAACAGCTTACAATGGATAGGTTTTTAATTAAAGAAAAACGACAAGCAACTGCAGAGATTGAGTCACAAGAGCAAAAGAGGCAGAGAAGGGAAAAACTCCTGAAAGCATGTTAGCCACTGCTTTCATGGAAGGGGACTCCCCTTCAAAGCAGTAACCCTCTCCCTTCCTTACTCCCCCTCCATTTCCGTATGCCATCACACCGCAGTTACAAAGATAAGCCAATGATACAAAAAGGATTTAAGTTTTTACATATTAGTACAATATTTAGTTTTAGAATGTGAACATTTATCTGGTGTTTTGGTTTTCGAACAAATCTGTTCTCGACCCCAATTCTTGAACAAATTATGGTCGAGAACTGTGGTATTACTGTAATCAATACTTGTTAATTTAGCTGTTGCTGCAAAAAGTAACCTAAACACAGATGGGTAAATGCGTTCTTTTCTTTGTTATGATCAGAGTGAACGTAAACATAACAATGGTTCTTGTATTTGATGGTGTGCTTTTAGTTGGCGTGTTTAGGAAACGCAGGATATAAAATCGCCTTTATTTAGTTAATTTTGGATTTAAGCTAGTGTATACAGGGATGGTTTTGCTATTAACTAGTTGTCTTATACAACAGATATGACTTAGACTTATTAAATTTGTCATAATTTTAGCTTGTGTTATAAGGGGAAATATACGGTATTTGCACCCATCCTGGTTGTAATTTTAACGTTTCTGAGGATATTAAAACTTATTTATTTATAAGAATATTATAATAGAAAAAATAGTGTAGTACATAGAAAATATTGAAAATAGATAGTAAACACATTTGAATAGGCAAGTTACGGTTTGCCATGGCCCTAATGGAATTATTCCTGTTATATTTTTCGAAATATGTTATTTTCCATTTATGCGGGGCCATTGATCGGCTAAATTCTTGCATAATTCGGGACCCTACTGTACTCTTATCTTGTTACATTGCTGTGAAAGATGTCCTGTATTTGCTCTTTTTTAACTCTAAATGTATTTGCATGTTATTTCCCCAAAAGTTTTTCTTACATGTAATCTGCTACATATATTCCAATTTAACAATGAAATACTGAATATTGGTAAAAAATATATCTTAGTAGACTATTAAAAATATATCTCTCTATCAGTATTATAGATACTGAATATTTCTTTTCATACGAACAAGATCACACATTTCTGAATTCTTACCAGATTTTATCTGTAGGGATCTCAGTTTCCCAAATTGCCTGCAAACTTTAATTTTTCTTCTTCTAATGAATTCTACATAAATTTTGTTATCTATTTTATAGGGAGAAAGAGCACAGAAGGAAGAAGAAAGGATGGTAGTAAAGAGGGAAGCTGTGGAACTTTTGGGTCAACTCTGCAGTGCTTTGAATGTAAAGAGATATGATGGAATCACACGTGAGGTAAGAATTTTTAAGCAAAATGACAATAAAATTTGTGTTTTACAAAATTTATTCATCATTAATAGGAAAAAAAGTGCACAGTAATGCCTCCCATACCTGTACTAATAGTGGTAGAGACAAGGGCAGAATGTAGATACAGGTAAGTTTTTTAGGTTAGTGTAGGCTAAGTTATTTCAAAATCGTGGTCTAACAGTGTTTAGCCTTAGCAAACATACATCAAGTCGATGCTATTGCGGAAGTTCTAAAGAAATAATTATTTTTCATTAAAGTCTATTCAAAACAATGCATACAAAACTATAGTGTATATTGGCTTTTAAAGCTTATATTACAATAGGCCGAGTACAAACATAGTGATGTGCTCCATTTAAATAATCTCCTCAATATTTGAAATACTGAAACTTCATCAATGCAGAACACATTATCTTTCATTCAGTCCTTTTCCAGTTAACTCAGCAAGAAATAAAATCACTCCTTTGATACTTTAAATACTTTAGCCAGTTAAATGACCACTTACTGTTCTATTGATACAATTGTAAATATTTCTTTTTATTACAAAAATAAGTAAGAAAAAATACCTGTAAAGTAAAGGTTAGAGAAAAGTAATGACTCTATTGATATACAAATTGGAAATGGATAAACAGGTGGAAGGTTTTAAGTCTACATTACTGCCAACTAAAAGCCAAATTGTTCCAACACGGAGTACTTACCTCGAACTACTTTCTTAGGAGTATCTGGGATCTCCCAATCGACCAGAATTTTGTGTAGTTTACCCTACTCCCCTTTTCTATGTGGGGTAACTTCTGGCGGAGTGATACGCGCCACGAGGCAATCCCGTGTCAGAGAGCATGCTTGCTCAGGTCTCGATCCCCAGTAAGTTTTCTGGTCGCGTCGCGATAACATCCCGACGCGCTCTCCTTACCCAGTGCGACCCTTTGTGTTCCACGTGGTCCCTTTGTGCTGTTCCTTATCCTTTTCCCTCTGTGTTCCTGTGTCTTGCGGTGCCTTACCAGTGCGCAATGGAGTATCCCTATCGTTGCCTTGGGCCTATGGCCGGTAAGGCGCCTTCCTCTCAAAGCCTGAATTTGACCCGCACTCCTTGTGTTCTTCGTGTAGGGGCAGTGTTTGTTCCCCTACAGCCACGTGTCCGGAGTGCGAGTCCTGGAACGAGGTGCAGTGGGTGCGTTACGGCACCAAGAAAAAGAAGTCTTCCAAGAGATCGCCTAGGAAACCGAGCGTCTCTTCGCCTCTTGCTTCGCCCGGCGCATTGTCGGATAGAGTGTCTTTGCCGCCTTCCCCTACCCAGAGTAGGGGACAAGGTAAGACAGTTGCGGGGAAGAGCCCTGTGGCTCTTCCCCAGGAGTCTGAATTACCGGATAGTGGGGTTGTGTCGTCGATCCAGGCAAGTGGGGGGCCTGAGGGAGGGACGGGAGTGTGTTCGAAGGACGGAGCCCTGGTGCACGCGGGACCCGTCTCTTCTGACGATCCTATGTGGGGAAAGACTGCTGCAGCCTCTTCTCCCACCTCTTGGGCATGTGTTTCAGGTACGTCCGCAGCCGAGGGTGGCGCTGAGAAGGAGGACTCGCCGCCGTCAGACCCCCTCACGTGGACGCCTCTGAAAACGCCCTTCAGATCACCCTTGAGGCTGGAAGAAGAGTTCGAGACTTGGTTCCCCAGCGAGGAGCTTCCCCGCTCCCCTTCAGTGCCTTTAGCTACGCTCCCGTCCGTCTTCATGGAGCCTTTGTCGCCGGCCGATTGACGCATGGACCCACCAGCAACGCGGCGCAACTCAGACCCTTCAGTGAGGTCCTACAAGTCTTCGGGCTCCTCAGTCAAGGCCTACTCCTACTCCTCGGAGGACGTATCCCCGAGGGACCATAGAAGACGGCGAGATAGGTCCTGCAGGAGACTGTCACGCTCACGCTCCTGCTCCAGATCCCACCACTTTGGGAGGTGTTCTAGATCCCCCAGGAGGAAGTATAGTAGAAGCTGCTCCCCGAGAGAAGAATGGGTGCGGGTTGTCATCCCACGTAGACAACTCCTGGAAACTTCAGCAGTGCCGGGCTGGCTCCCAAGGGCTCGCTCGCCAGTGAGGTACGTCCCCAGCAGCAGGTACAATTGACGGAGAGAGTCGTCTCATCAGGCCCCAGGGGACAGGCATAAGTCCGCGAAGGTTCCGGCTCCATCCGCCCAGTGGAGAGAGTCGCCCCTTCGGTCTGGCAGCCGCGTCCCGGCCTCAAAATCAGCAACGAGTCGACCGGAACGTGAGAGACACCTTCCTTCTACGGGCAAGCCTGCAGCCTCCTGGACCACCGTAGGCAGAGATAAACCCAGGACGCAACCCTCCGTCTCAGTGGCGATGCCCGTCCTCCATCATGAACCGCCGAGACCAGACCGCGCCAGGAAGATGCCTCTTCCCCAAGCAGCACCCTCTGTCGGAGGTCCCCCGTCACAAGCAGAGGAACATCCGACAGAAAGTATAGATGACAACGTAAAAGGTTCGGCTGCAGAAGGTTTGGCCTACAGGAGAGTGATAGGCCTCATTAGGCGTCATCACAGGCTGGATGAGCCTAAGCCCTCCACGGACGAAGACTGGCTCTCGGGCCTCAGCAGGCTGGTCGATGCACCCGTGCAACAGAGGCCCTCACTAGCGCTTCCTTTGGCTAGGGACGTTAGGCTGGGTATGGCTCATGGGACAGAATCGTGGCCAACCACGCAAAAGCCCCCAAGAGTCAGAGCGCCTAGGGCCTCAAGACCCAGAGACGTTTCTACCTTCCCGAAGGACACCGCGCGGGCCTCTGTACAGTAGAGCCAGCAGTCGCCATCCTGGGCCAGGAAGCAGCAGAAGAGAGAGCTATCACCGCCCCAGTTTGCTTCTCCCCTTCGGAGACTTCCATGATGGAAGAGCTAGCCAGGGACCTGGTATACGTTTTGTCGTGGCTAGATTGGTGGGCCTGCACACTGGTGGGTTTTCAAGCCTCGCACGATCTCGCGGTTCCTGAGAACCAGGCCTTGCTGAAAGAGCTGCTCGGGGGTTAAGGCCCTAAAGTTCCTCTCTTACCAGTTCATCGCTCAGGCCACCAATTGGGTGCTGCGGAAGAGGGACACCGTGCTCAGCAAGCTCGTCAGGAGACTCACGGACAGAGAAGCGAAGGCCCTCAGGAACCTACCCTTGTGGGGCGACTCAGTGTTCCCCCTGAAGGCAGTGGAGGAGACAGTAGAGAGGGTCAGGAAACGGAAGGATGCGGGAGAGCCCAGACCCCCTCCAACGAGAAGACCTGCCCTTAGAAGGCCACCCTCCGACGTCTCGCTCCCTCCTCGCGCCTCACCTAGCCAGCCCAGGAGAGACGCCCCTACTACGGCCTGCCCTCAATCTTCGCAGCCCCCCCTTAGAGGAACGCCTGCTACGCAGTCAGTCTTCAGGCCTTTTTATTCAGCCGCCAGAAGAGGGCGTTCAGGCCGCGCCTCTCGAAGAAGGTAGGGAGAGAGGCCCCCTACTCCTGCCGAAGCCTCAGGTGGGGGGATACTTCAAACGTTCTTGGCAAGCATGGTGAGACCACGGAGCAGATCCGTGGACCGTAGCAGTACTAAAGGAAGGGTACAGGTTGCCCTTCCTGGCGGACCCCCCACCTCTGATACCAGATCTACAGGCGGGGTGGTTGGCACCCAAAGACCCCTTGAAAAGGACAGCCCTACAAGAAGTCTCTGCAATGCTGGCAAAAGGGGCAATAGAACCAGTCAAGGACCCGGGTCCAGGGTTCTACTGCAGACACTTCCTGGTGGAGAAAGCGACAGGGGGCTGGAGACCAGTCATAGACCTCTCAGCCCTCAACAGGTTCGTATGAAGACCGACTTCAAGATGGACACCCCGAAGTCGGTCCTAGTGGCCTTGAGGGAAGAGGACTTCATGATGTCCATAGACCTCAAGGGCGCATACTTCCAAATCCCTGTTCACCCCTCCAGCAGGAAGTACCTAAGGGTAAAATGGGATACCCAAACGTTGCAGTTCAAGACCCTCTGCTTCGGTCTGTCCACAGCCCCTCAGGTTTTCACGAGGGTCTTCACAACAGTCTCAGCCTGGGCACACGAACAAGGCGCTCATCTCCTCGACAAGACAGCAAGAGGAAGTTGGTTAGACGAGGAGAAGAACCTGCACATAAACGTGCTAGAAATGATGGCAGTGCGAAGAGCGTGCCTAGAGTTCGTCCATCGACTCCGAGGAAACACCGTGGCGTTGATGTGCGACAACGCCACGGTGGTGGGCTACATAAAGAAGCAAGGAGGACTGAAATCGAAGGAGCTGTGCGACCTCACGATGGAGTTACTAGAATGAGCCGAAGTAGAGCAGATCAAGATCTCAGCCAGATTCATTCCAGGGAAAAGAAACGTCCTGGCCGACGTCCTCAGCAGAATGGGTCAAGTGGTAGGGTCCGAGTGGTCCTTTCACCCGGAAGTGGCCAAGACTCTCATTCAGAAGTGGGGCTCGCCGATGATAGACCTCTTCGCCACGAGACTGAACGCACAGCTCCCCGTGTTTTGTTCTCCTGTGCCAGATCCGGAGGCGGCGTTCGAGGACACCTTCCAACACCCTTGGGACAACCTCGACATTTATGCCTTCCCTCCCTTCGGAATGCTCAGACAAGTCCTCAACAGGGTGAGGCGAGCGGACAACCTGTGGATGACTTTGGTAGCGCCCTGGTGGCCGGAGAGAGAGTGGTTCGCAGATCTAAAGGAACTGGTGCGCCTTCCACCTTGGCCCCTTCCGGACAGACCAGACCTTCTCCGGCAACCGCACTTACAAAGGTTTCACGAAAACCCTCTGTCCCTCTGCCTTCACGCGTGGAGGTTATCAAGTGCCTCCTGAGGAAGGAAGGATATTCGTCGAGGAACGGCAACAAGGGTGTCAGGGTACCTGAGACGTTCGTCAGTCGCAGAATACCAGGCAAAATGGGCTACCTTCACTAAGTGGTGCGTCTCGAAGAACATCAAGCCGTTGCAGGCCTCAATCCCAGAGATAGCAGACTTCCTGGTCTATCTCAGGGACGAGGTAAACATGTCCATCCCAGCCATCAAAGGAGTCCAGGCTGCTCTGGGCCAAGTCTTCCTCCTGAAGGGCATTGACCTGGGTACTTCCAGACATATCTCGATGCTCATCAAGAATTTCGAGCAATCGTGCCCCCCTCAGGCCGTTAGGGTGCCCCAGTGGGACGTGGCTAGAGTCCTGAAGATGCTGTCAGAACCTCCCTTCAAACCCCTAAAGGACATCTTGGACAGAGAGCCCACCCTCAAGACAGTTTTTCTGTTAGCTCTGGTATCAGCAAAACGGGTGGGGGAGATTCATGGACTGTCGTACGAGGTATCACACTCGAAGGGCTGGCCGAGGATTTTATGAATTTCTCTTGAAGTTAGCACCTCCTCTTCCTCGAGAGAAATTCATAAGATCCTCGGCATGTTGCAAAAAGTATCTGATTTTGTTGAAAAAAAAAGACACCCTGAGAAATTGCATACAGGGAGAGCGATTGCTTATTATAATGATACATGCCTAACACACTTCAGAACCATCTGGAAAAAGAGGCAAAAGCAGACTTCTCTTGATTGCTTTCTTATAAAATGACCACGCAGTCCAGGTGTTGAAGGTGAGAAGGCCAAAAGGACCCAAAGTGATAGTGGAAGTGATTAGCCTATGTAGACAAAAAGAAAAGCAAAAAAAATTACAAAATGAAAAGTCAAGCAAAATGAATAATAAAAAGCTCCCCCCCCAAAAAAAAAATACAAAAGGAAAAGCCAAAAAGGAAAAGAAATACAAGAAGCAAAGCAAGAAAAAATTAAAAAAAAGAGTATATTTGTGTCTCCCGAGGAGGTTTTGAAAACACAACGTACATACGAACTGCAGGTAAAATAACACTTGCATTATAACTTCTATACGCCTTTGGAATCTATGGCTGCTGTTCTCATAGGAGTAGATTTCGTTCACCTATGCTCTACCAATGCCTTCCATTTCTGCCAGAAGTACAAGATTTTGAAACATAAGTGAAAAAATCACTATATATATATATATATGCAAAAATAAACACACAAAGATGAATCTGTCAAACTCAGTCATGCAGACGACGCAGTAAGGATGACGTCATCATTTAAAGATCGCTATATCTTCGTTATTTGTAAAGATAATTGGCTGAAACTTCTGGAGACCATATACGATATGTTTATGCATATATAGAAGCAATAAAACGATTTTCGATTTTTGAAAGTTATGTCAAAACACCATGGTGGACGGTCCCCTTAAGTTTAGGAGAACTGGTGCCATAACCTTCAATAAAACACAAAAGCGAGTTGTAACTCAAAGGAACAAGGCAATTGTGAGGATGGAAACGACATTATCGATATGGATAAGCGACTGTAGAAAGAAAAATATTCCGTTGGATACAAACATGATCCAGACAAAGGCGCGGAAACTTTACGAAGTGTATGGTGCCAAGGAACCACAGGAACCACAGGAACCACAAGAAGGCAATGTACGTATTGTAATGGCTCTCTCTCTCTCTCTCTCTCTCTCTCTCTCTCTCTCTCTCTCTCTCTCTCTCTCTCTCTCTCTCTCTCTCTCTCTCTCTCTCTCTCTCTCTCTCTCTCTCTCTCTCTCTCTCGCATAAATTATTTATTTTATTTTATTTTCATTACTATTTATTTGTTTAATTTGTAATTTCTTTTTAGAAATCATTTTTTTTTACATATGTATGTATGTATTGTACATGTATTGCCACAGTAACTAACTTGTTGCATGTACTTACTTGCTTAATTCTCTAGCGTTACAGGTCAATTTATGTACAGTATGGAACTGTAATACTGTACTGTACAACCTAACAAGTGTTACAATCTTTCTATTATTATTAATATAGTTAAGGGTGGGTTATAAACATTACAGGGATGGTATTAAACAGCCAATAAACAATTGAATAAGGTAAAAATAATGGTTTTGTCCTACTTCGCTGATTTTCGAATATCGCGGGTGGTATCGGTCCCTATCTACCGTGATATTCGAGGGAATACTGTATACACATACATTTACACACACACACACACACACACATATATATATATATATATATATATATATATATATATATATACATATACATGTATATATACACAAAAATCTAACGAGTTTGGTTTAGCAATACAAGATAGGTTCAATCATTTTATTTACATAAACTAGTTAAAGGTTAGTAATCTGCTTGCCTACCTTTGCTCTATACATGTGACTTTGCAGACATATCACATTCCCTGCATAAGAGCAATGGTAATGTAAAACTGTCGTTTAAGAAATTAATTTCTTTTATAACTTTTGTTGTGCCCTGTGTGTATACTGAATTTACATTTCAGTATACTATATTAAACACCAGCTCTTTATACTATAATTTCATGCATCATCTTGTTTTTGAAAAACCTAAATTTGCACTTTCTCCATTCCGTTTACTATTCACTCTACATATATTATTTTTTTTTTTATTATTTGAAAAGAAAAAATAACACCATTGCAATTTTATTAAACATTAAATCTTTCAGAAATATATAAGGGTTTTATCATTTTATCGTATGTTGAATTATTCTTGACAGTCATTAAGTAGTTTAGTATTTCTTTTCAGCTTATCGCTACTTTTTCAAAGATGACAGAAGAGGAAACTGAGAGTAAGCTTTGTGACCTGAAAGCAAGACGAGACTGCCTTCTTACTGCAGATGAACAGGTTAGGTGTTTTACTTTGTGGTTTTTGCCTATTGTCTTCATATGTTGTATATTCAGTCTACAGAATATGCTCAATATTGTATATATTTAGTTGTCTCAGGTACTAAATATTTTTTACAACGTTAAATAAGGTCTCCTAAAGCTGGCCTTTCTAAGTCTAATACAACTTGCTTGGATATATCCATTGGATAATCTTTTGATATTCAAGTCACAAAAGATTTTGTATTGCACATAAATAACAGCCCACAAAATATTCATATTGCAATTTAAGGAAGTTTACATATGAAAGTATCAATAGTGGTTTATTTTTTAGGATTGCATGTGTTCAATTGTGAAATATACCAGTACGAATAACAATTTTGTGTTTGTTCTAATTTCATCCGGTATCAAAAACAGTTCACAGCAGCTACATATTTTCCAACCCAAAATCACTTTATTTAAAAGGAAATATATTCAAACTTATGATGAACTGAGAACCATTGATTTCTACAGATTTTATCTCTATTTTGAGGATTTTTTTTTACCTGTGCAATGCATGAAACAATTAACAGCCCAGGTTTGTTTGCATAGCTGCACGATGCAGTCGATCATTCCCTCCCTTTTACACCCCTCCCATCTTAAGATATCTGATTTTAAACATTGGGGAAAATTTTCTTTTTTATCTATTTGACTGATAAAGATTTGAGTTGAGTTAAACATATCTATCATTTGTTTCCTTGTTTGGAATTTGGCCTTGAAACTTTTGATGCCCTTCTTATAATCTCCAATGCTGTACAGAAATCCCTTGATTGTGATTAGGAATTTTGTATGATTGGCCTCGAGTTAAGTGCCGCCTTTGACTGTGTAAATCATGAGGCCCTTGTTTTCAAACTTGAACAGCTAGGAGCGGGTGGATCTTATCTTAGCATCATTATTGAATTTTTAAGTAATAGATTGATAAGAATTGTTTTTGATGGGTACCATAGTGAGTATAGGAATGTAATATCTGGTGTTCCTGAGGCCAGTGTTCTTGGCCTATTAATTTTCATGACATATACATTTACCATGTGGTTAGGCCTTAAAAACAAGCTTGTTGCATATGCAGATGATGCTACTTTGCATCAATTCTATCTCCTGAATGTACAGTAGTTCTGGAGTTGCTGAATCCCTTAATAGACATTTAGCTATAATTAGTGCATGGTGCAAATTATGGGGCATATGGTTGAATCTAAACAAAACTCAAAGTATGATTGTAAATAGGTCAAGGACAGTGGCTCCTCAACATCCAGATCTTAGTATTAATAATGTTTCTTTATCTCTGTATGACTTAAAATTTTAGATGTGATTCTTGACAGCTGATTTGCTTTTGAGAATCACATTACCGTAGGTATGTCTCTCTTGATTTGCACTAGAAATTGGCCTATTAAGAAAATCTTTTAAGATTTTCAGTGATCCATCTATTCTAAAGAAGTGTTTGAATTCTTTCATTCTACCTAGTTTCGAGTATTATTCTCCTGTTTGGTCTTGAGCTGTTTATTATCATCTTAATTTGTTGGACAGGAACTTATGGTCTATTAAATTTCTTCTTCCTGATCTAGATATTAATCTCTAGCACCGTTGTTCAGTTAGTTCGGTATGGTTGTTGCATGATATTTTTCATAATTCTAACCATCCTATGTATTCAGATTTTCCTTGACAGTACTATCCTGTTCGTAATATTAGGTATGCAGTTAATTCAAATTGTCGAGCCTTCTCCATTTTGAGGCTCAATACTAGGCAGTATTCTAGAAGTTTAACTCCATCTGTGACCAAATTATGAAATGATCTTCCTAATCATTAATTTGAGTCGGTGGAACTTCAAAAGTTCAAACTTACAGCTAACATATTTTTTTTTAACAGACTGACTTACGTCTTTTTATAGTTTATATGTGAAATATCTTCCCTGGTAGTTACATATATATAGCTTTATCCTGCCGATTCGTCGCGCACACGGCAGAAGTTAAAAATTCGCAGCAATCGCCGACAGGTGGCCAGGTGATCATAAATATGCTCCCTCTATCCAGGTACCTGGAACCATTCCCATTTGTCCTCAGAAATTCCCTGCCGTCGTTCTAGCAACACGTTGGAAATTTGCTGTACGTTGTGGGTTTGCTTTAACTACAAATTGGTGAAGTACCCATTGTTTGGTGTTTTGGTTGATGGCTTTCGCTAATATTGGATATTCCTTGTTTTCTTTTCACACGGATAAGAGAGATTTTGTTGGGTTTCGACTCGGACAGTTAGTTTTAACTTGTTTTCTAGTTTTTCAAAATGGCTGACTCTCTTATTAGAAGGTGTGTAAAGGGGTGCAAGACTCGGCTTCCAAAAGCTGCTCTTGATCCCAACTCAATATGTAAGAATTGCAGAGGGCATGAGTGTACATTTGATAGCAGATGTAATGAGTGTGAAAGTTTATCGGAGAGAGAGTGGAGAGAGTATGATCGCTATGTGAGGCGATTGGAAAAGGACAGACTTAGGAGAGCTAGATCTTCGAGTGTTCTGTCAAATAGGTCTTCTGATAGTCAAGTCCTTTCTAACTTGTATAATACTAATATTCCTGATCCTAGCCCTAAGGTAGTAGTACCAGACCCACCTACGGAATCGAAGCTAAGTGAGGCTTCTATGAAAGATATTATGGCTGCTATCTCTGCCTTGGGGGTTAAAGTGCAATCCCTTACTTCGGATAAGGAAGTGATGTGGGGATCAGTGTGTGGTTTGCAGCGCAAGTTCGGGGATAGTGATAGTGCAGTGGAGGGTGCGTCCGTTCGTGTCTGTCATGCTCCTAGCCCTGGACCTCTTCCATGCTCCCCAACCTCTGGGAGAAAGAAAGTCGACAGGCTAAGGGAGGTGAGAGACGTTGAACAGCGATCAGACGTCCCCTCGAGCGATGCTGTTGACGCATCCCAGGACGCTCCCCCTCGCCGCAGGAAAGGCGAGACAACCTCTACAATCGAGACCTCTCAAGAGACATAGGTCCCCCGTTACGTTCCAGCAACCCTCGTGTAGCAATTGGAGCTCTCCAGAGAGATTCCTGTCGGAGGAGGACGAAGTGTCCGCGCCTAAACAGGGGCGTAGGACGCATAACTCTTTGGAGGAAGAAGACGTGTACTTTACGTCAGTTCACGCTTCTCCCCCTCCCCCTGATTGGGAGATGTTGCAAGGGGCATCACCTCCTCTTTGCCAGAAGACCCCAGCTAGAGTCTCTGAAACTGTGGACACTCCCTCGCAGTGATCTGGACGCGTTACGGGAGGCGATAAGGATCGTGACGCTCCCTCGCAGCATGCTGGACGTATGCAGGACGCACCGCAAGCAGCATTCTTGTCAGAGCTTCAACAGTCCAATACGTCCCTGTTTGACGTTTACGAGTCGCAAGGACTTACAGAGGAAGCTCGCAAGAAGGAATCTAAGGACGTCAACAGACCCAGGAAGAGAATAAGATCGGAGCGAGACGCTAACAGCCAGCAACACGCGGACTCGCGGCAAGTTGCAGCGCTCATGGACACTCCCTCGCAGCGATCTGGACGCGTTACGGGAGGCGACAGGGATCGTGACGCTCCCTCGGAGCATGCGGGACGCAAGCACGCTAGACGAGGCGTATGATTCCCCCACTCGTTCAACATCGGAAATCGCAAATCCTTTGGAGGAGGTCTCAGAGGAGGAGACGCAAGAAACTCTTCATGCGGCGGATCTGAAAAGATTTCTTGCGGTTTTTGCGGACTTATATCTCGATGATTTTCAGCAGGCTGTACCTCGGAGCCCGCCCTCGCAGTTTTTGAAGGGTAGACCCCAGAAACCTTCCTCCTTCAAGAAGAGTGTTAGCCAGATCGGTGAAGAGGGCTTTTTCTACGCTGAACGATTGGATTTTCAAGAAAAAGGAACAGGGAAGGACAACCTTTTCCTTCCCCCCTACGAGATTGGCTTCTAGATCTAGTGTGTAGTACGAGACTGGGGAGGCTCTCGGCTTGGGAGTTCCTGCCTCCTCCCAACGGGACTTCTCGAGACTCATAGACGCCTCGCGTAGATCAGCCATGACTAAGGCTAAAGTTATGTGGTCCACATCGGAGATAAACCACTTGCTGAAGGGCATCTTCAGGACAATTGAAGTCTTCAGCTTGATGGACTGGACTCTCGGAGCCCTCACAGATGTCACGGACGAAAAGAACGAGACGCAGATTCACCTTATTGCCTGTCTCGATAAAGCTGTGAGGGACGGGACGGTCGAACTCACAGCCCATTTCACAGCAGGTATTATTAAGAGAGCTATGCTGTGTTCTTTCCTGTCATCAGGAGTGACTCTCTCTCAGAGAGCAGAGCTCTTGTATGCTCATTTAAACAAACACCTCTTCCCTTCAGATGTAGTGAAGGACTTGTCGGCAGCTCTTGCGCAACAAGCAACGCAAGATCTAATTACCAGGACTGCGAAGAAAGTTCTTCCGGTAAACTTTTTAGCCAGGAAGGAGAAGGAAGCTCCTCCCACGCGCCAGCCCTTTCGAGAGGAAGTCAGAGAATGGCTGCTGGAGGACAACCTCGTAAATACCCAAAACAGCAACCGAAACCCAGAGAGTGAGTTCTACAACCTCCAGACACACGGAGCCAGGTTATCCCACTACTGGCAAGAGTGAAGCAAAGGGGAGCGGACGACTGGGCAGTCGAAGTATTGAAGGAAGGATACAAAATCCACCTCTTAAGAAGGCCTCCTCTTTCGCCAGAGCCGTTAGAGTTGACAGCTACATACTCGGGGAGCAAGGCAACAGCTCTTCAAGAGCAGGTAAACCAGATGCTGTCAAAAGCAGCAATAGAAGTGGTAGAGGATCCCTCGTCAGAGGGATTTTACAACAGATTTTTTCTGGTTCCCAAGAATTCTGGGGGTTGGAGACCCGTTTTGGACGTAAGTCCACTGAACAAGTACTTGAGCAAAGTCTAGTTTGCTATGGAGACATCTGCGTCAGTCCTAGCAGGCACCAGACAAGAAGACTGGATGGTGTCGATAGACCTGCAGGACGCGTATTTTCACGTCCCAATTCACCCGAACTACAGGAAATATCTGAGGTTTGTACATCACACAACTACTTATCAGTTCAAAGCACTTTGTTTTGGACTAAGCACGGCTCCTTACGTTTTCACTCGAGTGGTGTCGAACGTGGCTCTCTGGTTACATCTGAAAGGGGTACGAATATCAATGTAACTGGATGACTGGCTAATCAGAGCCAGGTCGCAAGAAAAGTGTCTGGAGGATATACAAGTGACAATGTCCATGACGCAACAGCTGGGTCTGGTTGTAAATCTGGCCAAATCACAACTGACGCCTTCACAAGACATCATATACCTGGGGATGAGGATTCAGTCAGTGGTTTTTCGGGCTTTTCCAGCCCTGAAACGCATTCTAGAATGCTTAAGAAAGGTGAAGCTCTTCCTAGGGAGAAGGACCTGCTCGGTGAGGGAATGGAAGAGTCTCCTGGGGACCCTCTCCTCGATCGAGCAATTCGTATCCTTGGGAAGACTTCATCTACGTCCACTTCAATTCCTTCTGTCAAGATATCGGACAAGAGACCAAGACCTAGAGACGTGGATTCCGGTTCCTCTGGGAATCAGGAATCAGTTGAGTTGGTGGGACGACCCCAACAAACTGCTAGAAGGCCTCGAACTTCAACAGAAGAACCCCGACCTAGTGTTGTATTTAGACGCATCGGACGTGGGGTGGGGTGTAACACTGGGGAAGGGCGAGATCTCGGGTCTATGGGAAGATTATCAGAAGGAATGGCATATAAACGTGAAAGAACTGGTGGCCATTCATCTAGCGCTAATGCACTTCCAGGAGGAAGTCCAGAACAAGTTAGTTCAGGTCAACGCAGACAACACCACAGCGTTGGCCTACATCAGGAAACGGAAGACTCGATTGGATTCCCTTTACGAGGCAGCAAAAGATCTCCTACTGTGGGCAAAAGCGAAAAATATAACTGATAACCCGCTTCATAGAGGGAAAGAAGAATGTCAGAGCAGATCTTCTCAGCAGAGGAAGACAGTTCTCACGACAGAATGGACCCTACATCACGAGATGTGCAGCAGACTTTGGAATCTGTGGGGAGAACCATCAATAGACCTCTTTGCGACACAGAGAACAAAGAGGTTACTGGTTTACTGCTCTCCAGTCCCAGACCAGGAAGCAGTGGCAGTGGACGCCTTCCTCATGGAGTGGGAAGGACTAGGCACGTACGCCTTCCCCCCATTCAAGATCCTAGACAGAGTCATGAAGAAGTTCAGAGAGTCGAACAAGGCCCGCATGACCCTGATAGCTCCGTTTTGGCCCATGAGACCCTGGATCACAGAAGTGATGGAGTGGCTAGTAGACACCCCCAGATCGTTACATTGTCGGAGCGATCTACTCAGACAGCCACACATAGAGAGATACCATCAAAATCTCCTCGCTCTCAATCTAACTGCCTTTGGACTATGGAAAAACTGGTCAGAGCGAAGGACTTTTCGAGGGAAGCTGCAAGAGCAATTGCAAGAACGAGGAGGACGTCCACAATCAAGGTGTACCAGTCTAAGTGGGACGTGTTTAGGGAATGGTGCAGAATTAACAACATTTCCTCTTCCAGTACCTCTCTAACTCAACTGGCAGATTTTCTGTTACATTTAAGAACACAAGAGAAACTAGCAGTATCAACCATCAAGGGATACCGCAGCGTGCTAGCTTCCGTCTTCCATCACACACATATTGATGTGTCAGGAGACAAGGATCTCTTGGACCTCATAAGGTCCTTAAGAGGAAGGACAACCCAACCCCCTCTTGGATTTTTGGATGTAGTCCTGATGTTTTTAACCTCGAGCAGGTTTGAACCTCTCGATAAGGCTTTGTGGAAGGATCTCACTAAGAAGACCCTATTCCTGGTTGCGTTGGCAACAGCCAAGAGAATAGGAGAATTGCAAGCCTTTAGCAAAAATGTCCAGTGAGGGTCCTAAAATTTTATCTGCAGAGGACCAAAAACATGAGAGGACAGGCAGATAACCTCTGGTGCTCGGTGAAGAAACCTTCGTTACCCTTGTCAAAGAATGCACTGGCGTTCTTTATAAAGGATTTGATAAGGGAAGCTCACCAGAACTGTGACGAGAAAAGCTTCCCAATCCTCAAAGTCAAAGCACACGAAGTAAGAGCTGTGGCGACTTCGATGGCTTATAGATACAACAAGTCTATGAAATCAATTTTGGAAGCGACATTATGGCGAAGCAAGTCAATCTTCGCAGATTGTTATCTTAAAGAGGTACAGACCCAATATGAGGATTGTTGTTCCCTGGGTCCGTACATTGCCTCCGGCGCCGTGGTTGGAGAGGGTACTACTGCCTCTAACCTATAACCTTTTTTTTATATACCCTTGCTTTTTCTTGAACTTGATTTCACAGGTTGTCTGTTCCACGGTCTGGGATGCAAGTCTAATTTAGGTTTTATGGAGTGTGTTTTTAGTGTGTTATTGGGTCAGGTGGTCAGATCATTGTCCATGGCTATGCCAGGATAGTAAGGACCGTGTGACAGCCCCACAGAGACTTTCTACAGCCCCCTGGGTGGATCGCTGGGTCTCTCAAGGAATGCAGGCAAATGAGGCAGGAAAACTATGAAGCCAGCTTCCTTATCAGGTAGGAACCAGATTATTGGTACAGCTAATTTGTAGCGATTAATAATTATACAAATTCCCGACGGTGTTGCGGTTTTCTAACCCATCACCAATGGTGTCAATCGGCTATATATATGTAACTACCAGGGAAGTTAGATATTTAAAAATGGTATTTTCATTTTAAAATAAATCTTTAAATATACTTACCTGGTAGTTACATATATAAAAGGTCCCTCCCTCGTCCCCTCTGAAAACAGGGGCATGGAATTTCTGAGGACAAATGGGAATGGTTCCAGTTACCTGGATAGAGGGAGCACAGGTATAATCACCTGGCCACCTGTCGGTGATTGCCGCGAATTTTGAATTTCTGCCATGCGTGCGACGAATCGGCGGGATAAAGCTATATATATGTAACTACCAGGTAAGTATATTTAGAAATTTATTTTAAAATGAAAATACCAAATTAATGTTGTTACTGATCTTGAAATGTTTTATTTTTTTACAGTTGTTCATTAATTCAGTAGTTTATTTATTCCTTATTTCCTTTCCTTATATTTTGTTACAGGAAATCATAGATTTCAACCAACGTGAGGCCACAATATTAAGTCTGAAAAAGAATTTGAAAGACTGTCAGGAGAAGAGTGCCCGTCATCATGAAAATATAGAAAAAGTTCGATCTCTGTAAGTATGATTTTCTACTTTCTATAAGACTAGATAGACCTTAACTGTTATAGCTATGTAAACTTCTAAAAACTTTCATAGAAGTAAGGTCTATTCTTATTTAAAGAATTCCAGACTCTCTCAAGTAACTTTTTCTATTATTTTTTTGCAAAGGAATTAACACTAAAATAACTTGCTATAAATAACAGATTGTTCCAACACAGAGACTTACCTCGAACTACTTTCTTAGGAGTTACCTGTAATCTCCTCTCAACCCACCAGAGTTTAGTGTAGTATCCTTACTGAAAGAAGGGTACAGGCTCCCGTTCTTAACGGAACCTCCACCTTTGATTCCGGCCAGCCTGACAGAGTGGCTGGCACCCAAAGACCCGTTGAAGAGGGCGGCCCTTCAAGAAGAAGTGTCCACAATGTTGGAGAAGGGTGCCATGGAAGAGGTCCTACATCCGGGGCCGGGTTTCTACAGCCGACTATTTTTGGTAGAAAGGGCGACCGGGGGATGGAGACCGGTGATAGACCTGTCAGCTCTCAACAAGTTTGTTTGCAAGACGGATTTCAAAATGGACACTCCGAAGTCGGTCTTACAGTCCTTGAGGGAAAAAGACTATATGATGACCATAGACCTCAAGGACGCATACTTTCAAATCCCGGTCCACCCCTCAAGCCGAAAGTTTCTCCGGGTGAAGTGGGGTGCCCAGATCCTGCAATTCAAGACCCTCTGCTTCTGGTTGTCAACAGCTCCCCAGGTATTCACGAGAGTCTTCACGACAGTTTCGGTGTGGGCTCACGAGCGGGGTATTCGCCTCATCCGGTACCTGGACGACTGGTTGCTCCTTTTCTCCTCAGAGGACGTTTTGAGGGAGCAAGGTGTAAAGCTGCTTCAATTTTGCAAGGGTCTGGGTATCATGATTAACCCAGAAAAATCGAACCTGTCGCCCTCCACCAGGATGACCTACTTGGGGATGACACTGGATTCCCGACTAGTGAAGGCCTTTCCGTCAGAGGAACGGGTGAACAACCTAATAAAGATCCTTCTGCCTTTCCTTTCGGGGCAACCCAGGAGAGACAAGGACTGGCAAAGGCTAATAGGTCATCTGGTGTCATTGGAGAAACTGGTTCCCCAAGGGAGGCTCAGGCTCAGGAGTATCCAATGGAACCTGAAGGGTTGCTGGAACCAACTGGACTCACCCCAAAAATTAATCCCAGTTCTGCCAGACACAATACCCTCCCTGGAGTGGTGGCAGTGCAGGTCGAATACGCTCAAGGGGATGCCCTTCGCGACCGAGCCTCCAGAGATGCTCCTATTCACAGACGCCTCCAACGAGGGATGGGGAGCACATCTCAACGAGACGGCGAGAGGAACCTGGACGGACGTGGAGAAAGGCCTACACATCAATGTCCTGGAGTTGAAGGCAGTCCAAAAAGCTTGTCGGCAGTTCATCGAACTTCTAAGGGGAAACACTGTGGCGTTGATGTGCGACAACGCCACAGTAGTCGCGTACATAAAGAAGCAAGGAGGCCTCAAGTCAAAGGAGTTGTGCGATCTCGCCCTAGAGATCCTGGATTGGGCAGAGTTGAACCAGATAGTAATATTGGCAAGGTTCATCACAGGAAAGAAGAACGTCCTAGCCGACGGTCTCAGCAGGATGGGACAGATAGTGGGAACAGAATGGTCCCTCCTCCCAGAAGTAGCCAGGCTCATCATTCAAAGATAGGGGTCCCCAGTGATGGACCTCTTTGCAACCAGGCTGAACGCACAACTCCCCGTGTTTTGTTCTCCTGTCCCAGACCCAAAGGCGGCCTTGGAAGATGCCTTTCAGCACAAATGGGACAACCTCGACGTGTACGCTTTTCCCCCTTCATGTTGATCAGGCAAGTGCTCAACAGAGTAAGGGCTGCCCGAAACTTAAGGATGACTTTGGTAGCGCCCTGGTGGCCGGAGAGAGAGTGGTTCGTGGATCTAAAAGACCTGGCATATCTTCCTCCGTGGCCACTTCCCGACAGGCCAGATCTTCTACAACAACCACACTTTCTCAGGTTCAACGACAACCCGCAGTCTCTACGCCTTCACGCCTGGAGACTATCGAGCGACTCCTGAGGAAGGAAGGATATTCGTCAGGAACTGCAGAAAAGATGTCGCGTTATCTGAGACGATCTTCGGCAGCGGTCTACCAAGCAAAATGGGCCGTTTTTACGAAGTGGTGTGCTTCAAAGAACATCAAGCCCCTCAAAGCCTCGGTCCCAGATATCGCAGATTTTCTAGTACATCTCAGAGACGAGGTGGGGATGTCAATTCCAGCTATAAAAGGAGTACGTGCAGCCTTGGGTCAAGTCTTCCTTCTGAAGGGCATCGACCTGGGCTCCTCTAGACACATCTCTATGCTTATCAGGAGCTTTGAACAAGCCTGCCCTCCTCAAACCGTTAGGGTGCCTCAGTGGGACTTGGCTAGGGTTCTGAAGATGTTGAGTAGTCCCCCGTTCGAACTGCTGAAAGATATTGTAGACAGGGATCTCACTCTCAAGACGGTCTTTTTGTTGGCCTTGGCCTCTGCGAAAAGAGTAGGAGAGATTCATGGGCTGTCTTACGACGTCTCTCATTCGAAGAGGTGGAGAGAAATCTCCCCCAAGTTCGTCCCTTCTTTCGTGGCAAAAACCCAGAATCCAGCAGTCTGGGATCCTAAGTTCGAGGGATTCTCATTGCCAGCCATTCCTAAGACAGGGAATCCAGAGGATTTGAGGTTGTGCCCCGTCCGGCCGGGTATCAAAAGTCTTTTCGTCTCCACGGGTGTTACGAAGAAGCAGGTATCGAAGAATATCATCTCCTTTTGGTTGAGACAAGTTATTGCCAGGGCCTATAATGAGGAGGGACTGACCCTGCCAGGTACTCCTAGGCCACATGACATTAGAGGCCTAAGCACTTCTTTAGCCTTTGAGAAGAACATGGCAGTGGGCCAGATCCTTCGGGCGGGCACCTGGTCGAACCAGTCGACCTTCACTGCCCATTATCTCAAGGATTACTCAAGAAGGTCTTTGGACGGGTTTTCCATTGGGACAATCATCTCCGCGCTCCAAGCAATTCAACAGTGAAGCCCCAGATGCAATCGTGGATAGCAAATCCAGGAGACACAGGTTCGTTCCTTTTCACCCTAATCCCCTTTTTCCTATCCCTACCGGAGATAACCACACATATATAACCAATGAAGACACGTCTCTGCAACTTCGTCACTGGTCTCAGCATCAGGAAATATTTTAAAGGGTGAGTACTTAGACACTAACGTGAGGTCTTTGTGTAGTTTGCCCTACCTTTCCTTTTTCCGGTTTGTTTTATATAACCTAGTTCATATCTAGGTTACTTGACGTCCGCTTAGATGGGTCTGAAGGTCAGGAAGACACTCCCACCTCCTAAAGTGTAAGTCTCCTAAGAAAGTAGTTCGAGGTAAGTCTCTGTGTTGGAACAAATCAAAAATTTTAAGTAATTTTTATTTTTCCTAACATACTTACTGAGAACTACTTTCGGGTAATGGCCCTCCCTACCTTCCCCGAGTGCCTTTCTGCCCTTGCAGGGACTTTTTGCACCATCCGAGGAACTTACTGACTAGCGAGACCCAAGCTAACGCCGACCTACCTCAGGTCTACCCTCGGGGCACGTTCTCCTTACTCCTGGGTTAGTCCTCCATAGAAAACGGAGGTAGGGTATACTACACAAAACTCTGGTCGGTTGAGAGGAGATTACAGGTAACTCTTAAGAAAGTAGTTCTCAGTAAGTATGTTAGGAAAAATAAAAATTACTTAAAATTTTTGATATTTTGATAATATTTCTTATTTCTATACTCCACTGCTAGGCAGTATATCTTAGCAATCCATGTTTGCCAATGGTTATACTCATATAAGCGAATGAGCAAACTGGTGTAGTGATGAGAACTTTGGTTGTGGAGGAAATGCCCCCTTAAATCTCGATGAAATCACTGGCAGCAGGGTGATGGATTGGGGTTAAGGCGTTGGACAAACTGTCTCTTCGACTTTTACCCCTGATGCCTGACGGTTAATCTTGAATGACTTTGGACTGACAGAGGTCATTTGCCTTAGATAGGCACTGCGCATCACAAGAAACTGGTTATCCTTTGATGAATCTAGCCAATGAATCCTCTATGGATATAGTCAGTCAATGAAAAGAGAAGATGACAGAATAGCACCCAGTCCCGGGCATAGGGGGTTGCTAAGAATCTCCCAGTTTATAAATACTAAAGAAAAATTGAAAATTGGTAATTGGAATGTTAGAACCATGAATCAGATTGGGAAGTTACAGCAAGTGGAGAATGAATGTATGGAATATAGGATTGATATCTGAGACCTAAGTGAAACACGTTGTAAGGGGATTGGTAAGGAAACTTTAGGACGATGCAATATACATATCTATTCACGAAGAACAGACGGAGTTGGAAGAGAAGGGGTAGGAATGTTGACACCAAGAGCAGAAAAGGCGTTAACCGAGTTGATAGCTGTGAATAGTGGATTGATACTTGCAAAGTTTAAATCAAAGCAGTGCAATATGAGTATTATAGTTTGCTATGTATACATACATACATACATATACCAAAGACACTTCCCCCAATTTTGGGGGGTAGCCGACAACAACAAGAAACAAAACAAAAAAGGGGACCTCTACTCTCTACGTTCCTCCAGCCTAACCAGGAACTCAGCCGAGTTCAGCTGGTACTGCTAGGGTGCCACAGCCCAACCTCCCACATTTCCACCACAGATGAAGCTTCATACTGCTGAGTCCCCTACTGTTTGCTATGCACCAACAAATAATTCCCCTGAAGAAGGAAAGATGAATGCTACGAAGATCTGCAGATTGTAATAGAGGAGATCTCAGAGAGATAGAAACATTTTGATTGGCGACTTCAGTGCTAAAGTTGGAAGGAATACTCAATAGATAGAGAATGTGATGGGTGTCGAGGGTCTTGGCGAAGTTGCAAAGGGAAATGGAGCACATTTCATTAGTTTCTGTTCAGCAAACAACCTTAACATTGAAGGGTACTCTTTTTCAGCACAAGGACATCCTTAAATATACTTGGACTTCACCATGTAGCAATTACAAAAATTAAATAGATCATATTGCCATTAATAAAGAGAGAAGGAGGACTCTGAGAAATGTAAGAAGCTATAGAGGTGCAGATATTAGTAGTGATCACCAGCTCCTCATTGCCACACTAAAGTTAAAACTGAAAGCACCCAACAGAAAGAATCACCTTTAAGAAAGGTTTTTTGTGCATATTGGATTTGTATGACACCTTTCTTGGACATTCCAGCAGCAGTTGCCACATATCTGTGAACTATTCCTTCTATGGCCAGAAAGGAGCTATCAACTTCAACCTGGTGTTTGCATAAATCCTGTACTTGTTTAACACCTGTCAAACCATGGCAAATGATGGGAATGATAAGAAGTAAAGAGAACTTATTTCACGAGAGGAGTAGTGTGATATCAAGACTAACATATCAGCACATAAGGGATAAGTAAAGGTTTGGAGGTACTTACATTATCGAGAGGGGAGATGTTATATCTCTCCTCTCGATAAAATATAGGTGTCTAAAAGATCGGCTAGTAATATGGGAGACCGATGTTAACATTGTTGAACGACAAAGTAATTCATAACTTCGATATTGTGAGAAGAACTTAGATCTGGTAAATACTGTGTCTCACTAGACTTTACTGAAAAGTGCATTAAAACCACTTGTTACCACTTGAGGATAGTATTTGCAACTGGGTAGGTCAGGCCTGCAATAATACTCTGAACCGGTAATTGAATTAATTGGCATTAAAGTCCTAGGATAACAAAATATAACTACATAGGCTGTAGCAAAAAAAGCCTGGAGTGGAAGTAGTGTTATCATTCCCTTTATAGTGAATGCGATTTGCTTTTTCAGCAGTTATGAAAATCTAATATCTGTCATTCTGGTTATAAAATGTTACTTGTGGCCATGGTATTTAAAACACAGCATTTTCCCTGTGTAAAAAAAAAACTACAAACTCAGTAGGGAAGATAACTTAAAATGCAATAAACACTTGGCACTTGAATTAATGTTGGCTGGACGTCTCTAAGATATGTTCTGCTTATATCTTTGTATGCTCATTTATGTATTTAGTTTTTATGTTCTGGAAGATTCATTAAGTATCAGAGACATTAACAAAAAGGTTAAATAATCAGTCTATATAAAAGTACTTTGAAGCCTAATTTCTCAGAATTTGAAATGTTCTTATTAAAAATTTATAACTTGAATATCGACCAATATGTCATTCAATCATGGAAATTTAGGTATAGTCTACATTGTTTACATTTACTAATAGCAAAATCAAAATGTGGCTCAGGTAAGCTGCTTGACCATGAGAGCCATTTACCACCCCACTAGTTTTTTCAAGATGAATCAACATCCAGTCGGAGTATTTCAGGTGACCTTTTTGTGAATATTGTAGCTTAATGAAGCCAGTTGGTCTTCCTTTGAAAGCTATTACAGATGTATGAAATGCAAGGGAGGAAATATATTTTAGAATAGACATGTTTTCTAAAGAAAATGTTGAGTACTGTAGTTTAAATTTATCTTGTATTTTGAAGGTTTTTTAAAGTACACGATGAACGAAAATAGGAGTAAATTTTTTCAGAATGAAAAGGTACCCTAAGTTTAATTGGAATATGTGTCATATGCTTTAGTATTGTGGTATGCAAGGTATACTTGGATAAATGAAAGTTGCTACCCGAGTGAGGTGGCTGTAAGAAGTGTTTTTTGCTTCATGTAGGAGAAAGGGTGATAAGGTGTAAAATGTTCATTTCATGGTCTTGGAATTGCTCAAAACTGGAGTCTAGATAAATAAGTAGCAGTGCAGGTCTTAAGGCAGAAGAAAATATTTTTGTGTAAAAACTTTGTTTGAGAAAATTTATAAAGTAAAGAGAGAGAGAGAGAGAGAGAGAGAGATATGTGAGAGATATACAAGGATAAAGAGATAAAATTTTGATTAAATTTTTATGTATGGTGATATAATTTTTAAAAATCCTCATCATCAACTCCTACGCCCTTTGACACAAAGGGCCTCAGTTAGATTTTGCCAGTCGTCTCTATCTTGAGCTTTTAATTCAATACTTCTCCATTGATCATCTACTTCACGCTTCATAGTCTTCAGTCATGTAGGCCTGGGTCTTCCAACTCTTGTAGTGCCTTGTGGAGCCCAGCTGAACATTTGGTGAACTAATCTCTCTTGGGGAGTGCGAAGAGCATGCCTAAACCATCTCCATCTACCCCTCATCCTGATCTCATCCACATGTTGCATTCAAGTAATCTCTTTCAAAAATAGTTAATCATAAAAAATATTACAATATAGGCACTAGTTTTATGATGGAACAAAGATAGAGTACGTAAATGGAATTACTTGTGCATTTTTTTTCCAAAGGTGGTCTGATACGTCTTTCATGTGTTAATATTTTTTTTAATGAAATAGAGAGGTACTTGAGAGAAAGGCCAGAAAATGTAGGTAGAACTTATTAAACATAGAAAAGGATCATGAGCTGAGTGGGTATTGAAGAGCAAGATTATGAGTCATTGTTAGGTGTGTGCTGTCTTGATTGATTGATAAACACTGAACAGGACTTGAAAGTTCAATTTAAAGTATTTCAAGAAGGGTATCAAATAGTAATTCTTTTATATTTTGTTTTCAATTTTCAGATGGCTGCCATCTATAACAGAGCTCATTCAGAACATCAGCAGAAGTTTTACTGGGTTTATGGCACGTTTGGGGTGTTCTGGAGAAGTGGAATTGACTCATGAGGATGAGGTTAGTTTTATTTGTATATAGCTTGCATATAGCTGATGTGGATCAGTTTTAAGCAATATGGTTCATACACTAGGTAAGCACTATTTTATAGTAGTTCTTAAATCTTGTTTTCTTAATCATATGTTTTAGTTTACTTTATTTGGTGTTTGGTAATCGTCTTTGAAAGCATCTATAGCTTAATGTTTTAGAGATACTGTATATGTCAAATATCTCAGTTTTCTTTATAATAGTCCCTGAAGTAAGATGATGTTTCAGTGAAATACATATGAGGATCTGTGCTTTTTGAGTAAATAACTTAATTCAGTTTTAGGTCCTATTTTATTTTTATTCAGTAAAAAATTTCATAGCTCACTTTTTTTTTTTGAAAAAAAATGAGTATATTATGCAGTGGAAGCTTTCAAGTGTATGGTCTTGATGCTTTCTAGAAGAATTTTTTTCCAGAGTGGTATTACTTCTCGTATTTAGTGATGAAAGTTAATCAGCCCTTGATCTGTACGGGGTTTAGGTAACAGACACCACAACGAAGATAAAAAACTTGTAATATTGGTGGCCAATGGTGCATCTACTCTTAGCCCCTCAAGCAACTGACCATTGGCTACGTACTGTCGACTAACACCATAAGTAACTCACTATGTTCTTTTCATGTTAATTAGTTTTTATAATGGTATTGTAGTTTACATTACGTTCACAGGTAATTGTACATTATTGTCACTACTACTATACAGTACAGTCAGACCACGTACTTGGTGCCCTAAGGTGGGATGACTTCCAACCTAACCCAACAATTCACTGTCATTACCTATGCTCGGATAATTAACTCACTAAGTACTGCCTTGTATTATTTTTACAGTACAGTACTTCGTTCCTATCACAGTATAGTTGTTCCTATCTAGTAATACTGTATAACACTCTGATATTGTAGTATATATTACTGTTATATTTTCCCTGTTGGAGCCCTCGAGCTTATAGCATCCTGTTTTTTCCAACTAGGGTTGTAGCTTAGCAAGTAATAATAATAATTCTCTCTCTCTCTCTCTCTCTCTCCTCTCTCTCTCTCTCTCTCTCTCAACAGCTGAGGAATATTATAATTGGGCACTGCATCATTGCCTTCATGTCTTCCATGATACCCTTGTAAGCTGTAAAACCTTCATCCGTGGTTTGCAGGAACTTGAGAGCATGCATCAAAGAAGGGTCTATGATGTGTACCACACTTTTAAAATCCTCCAGCATCGGAAATATTTCCCCCAAATTCTCAAAGTCCAATTAGTTCATTCCCTTTATCAGGTACATCGTCCTTTGCTCTCTCTTATTCACTTGTAGGAAGACTAATTCAGCAAGGTCCTACTCAGTCATCTCTTCCTGCCCATGAAGCAACTTTGACTGCCACAATCTTCTTCTTCATGGGTTTAAAAGGTATTTATTCCTACGCGTATACAAACTTCTTAGTCATTTATGTGGGGTTACTTCTAGTATAGATTTCTATGGCCAGACATTAAAAAGGAAATCGGCTTGATTACGTCATGCTGCGTTGCTAGGCTTGATGCTCTAGGCTAGTTCTAAGCACTTACCCACAACGCTTCTAGCTGGGAAGGAGGTCAGACATGCTTTCCTTCTGTGAACAGATAACTGCATTGTCTACTCGATAACATTATAGTGTTTCGTACTCTTTGTCACTTGCATGCTTTCATTATTTATGAGTTAAGAGTGTGTGCCTTTCGACATTGTCAAATTCGTTGCGTTCCTGCCATGGTTAAGATGGTTGGCCTTGTGGTACATTTATGAGCTGGGTCGAAGTGGATCTACACCCGGATTGTCCTTCATGTAGAGGTAAAAGATGTTCCATGGAATCACCATGTGAGTGTTGTAGGGAATGGTCGTCATCCTAGTTCGAGACATATCGTTCTCGCCGGAAGAAACGATCAAAGAGAAATTGTTTCCTTCCTTTGCCTTCTGTTAGCAATGAGAAGAAACGTATGTTAGGTTCGGCGGCGAGTGTCATCTCCCTTCCAAGCTCTTTGTCAGGAGACCTTTGAAGCTTCATTCACGGAAGACGCGGCCGTAATTTTTTCAACATTTTATTACCCAATGTTGATAATGTTTATTATGACCTTAAACCTTTTCTTAGGTATTGTAGTAGGTTCAGAATGGTCTTTGCTTCCTCTAGTGATAAGGAGACTTGTGACTTTGAGGGGTTCCCCATCTTTAGACATGTTCACCTTCACCACCCACCTGAATTACAAACTCCCTGTGTAATGCTCTCTAGTCCCAGACCACGCTAGTGATGAAAGGCGCATTTCAACACCCATCGGACGGTCTAGACTTTTACGCGTTCCCACTGTTCTGTCTGATTCATCAGACATTAAAGAGGCAGCTTTCTAAGAGATATTTGGCTACAGTGATACTCCCAGAGAATTGACCACAGGTCTCCAGAATTCTAACTCCTGACGCGAGTATCCTTAAAATAACTCTTAAGGATATTGCATAATATCAGGGGACATATTTCTTGATACGACACATGGCAATCTTCACCCCCAAATAGAGTTTTTGCTCTGAGGGGGAAGAGTGGCGAAATTGAAGGGGAGCCGTCATCAAGGTTACCCGGTGGATCCCCTTCCCGTACTACTACGGTGAAGTATTCCTTTTGTAGTAGCGAATTAAGCACGGTTTATCTCCCTACTGCTCTCGGTTTTGTTACTATTTCAAGGATTATTACTATTTATTAAATCTTTCCTGTGTATAAGTTTTGGCTCCCTTCTCACAGTTAAATTAGCATAATTTAGATGTGTTTAGAGGAGCAGAACCATCACCGGAGGTGGCCATTTTGGACCGCTGTCGTACGCCATAAATGCTTTATTTAGTTAGTAGTATGACGTCCCCGGTATTAAGCTTTAATGAATTCTAGCTATTTAGGAAAATTATACTAGTGAAGATAAGATTACACAGGTAATATTTCCTCTTCTGTTAAACTTTTCGATAGTATCCGATAGGACCTCGTTGATGTAGCGTAACCGAGATCCCGACTCGAGTTAGGCTAGCCTAACGCGTATTAGTATACAGTAGGGTCCCGAATTATGCGAGAATTTGGTCGATGAATGAACTCGTGTAAATGGAAAATCGCATATTTTGAAACACACCTAACAAATAATTCTATTGGGGCCATGGCAACCAGCAACTTGCCTATTCAAACGTGTTTACTACCCATTTCCAATACTTTCTATGTACTATACTGCATCTTTTTTATAATGTCAAATTGTTCTTGTAAATAAATCAAACATTTAATATGCTTTAAAGTTATAATAACTTGAAAAAAGGTTAAAATCAAAACCAGGATGGGTGTAAACACCATACATTTTCCGTTATAACGCGACCCAAAATACAGACAAATTTTAATGTTTGTCATATCTATTGTTTAAGACAACTGGTGAATAGCAAAACCATCTCTATATAGACTAGCTTTAGTTGTATCATTGAAAATCCAGAATTATCAAAATAAAGGCGATTTTATATCATCCATTTCCTAAACACGCCAAAAAGCACAATAAAAACGACAACCAATGTTTTGTTTACGTTTATCTCTGATCATAACGAAGAAACAGACGCATTTACACATCTGTGTATTGGTTAGTTTTTGCATCGACAGCAATCTTACCAAGTATTGATTATATGTTGATTTTGCTATTACCAATGTTCTACTTAATTTTTCTTAGAACTTCCAAATAAATGAAAGGAATGCCATTCATATAATGTTCTGTTTTTCATTATGACGCCGCCCGAAACGGAAACCTTCCATTCGTTTACTGTACGCTCCATCTTCGATCATAATAAACAAACGTAGGCATTAAACACGCATGATCAAAGAGATAAATAATGATAATAGCTTTTAGTAAATATGTTATTACAATTATTATTTACCATATTAATATATTTCCAATATTAAACTTACCCGGTGATCATATAGCTGTCAGCTCTGCTGCCCGACAGAAAAACCTAAGGACGAAATACGCCAGCGATCGCTATACAGGTGGGGGTGTACATCAACAGCGCCATCTGTCGAGCAGGTACTCAAGTACTCCATGTCAACACAGAACCAATTTTCTCTCTGTCGTGCCACCGGCAAGACCTACTAAATACGCTGTTGTTTTCTGGATTGATTTTCACGTTATTTGGTGAAGTATTCATTTCTGGTTATTAGCTATCGCTGTGCAGAAGTTATCTTCAATACTTCCTTGCATTCTTTTATTGGATTTTGGATTATTTGTTGACGACTTGGATAGATTTTGAATTCCCCCCTTTGACTAATTCAAGATGTCTGACCCTTCTCAAGTCCCCAAGTACAGGAAGTGTAGCGCTAGGGACTGTTCAAGGCGTCTTCCGAAGGCCTCTATCGATCCGCACACCATTTGTTCCAATTGTAGGGGTAAAGCCTGTCAATTGGAAGATCGATGTGAGGAATGCGTTGGGCTTTCGGAATTCGATTTTCAAGAATTCCTGAAATATGCACGTAGGCTAGAGAAGGATAGAATCAGGAGGAGTTCGTCTCGCTCAGTGGATTTTTCCTCTCCCCATGCCCCACAACCTATTCCTTCCCCTGTAGTGGTTGCACCCGACCCCCCTGCTAGCTCTCATCAACCTTCGATGGCAGATATGATGCGTGCCATCCAGGCTCTGGGTGAGAGAGTCGAGTCATTGGCGAATGACCGCAATCAACTCATGGCTGACGTCAGGGAGTTGAAAGGTAAGAGTGCAGTGGGAAGTGAAGTGAGTGTTTGTGCAGTGAAAAGTGTCAGTGTTACGCATGAGGGTGCGTCTGTTCGTGCCTGTCGTCCTCCCAGTCCGGGACCTCTTGCAAGCTCCCAAGCCCAGGGGAGAAGCAATGTCATACGACCAAAGGGTTCGACAGGCTTTAATCAGCGGACAGACGTTCCCTCCGTGGTTTCGGACGTATCTTGCCTAGATCGTCCCACCCACAAGAAGACGAGTGAGCCCGTTCATTCCTCGTCTGCGGAAGAGGTTTCACGCCAGAAACGATGGACCAAGGTCTCACGGCCTCTTAAACGCAAGGTCCCTTCCGAGCAAGTCCAACGGCCCAGGTGTAGCCACTGGGTCAGTTCGGACTCGCTGCAGTCCTCCGACGACTGCACACCTCCTAAGAGAGGCAAAGTGGTACCGCAACAGGCAGTAACTCCGTCTGTTGCCGCACCAGCTGCTGTAGACCCTAAGTGGTCTTTGCTGCAGTCTATGCAGACTCAGTTAGCTTCCTTTATGCAGGAGTATCGTGCGGAAAAGGTTGACGCTGCACCCGTTAGCCTACAACCAACCACGGTTGTGCGCCCAGCAGACGCTGAGGCTGCCTACTCCCACACTCCAGCTGTGAGAGCTCCTCCACCCATGCGCAGTCGACCCTGCCAGACGCATGTTGACGTTCACCGACGCACGGAACCCTCCGTTGACGTTCGTGTGCTACCACAACAACAGGAGGGTGGAGTTAAGTTGCCGTGTTTTGACGCGGTGCATCAGCCTCCGCAACCCACGGTGGTCTCCGCTATCCGACCACAGTCAGGAGTAGACGCTTTGCGCCCCCACTCAGCTATGGTTGTTGCCAGTTCTCAGACGGACCAACAGTTGCATGACGTTGGGTCCAGTGCAGCCACGCATGCACCCGTGCTGCCGGACTCAGCCGTCCAGCTTTTACCTACTTCTTTGCCGCTTCCTCCTCAACATTCAGACGATGGACTCTCTGATGATGACGAAGCTGCACATCTTGACGACCAACACTCGGACATCGACGAACCCAAGACCACGCCTCCCTCCTTAGACTTTAGGAAAGTGCTTGCGCTGTTCAAGGATTTATGTCCGGATCAGTTTGTGTCTGCAGCACCACGCTCGCCTCCCTCTGAGTTCGCTTTAGGCATGCAGTCAGCAGCACCTGCCTTTACGAAGCTCGTACTCGCTCGCTCGTCCAAGAGAGCTTTAAGGGTACTGGGAGAGTGGTTGCAGTCCAAAAAGCAACTTGGGAAGACAACCTTCATGTTTCCCCCGGCCAAGCTTGCTTCCAGATCTAGCGTCTGGTATGCCACGGGAGAAGTTCTCGGCTTGGGAGTTCCTGCCTCTGCCCAGGGCGACTTCTCAAGTCTGGTAGACTCTCCCCGCAGGCTGGCTATGAGACGCTCCAAGATTTGCTGGACTCCTTCGGATATGGACCATCTTATGAAAGGAGTTTTCCGTGCATTCGAAGTCTTTAACTTCTTGGACTGGTGTTTGGGAGCGTTGAGCAGGAAGACCTCCCCTTCTGATAAGGAAACTTCCATGCTCATTATGTCCTGCATGGACAAAGCCATACGGGATGGTTCTAGTGAGCTTGCGGCTTCTTTCGTGTCCGGGGTCCTCAAGAAGCGGGATCACCTTTGCTCCTTCTTGTCAGCTGGAG
This sequence comes from Palaemon carinicauda, assembly GCF_036898095.1. NCBI lineage: Eukaryota > Metazoa > Arthropoda > Malacostraca > Decapoda > Palaemonidae > Palaemon > Palaemon carinicauda. The sequence continues at coordinate 130,860,656 of NC_090732.1, read as the reverse complement.
TCACCCCATGTCAAAAGTCGTAACTTATGTTTGCTCCGCTCTCGAAGTGTCTCTTCCCTGAAGAGTTGATCAAGGAGATTGCCGCCTCCTTGATCCAGAAAGACACTCATGACCTGGTGGCGTCATCCGCACGCAAAGCCACCCCTTTGCCCTCCGTGCCTAGACCCAGGATGGACACTCCAGCGTCAAGGTTCATTCCGCCCTTTCGTGGCAGAGCCTCCAGCAGAGGAGGTGCTCGTGCCGAAAGTCAACGTGGGAGCAAGAAGAAGGGTTCCAAGTCCTCTAGAGGCAGAGTCTGACTGCCACCTTCTTCAGACAGCAGTGGGAGCCAGGCTCAAGAACTACTGGCAGGCCTGGGAGAACAGGGGCGCAGACGCACAGTCTGTGAAGTTACTCAGAGAGGGGTACAGGATTCCATTCTTGCGCAAGCCCCCTCTAGCAACAACTCCCATCGACCTCTCTCCCAGGTACAGAGAGGAGGACAAGAGACTAGCTTTACAGCAAGAGGTGTCTCTCTTACTACAAAAGGGAGCGGTAGTCATAGTCCGGGACCATCAATCCCCGGGCTTCTACAACCGTCTCTTCTTAGTGGCGAAGAAGACAGGAGGGTGGAGACCGGTGCTAGACGTCAGTGCTCTGAATGTCTTTGTCACAAAGGAGACGTTCACCATGGAGACGACAAAGTCGGTTCTAGCATCGGTCAGGAAGGAAGACTGGATGGTCTCGTTAGACCTAAAGGACGCTTACTTTCACGTCCCCATCCACCCAGATTCCCAACCTTTTCTAAGGTTCGTTTTCGGGAAGGTTGTATACCAGTTCCAAGCCCTGTGCTTTGGCCTAAGCACGGCACCTCTAGTTTTTACCAAACTGATGAGGAATATTGCCAAATTCCTGCATTTAGCAGACATCAGAGCCTCCCTCTATTTGGCTTTTAAGAGCTGCGTCAAGTCGTCGCTGTCTGGAGAATCTAAAGTGGACTCTGGATCTGACCAAGGAATTGGGTCTCCTGGTCAATATGGAAAAGTCCCAACTCGTCCCATCCCAAACTATAGTATACCTAGGAATGGAGATTCAGAGTCAAGCTTTTCGGGCTTTTCCGTCGGCCCCCAGAATCAGTCAAGCCCAAGAATGCATCCAGAACATGCTGAAGAAGGACCGATGTTCAGTCAGACAGTGGATGAGTCTGATAGGGACGCTTTCATCACTGGACCAGTTCATCGCGTTAGGGAGACTCCACCTCCGACCCCTTCAATTTCACCTAGCTGTTCACTGGAGAAAGGACAAGACGCTAGAAGCGGTCTCGGTTCCTATTTCCGAGAAGATGAAGTCTTCACTGACATGGTGGAAGAACAACATTCTCCTCAGGGAGGGTCTGCCACTGGCTGTTCAGACCCCCGACCACCTTCTCTTCTCGGACGCATCGGACACGGGCTGGGGTGCGACATTGGACGGTCGGGAATGCTCGGGCACGTGGAATACGGATCAAAGAACGTTGCACATCAACTGCAAGGAGCTACTGGCAGTTCATCTGGCCTTGAGAAGCTTCAAGTCCCTCCTTCTAGGCAAGGTGGTGGAGGTGAACTCCGACAACACCACAGCCTTGGCGTACATCTCCAAGCAAGGAGGGACTCATTCGATGACGTTGTACGAGATCGCAAGGGACCTCCTCACCTGGTCAAGAGATCGAAACATATCCCTAGTAACGAGGTTCATTCAAGGCGACATGAATTTCATGGCAGACCGCCTCAGCCGGAAGGGTCAAATCATCCCAGCAGAGTGGACCCTTCACAAGAATGTTTGCAACAGACTATGGGCCTTGTGGGGTCAGCCTACCATAGATCTGTTCGCAACCTCGATGACCAAGAGGCTCCCAATTTATTGCTCACCGATTCCGGACCCAGCAGCAGTTCACATAGATGCCTTTCTTCTGGATTGGTCCCATCTAGACCTTTATGCGTTCCCCCCGTTCAAGATTGTCAACAGAGTACTGCAGAAGTTCGCCTCTCACGAAGGGACAAGGTTGACGTTGGTTGCTCCCCTCTGGCCCGCGAGAGAATGGTTCACCGAGGTACTGCAATGGCTAGTAGACGTTCCCAGAACACTTCCTCTAAGAGTGGACCTTCTGCGTCAGCCGCATGTAAAGAAGGTACACCCAAGCCTCCACGCTCTTCGTCTGACTGCCTTCAGACTATCGAAAGACTCTCGAGAGCTAGAGGCTTTTCGAAGGAGGCAGCCAGAGCGATTGCTAGAGCAAGGAGGACATCCACTCTCAAAGTCTACCAGTCGAAGTGGGAAGTCTTCCGAAGCTGGTGCAAGTCGAAATCAGTATCCTCAACCAGTACCTCTGTAACTCAGATAGCTGACTTCCTTTTATACCTAAGGAAGGAAAGATCCCTTTCAGCTCCCACGATCAAAGGTTACAGAAGCATGTTGGCAGCAGTCTTCCGTCACAGAGGCTTAGATCTTTCCAACAACAAAGATCTACAGGACCTCCTTAAGTCTTTTGAGACCTCGAAGGAGTGTCGGTTGGCCACACCAGGTTGGAACTTAGACGTGGTACTAAGGTTCCTTATGTCAGCAAGGTTCGAACCACTTCAATCAGCCTCTTTTAAAGATCTCACTTTGAAGACTCTTTTCCTCGTCTGCTTAGCAACAGCTAAAAGAGTCAGTGAGATACACGCCTTCAGCAGGAACATTGGATTTACATCTGAAACGGCTACATGTTCCTTACAGCTTGGTTTTTTAGCTAAAAACGAACTTCCTTCTCGTCCTTGGCCCAAATCGTTCGATATTCCAAGCCTTGCTAATTTGGTTGGAAATGAACAAGAAAGAGTACTATGCCCTGTAAGAGCTCTTAAGTACTATTTGAGACGTACTAAACCATTACGTGGACAGTCAGAAGCTTTATGGTGCGCCATTAAGAAACCTTCTTTACCTATGTCGAAGAATGCAGTTTCTTATTATATCAGACTTTTGATTCGAGAAGCTCATTCCCATCTGAATGAGGAGGACCATGCTTTGCTGAAGGTAAGGACACATGAAGTTAGAGCTGTCGCAACTTCAGTGGCCTTCAAACAAAACAGATCTCTGCAGAGTGTAATGGATGCAACCTATTGGAGAAGCAAGTCAGTGTTCGCATCATTTTACCTTAAAGATGTCCAGTCTCTTTACGAGAACTGTACACCCTGGGACCATTCGTAGCAGCGAGTGCAGTAGTGGGTGAGGGCTCAACCACTACATTCCCCTAATCCCATAACCTTTTTAATCTTTCTCTTGAAATGTTTTTTATTGTTGTTTTTTGGGTTGTCCGGAAGGCTAAGAAGCCTTTCGCATCCTGGTTGATTTGGCGGGTGGTCAAATTCTTTCTTGAGAAGCGCCTAGATTAGAGGTTTTGATGAGGTCCTTTAGTATGGGTTGCATCCCTTCATACTTCAGCTCCTAGGAGTCGCTCAGCATCCTATGAGGATCGCGAGGCTCAGTAAGGAAGACGTACTTAAAAAGGCAGAGTAATTGTTCAAGTCGACTTCCTTACCAGGTACTTATTAATTTTATGTTTGTTATTTTGAATAACTGCTAAAATGAAATACGAAATACTTAGCTCTTAATGTTAACATATATGCTGGTCTCTACCCACCCCCCTGGGTGTGAATCAGCTATATGATCACCGGGTAAGTTTAATATTGGAAAATGTTATTTTCATTAGTAAAATAAATTTTTGAATATACTTACCCGGTGATCATAAATTAAAGGACCCACCCTTCCTCCCCAATAGAGACCCAGTGGGCCGAGGAGAAAATTGGTTCTGTGTTGACATGGAGTACTTGAGTACCTGCTCGACAGATGGCGCTGTTGATGTACACCCCACCTGTATAGCGATCGCTGGCGTATTTCGTCCTTAGGTTTTTCTGTCGGGCAGCAGAGCTGACAGCTATATGATCACCGGGTAAGTATATTCAAAAATTTATTTTACTAATGAAAATAACATAATTCTTACATACGTGGCAAAGCAGGAAAACTATTTTTTCTTTTTGCGTTTAATCAACAATAACAAACTGCCGCTAATGACAGAATGATAATTTACGATAATTCTAAACTGTTACTAAAGATGATTGTCCATTCCATATCCAAAATACTTTTCCTAACTTTAGTTATAAGTCAACTTGTACCCACTTCAATTATGAAACCATCTATAAAAAAGTAAGAGAAGAAGTAAGTACTAGGCCGATTTTTAAAGTTATCGAACAATTAAGTTGCCGCTATAACGTTCTATGTGACAGAGATGGTGCGAGATTAGAGAAAGTAAGGAAAATTTAATCATGATTGATTTTCAATATAACAAACTTTGTGAAGCAACAAAGATTTCATATGTTAGAGAGAGAGAGAGAGAGAGAGAGAGAGAGAGAGAGAGAGAGAGAGAGAGAGAGAGAGAGAGAGAGAGAGAGCGTGTGTGTGTGTGTATGTGTGTTAGTTTTAAATGTACTAAACAAAAAAATATGATGGGTTATAACACATTGGTGCTTATGTAATATCAACTGTATAGATGTTTCGAATAAGTTGAGAAATGGTATAAACAATACTTTGTTACTGTATTCGTATGCGCCTATTCTTGAGACCGGCAGCTAGACGTCAGCTGATCTGATCTTAGCCAAAAGTAAAACAAAAAGAAGTCAACAATACTCGATTTTTAAAACACATCCGAAATTTAAAAACTAAAGTACACGCTTTCTTAATGTGCAATTAACTATTTAACGAGTAGCAATTTTCTAGAATAAAATGATGTTTCCCAAAAAATAGTGGTTTGCTGAAGAAATCGGATGCCGTATTTTAAGCTACGACTGAAATGGATGTATACACGGTATAACTTTTCGTTTTGTATATGATTGACACTTTAAGAAAAGTGATTTTGGTTTCTTCATCTAATTGTAAGTATTGTATAACACGAGAGAGAGAGAGAGAGAAAGAGAGAGAGAGAGAGAGAATCAGCTGTTGTAATTGAATGCCGTGTTTTTGTTTCGTGTACCTCCTGAAGCGAGGAATTGATCGGCACAACTAACAATTGTCATGTTAATTTCATTCTTAAACTCAAGTTGCCATATGTTAACTAGGGTTTTATTTCTTACGGAGAGAGAGAGAGAGAGAGAGAGAGAGAGAGAGAGAGAGAGAGAGAGAGAGAGAGAGAGAGAGAGATTTATTTTACCGTCTACTCTACAAAATTAATCTTTGCAAATCAAATGTGTACTGTTTAAAAAATGACAAAATATTGCCGACTCGTTACCGTAGTTTAGGCTATTCACTGTCGATAAACGAACCCAGTCTACTCGTGAAAACCTTGAACGCCCGGAGGAAAAAATAAGGCTTTTATATATACTGTACTAAACAAAAATAATGCTTTAATATGCCATCATTAACACTACCATTACAATTATCGTAAGGTTGGAGAAAGATAATGATTGCCGAGAACGTAACCACAATTCTGTTTACATTTTGTCAGCTGGACTCGCACAGTTAACAGTTGATTTCATTGTTGATGTGGAATTTTATCCTTAAATAGGCTATTCATTATTAAATTATGTTAATAAGATGTAATGTTAATATTGTTTTGTAAAATTTATTATAAATCACCGTATTTAGGGCTACCAATATGCTTAGAAAGACAATAGATTTGATACATTTTATAGTGCTTGACTCGCAGACTTTGAACAGTTTCGCAGATACAGAAAATTTATTTTTGAAAAATAGAGGTGGCATAAAAGGGGAATCGTATAATTCGAACACGCTTAATTCGGGACCCTACTGTACTTTAGTAACGTTATCCCCGTTTATCCTCTTGTATCGTTTTATTAATTCAATCTGAGATAGCATATCTCCTAGAATTACTAACATAATTCGATACTCATCTCTTTTAGAGATTTAAGGATAAATCCTTCGTTCCCTCTGAGTGCCGACATTAGGCAGCAACCCTATCTTTTGTTTCGCCATAGAGTAGTGTACTCCAGCTTGACTGAGATAGTGTTTTTGTCTATCCACTTTGCCGGTGGGTATCCTGGCTTTGAAATACGATAATAACTCAGAATAATAAGTCTTGTTGTCGGCAACTCTACCAATGGGGGATTAGTCATTCCCCCTGCCGGGTACACAGTTGCCGGCATAGGAAGCCCGGCTTCCCTAGTCCACAACCGAAAGTGGTAGTACAGTTGCCGCCACCTTTCTCCCTTGTGGTCAAGAAGACATATCTTATATCCGGCAATGTCTTAGGCTGAGGAATCGTTATTCTTCTGCCGCCCAAGACTGCGTCGGCATAGGAAACTATGTTTCCTTGTTTTGCAGCCGACAGTAGGAGGCATACTTGCCGCCTTCTTTCTATGCAAAATATAAGACCCTTTCCCTTCTCCTTCTGTCCTTTAGTGATGGCTTGGCCATCACAACATCTGTGGCCGGTATTCTACAATCTATCCACTTGCCGGGCTGATTACAATGCCGGCCGGGCTCCCACAAAGGCGGCTAGATTGCCGCTTCGACCTTCCTCCTTAACGGAAGTAAGGCTCCGGGAAAGGTTGTGCCGGCCATGACGGCTGCCGGTGGGAGACCTTATACAACTTTGAGTATTCTTCAGTCCTCTCTTGGACTACCATCCATGTTGAAGTGAAGTATTCCTTCAATATTCTGATGTATCCTAGATCATCAGAACATGAATATCTTGACCCTACAGTATTAATATTTCACTTGTGGGGGAGTTGGTGCTAGTATACACTGACTCCAGCTCTATGTTCTAGAGCTATTCCACAATATATTTCCCTAATAAGGAAATTTAAAATGTTAATATTGAGGGAGGTCACAGCAATTGCCTGGACAGGAAACAGAGATATGTGTCTTTCCTATTTCTTTTCTAGCTTACTATCCTAAGCTATAATTATAATAGTAAGATGTATTATTAATGCATGTGATTGATTTATCAGTGTGATAAATTACCCCATACTCATTTCACTCTTTCTTTCCTTACAGGAGGAGCCCAAGGTGAAGTGTGCAGTCATGTATTGTAACCACAAAAGTAAGAACTTTTGTGGCCACAACATGTGCAGGTCTCATGGACCCTGCTCCATCGCAACTGAAACCCTGAGATACTAGGACCCGAAGGGTTGCAACGTCTGCTCGGCCTTGATGACCGAGGGTTTCGGCGATCAGAAGACAATGGAGTCGAGGGATGCTGCGAGGGAAACACTTCGGAAGTGGGTAAGAGGGTTCGAGAACTCTCCGGGACCTTACCTACCAAGCGACACTATTAGAAGCCTTCTGTTCATCTGATGCGGTTGTGCCTCAGGTACAGCCCGAGCCTCCCTGCATACACCTGACGATAGAGGCCGACATCAATAAGGCTTTAGAAGGCAACATCCATCAGGAAAGGATGTCAGAGGTGTCCTCGGAAACTGGAAAGGATCTCCTTCAAGAAGATCCTGAAGAAGAGGTGGCCCAGCCACCCGAGGAGGAAGAAAAATCTGGATCGACAGAGACGGAAGACCCTCTACTGTCTGTGACGGCATTTCAGCCTGTACCATCAACCTCTTCGGCCCCAACCCCTCAACCAGACCCGCTGTACCCCACGGGCCAAGAGTTATGGCGCAGATCCAGCAGATGATGGAAACTATGCGCAAGGAACAGCTAGAGATGAGAAAGGAAAGCCAGGGAAGCACACCGCACAGTCGCTTCTCGCAACTCGTACAAGCGGCCTAGAGTCTGACTTGTCTCAATGCTCCGAAACCAACCCCTGGAGGTATGCGGAGTTCATGCCCATGATGAATGGGAAACTCTACGTCTCAGAGAACGTGGGGGCCATACCCCTCGACGATCTCCAATTTTGGCCAAACCTTGCGACTTACCCGGAGTGCTTCATCAGGCTGAAGAACGAACCTGCTTCTAAAGAAAGGACGGAACCTAAGGAGGTCATGGTCTTTGACCATGACATGGCGCAGGCTCTCTTGACGTGTAGCCTGAAGAAGGCAGGATATACAAACTCCAAGGTTTCTGCATTGAGCAAGAAGCACCCTACCTTCCTTGCTCCTTCCTCCAGAGCTTTTCCCTTCACGTCAAAAGCTCTCCATTGCGTGCTAAAGGCAGTTGATGCGGGCAAACCATGCCCTATGCTAGAGGAGTGTAGACCATTGTCTCTAGCCCTGCCTACGGGCGAGAAGGACTGGAACAAGGTCTATCTAACCTTCTCGGTTACAAAGCTAGATGCTGATATCGCAGGACAGCAGTTCAACAAGAACTTTCCGAAGCTGTCGGACTTTCTTCTGAGAAGTGAACAGGTGACAAGAGAGACTAGCCGCCTCTCTGTCTCTCCAGAACTGCATGGAGATGTGTGCAGGCATCTCAAGCACCCCAGACATGTACACAGTCCTAGCCAAGATGCACATGGCTATACTAGTCAAGGATATTTACGCTTTTATGAAGGCCAGGAGGGCCTGTAGAGAGTTTGTGTTTGCCAATGCAACGGTCAAGCACGAGCCCAGGAAGTTGATCATTTCCTGCATCTGGGGCAAGGACCTCTTCCCAAAGGAGGCAGTCCAAGAGATGGTTGCTAAAGCCGCCACGGAGAATAGGAACCTTCTCCAAAAGTGAGGCATGTCTTCCAAAAGGAAATCATCCTCTGACGCAGGTCCCCAACCCAAGATCAGGAAGAGGAAGAAGCCACGAGTGCCTCATAGACCTGTGCAACATCCCACTGTTAGCATGACCACAGTGCCCCAAATGGTTGCCCAGCCGCAAACCACTTTCCAGATGGTGCCTCAACAGTTGGTAACCCAGTCACCAGCCTTTAACCCAGGCTTCAAAAGGCTTACCACTACCTTTCGCCCAATAAGTAGAGGATCTAGACGAGGCTCCTCAAGAGGTAGACGGGGACGTGGTCAGGGTAACAAACCCTCTGGATCATCCAAGCAATGAGATGCTCCAGGTAGGAGGAAGACTCCTCCACTTTCGGGATCGTTGGACCTTCGATCCCTGGGCCCACAGCCTAATCAAGAATGGACTAACGTGGAAATGGAACAGATCTCCACCTGCCTTTCCTCAATTTTTCCAACACTCCACCCCCTTATTGGGAGAATATACCTTAGAACTCTTGAACAAAAAGGTCATAAGGAAAACAAAGTCCATCAAATTCCAGGGAAGGCTGTTTTGTGTTCCCAAGAAGGACTCGGACAAACTCAGAGTCATTCTAGACTTGTCTCCTTTCAACAAGTTCCGGATGTTAACCTTACAACACATAAGGACCCTGCTAACAAAAGGGGGTACACAGTCTCAATAGACCTAGCAGATGCCTACTGGCACCTTCCAGTCAGTCGCCCCCTCTCCTCCTAGCTAGGATTCAAGTTACAGAAGACGAAGTATGTCTTCTAAGCCATGCCCTTTGGACTAAACATAGCCCCAACGATTTTCACAAAACTTGCGGACACAGTCGTACAACAGCTACGCTTAGAAGGCATTCAGGTAGCAGCATACCTGGACGACTGGTTGGTGTGGGCAGCATCCTTGCTTGTCTGCAGGCAGCCACGAAGGTGATCAAGTTCCTGGAACATCTGGGCTTCAAGATCAACTACAAGAAGTCTCAGCTCTCTCCAGCTCAAGAGTTTCAATGGTTGGGAATCCATTGGAACTTGCAGTCACACCGCCTCTCCATTCCATCGAAGAAGAGGAGTGAGATTGCGGGTTCTGTCAAGAGACTACTGAAATCCAACAAGATTTCAAGATGCCAACAGAAAAGAGTACTGGGCTCTCTCCAGTTCACAGCAGTAACAGACCCGGTGCTAAGAGCACAACTAAAGGATGCGTCAGGAGTCTGAAGAAGATACGTATCAAACGCTCGAAAAGATCAGCAGAGACCGACACCAACCTTACTGCCATCACTTCTGAGGTCAAAGGTCAAGAACCTAGCAAGGACTATTCCCTTACAACCACCTCAACCGTCAGTAGTCATCCACACGGATGCCTCACCGGAAGGATGGGGAGGCCATTCCCATCCAAGGAAAGTGCAAGGGACCTGGTCACACCAGTTCAAGACCTTTCACATCAACATTCTGGAGGCCATGGCAGTCCTCCTGACGTTGAAGAAACTATCCCCTCACAGATCAGCCCACATCAAGTTGGTCTTGGACAGCAAGGTGATAGTGAAATGTCTGCATCGACAAGGCTCGAGATCGCCCTGCATCAATCACGTGATGTTGGCCATCTTTCGCTTGGCAAAAAGAAAAGATGGCACTTATCAGCAGTTCACCTACAAGGGTTCCGCAATGTGACAGCGGATGCTCTATCCAGGCGGAAGCCGATAGAGTCAGAATGGTCCCTAGACACAGACTCATCCTCCTTCATCTTGAAAAAAGTGCCAGAACTGCAGATCGACCTCTTCGCAACGAGCGACAACAAGAAACTACGTCGATAAGTAGCCCCATACGAGGATCCTCGGGCAGAAGCGACGGACGCCATGTCCCTCGATTGGAACAGATGGAATCGTATTTATCTGTACCCGCCAACAAATCTCCTGCTGAAGGTCCTCAACAATCTGAGATCCTTCAAGGGGACAGCAGCAGTAGTGGCCCCCAAATGGCCCAAGAGCAAGTGGTTCCCTCTAGTGATAGAACTGAGGCTGAGGCTGTTTCCTCTACCGAACCCAGTTCTATCCCAACTGGTTCAGAAGTCGACTGTCTACGATTCATTATTGAGAACCCAAAACCTACATCTCATGATTTTCTCGCCTTAGCAGTCAAGAAAAGGTTTGGGATCTCAAAAGGCAACATCAACTTTATAGAAGAATACAAGTCAAAATCAACCAGAAGACAATATGAATCATCTTGGAAGAAGTGGGTCTCCTTTGTCCAAGCAAACAAGCCGACAGAAATCTCGATAGACTTTTGCCTGTCCTTCCTCATCCACCTTCATGAGGGAGGCTTGGCTTCCACCACGATAACTACGTGTAAGTCAGCTTTGACTGGACCTCTTCTATACGCCTTCCAGGTGGACCTGTCGAATGAAATCTTCAATAAGATTCCGAAAGCATGCGCTAGACTGATACCAGCAACCCCTCCGAAGCCCATATCATGGTGTTTGGACAAAGTTTTGCACTACGCTTCAAACTTGAACAATGAAGATTGCTCCCTAAAGGATCTAACACAGAAAGTTATATTCTTATTCGCTATAGCCTCAGGGGCTAGAGTTAGTGAAATAGTGGCCCTATCTAGAGACGAGGGCCATATTCAGTTCACAGGAGTGGGAGAACTGAATCTTTTTCCCGATCCTACCTTTCTCACTAAAAATGAGTTACCCACAAAAAGGTGGGGTCCTTGGAGAATCTGCCCTCTGAAGAAAGATATCTCTCTATGTCCAGTAGAGTGTCTTAAGGTCTATTTTTGTAGAACTTCAGACTTCAAGGAAGGACAGCTCTTCATCGGCGAAACATCGGGATCAAACTTATCCCTAAAACAACTGAGGGCGAAGCTCACCTACTTTATTCGCAGAGCAGATCCTGACAGTACATCCGCAGGTCACGATCCGAGAAAAATTGCTTCCTCGCTGAACTTCTTTCAGCATATGGACTTTGATAGACTCCGCTCATATACCAGTTGGAAATCCTCTAGAGTCTTTTATAAGCATTATGTGAAACAAGTGCATGAAATAAAACACTGTGGTGGCGGCAGGTAGTGTTATAAAACCTGTCGTCTACTGCTGCAATGAAAAGTGAACTGTTTGGGACTTGACAGTGTAAAGGGTGAACAGGTGTTAGCACCTTCGAGTGTAATACCTTTTATTGAGGACTGTTCTTTATAGGTGTAGAATCTAACTAATAACACCAGTGCCGTGTGAACATTCGTAAACAGTGTTAAACATATCCAACATCTAAGTGAAATCAATCTAATAATTTCACATTTTTTTAGTGTATTTCTTCCCTTACAGGTTATAAATATATATGTACTTTAAAAATGTTGTTTATGTAAAGGATTCTATTTTTAATACATTCGTTGTTGTATTTATTTTTGTCTATACAAATAAATACATAAAATGTATTTGCGTCTTATTCGCCCTACACGTAGTCAAATAAAACTAGCCAGTATTTTATTTTCCTAAAATTAAAATACTTGAATATATTCCTATGTGTGAACAAACTGGTAATAGCTAAATTCCACATTTTTCCCACGAATACAACCTTAACGCTTCTATAGTCAGTATTGACATATTCCCTGCAGGGGGCAGGAAGCCCCAAGTTAGTTCCAAACTTAGTGGATATAACAAATAACGGTAGTGTCATATTCATGTGGTCTGGGTGACCATATAAGAATCTGAGTCAAGGTAAAGGCACTTATACAAACCCACAGATATAGTACTTTCAAGTAATTCTCTGGTAAACTTCTATCAGGACGACATGGATGAGCCCAAAAAACGGATTTTGAGCAAAGTGAAAAATCTATTTTTGGGTGATATGGCCATGTCGTCCTGATGGACCCTCCCTTCGTTCTAAAAGGAGTATACAACTATGTAACAAAGTCCCCACCCGAAACTACTCTAGCTGTGGCTATCCATGCTTAATTGCTACAAGGAATAGTTAGCCGTGGTTGTACCGGAAGGGGATCCACCAGGTAACCTTGATAATGGCTCCCCTTCAATTTCGCTACTCTTCCCCCTCAAAGCGAAAACTCTATTCGGGTTGAAGATTGCTATGTGTCGTATCAATTCTCTGGGAGTATCACTGTAGCCAAATATCCCTTAGAAAGCTGCCTAAATGAACTTTCCATCAGGACGACATGGCCATATCACCCAAAAATAGATTTTTCGCTTTGCTCAAAATCCATTTATTGATTTTTCAAGTGCAGCGATACCTCGGTAGTCAAACGACTCTAAATTCGAACAAATCGGTGTTCGACCAAAAATTTTGAGTAATTTTTGCTGTGGTGTTCGAACAAAAAATCGGAACTCGAACACAGCCAAACGCGTGGCCGAGTGAGATGAGCGGCCATCTCGGCTACTCTCGCCTGGTCGGGTAGCATCATTTCAAGAGAGATTGTCATTCCAACAACACTTGTTGAGAATTTATTGTGATTTAGTGCGTTTTATTGCCTTTTTATGCCGATAATAATGGGCCCCAAGAAAGTTAGTGATAAGGGGAAGGATAAGAGGAAAACGGTGAGAAGAACGATCAAGTTGACGAAGGAAATTATTGCGAAATACGAGAATGGTGTACAATTGTCTGATCTAGCCTTACAGTATGGCATGGCGAAGTCGACCATTTCTACCTTTTTGAAAAATAAGGAAGTGATAAAGAAAGCTAATGTTGCACAGGGAGTGACAGCAATTAGTAAGCAAAGGCCACAAGTAATTGAGGAAATGGAAAAGTTGCTCTTTATATTTATTATAGAAAAGCAGTTGGGCGGGGAAAGTATAAGTGAAGCTTTCATTTGTGAGAAAGCTCTTCATATTTATGAAGAATTGGTGAAGAAAAGTGCCAGTACTAGTGAAAGTGATTCATCATTTACTTTTGAAGCAAGCAGGGGCTGGTTCAAGAAATTCTGGAACAGAACTGGTATTCACTGTGTGACTAGGCCAGTTCGGATCAGGCGGCGGCTGAAAAATACGTTGGCGAATTCGACCGATACATTAAGGAACAAAATTTTATCCCTCAGCAAGTCTTCAATTGCGATGAGACCGGGTTATTTTAGAAGAAAATGCCGGCCAATACCTACATTACCAAGGACGAGACGAAGATGCCAGGTCACAAGCCAATGAAAGATAGACTGACGTTGCTGCTGTGCGCCAATGCTAGTGACAATTGCAAGATTAAACCTTTGTTAGTGTACCATTCGGACAACCCCCGGGTCTTCAAAAGAAACAATATCTTGAAAAGTGCACTGTCAGTTATGTGGTGCGCTAACACTAAATCTTGGGTCACAAGACAATTCTTTAGTGAGTGGATCAACGAAGTGTTTGCCCCCCAGGTTAAGGCATACCTGATTGAAAAGAACTTGCCATTGAACTGTCTTCTGGTGATGGACAATGCTCCTGCACACCCTCCAGGTCTAGAGGAAGACTTAAAAGAAGAGTACAGTTTTATCAAGATTAAATTCCTGCCCCCCAATACTACTCCCATACTCCAGCCCATGGACCAACAAGTCATTTCAAACTTTAAAAAACTGTATACCAAGGCCCTTTTCCAAAAGTGTTTTGGGGTGACTAGTGATACACAGTTGACCTTAAAGGAATTCTGGAAGGATCACTTTAGCATCCTCAACTGTGTGAACATGATTGACCAAGCTTGGCGTGGTGTGACCTATAGGACATTGAACTCTGCCTGGCGAAAGCTGTGGCCATCATGTGTAACAGAGAGGGAATTTGAGGGTTTCCAATCAGAGGCTGGTTCAAGCACTGCTACTGTTATTTCTGAGGACACTGTTGTCGATGAAATTGTTGGCATGGGCAGGAGTATGGGGTTGAGGTCAACAGGGAAGACATTGTTGAACTTGTTGACAGCCACTCTACTGAGTTGACCGTTGAAGAATTGTTGCACCTGCAACAACAACAACAGCAGCAGGATTTGATTGGGGAGCTGAAATCCTCAGAAGATGAGGATGTAAGAGAGGAGGTTCCGAGTTCAGTGATAAATGACATGTGTTCGAAGTGGGGAGAGTTGCATGTTTTTGTGGAAAAATATCACCCAGAAACAGCAGTAGCAAACCGGGCAGTGAACATCTTTAATGATAATGTTATGTCTCACTTTAGAAGAATAGTGCAGAAGAGAAAGAAGCAGCTGATAATTGACATGTTTTTCATAAAAGAAAAGAGAGCTGCTACATCCCAGCCTGATTCCCCTCCAAAGAAGAGAGACAGAAGAGAAAGAACCCCTGAAGGAGATTTGCCCAACCTTTTACTGGAGAGAGAAAAAACCCCTGAAGGAGAACTACCTAGCCACTTCATGGAAGGGGACTCTCCTTCCAAGTAGTAACCTCCCCCTTCCATCCTCTCCACATCCATTCCTGTATGCCATCGAACCGCTGCTCAAAGGTACGGTTTAAAATTGTTTTATATAGTTTTCCGACCAATTTCATACACATTTAAATAATTATTGTTGTTTAGGTACACGTTTTATTAATATTTTGGGTATTTTGGAATGCGTAGGAACGTATAAAAATAAATACCATTATTTCTTATGGGAAAAAAGGTTTCGGTACTCAAACAAATCGGTGGTCGAACACTGATCCTGAACGGATTATGGTCGAGTACCGAGGTATCACTGTAATAGATCTCAAACAATTGTTGATAGGCACTATAGTGAGTATAGGAATGTGATATCTGGTGTTCCACAGGGTAGTGTTCTTGGCTCATTACTTTTCATACTATATACACATGACATGTGGTTTGGCTTAGAAAATAAGCTTGTTGCATATGCAGATGATGCTACTCTCTTTGCATCAATTTCATCCCCTGAATGTAGATATGGGGTTGATGAATCCCTTAATAGAGATCTAGCTATAATTAGTGCATGGTGCAAATTATGGGGTATGAAGTTGAATCCTAACAAAACTTAAAGTATGATTGTAAGTAGGTCAAGGACAGTGGCTCCTCAACATCTGGATCTCAGTATTGATAATGTTTCTTTAACTTTGTATGACTTTTAAAATTTCAGGTGTGATTCTTGACAGCAAATTTACTTTTTAGAAACACATTAGGTCTGTGTCGTCTTCCATGCACAAAAAATTGGCTTTTTGAGAGTCTGTCAAGATTTTTGGTGATCAATCTATTATGGAGAAGTGTTTTAATTCTTTCATTCTACCTTGTTTTGAGTATTATTCTCCTGTCTGGCCTTCAGGTGCTGAGTCTCATCTTAATTTGTTGGATATAAACTTACGGTCTATTAAATTTCTTATTCCAGATCTAGATATTAATCTTGGGCACTGTTGTTCAATTCCATCCTGTTTGTAATACTAGGCAGGAAGTTAATTCTATTAGCCAGGCCTTCTCCATTATGAGGCTCAATACTACACAGTGCTCTAAAAGTTTTATTCCAGCTGTGACCAAGTTGTGGAATGATCTTCCTAACCGGGTAGCTGAATCGGTAGAACTTCAAAAGTTCAAAGTTGCAGCAAATTTTTTTTTTATGTTGAACATGCTGACATAAGTCTTTTTATAGTTTATATATGACATACAGTATCTGATTTGACGTTGTTACTGTTTTTAGAATGATTTATTGTTAATTTGTTCTCATCATTTATTTCCTTTCCTCACTGGGCTATTTTTCACTATTGGAGTCCTTGGGCTAATAGCATCTTGCTTTTCCAACTAGGGTTGTATTTGGGAGAGTAATTATGATAATAACTAGAAAAACTCTATACATTGCATTGCCTTCTTGCCACCAAACTGAATTTCTGTTTATTTATTTATATACATTTTTCGACCCAAAAATTATATGATTATTTTTATAAAGAGTTTGTGATATACTAAGTTACATATATTTATAAGTTAATGATGTACTGAAGGCACAATAGGTGAACCAAAGTATAGCGAGGGATTACTGTATACTGGATAGTGATATATCCATGACTATTATTTTTCAGAATTACATATTTTATTTTTCAGCATGACTACAGTAAATATGGCATAGCAATATATGTCAAGTTCCGTGGAGCAGATAAACTTCGTATTTTAACAGCACAGCATCAGTCTGGTGGAGAACGGGCGTTAGCGACTGCATTGTACATGCTTTCTCTTCAAAATCTGACATCTGTTCCTTTCAGATGTGTAGATGAAATTAACCAGGTGAGTATATGTAAAACCATGCAGTAAAATTAATTTGTTCCTGCACAAATACAAACCCTTCGCTATTTATAAGGGTATTACTTTCAACGAAGCTGAAAGACGAGCCATGATAATTTTAGTAAGGGATAACTACACCAACCGCTAGTTAGTGGGTGGGGTGGGGTTAACCCGGCTACCCCGCTCACTCGCATACCTGGATCAAACAACCACTTTGCTTTCTGGCTCGGTAAAGGTCGGCCACAGTGCCGCTCTCCCACATTTTGACTTGCCTTGATATTAATCTTTTTCTCTTTCTTTGCATATTGTGTGGCATTTGGAGTCCCATGCATACTTGTCCTGGTCCCAAAGGCTATTCTTGCGGTACCTTCATGTCCACCGGAGAGAGGGATCCCCACCTGCTGTGTCCGGCCTGCTGGGGATGCCGGTGTTCCAGGGATGACATGTGATGAATGTAGGGAGTGGTCTGCCTCCCAGTAGTAGAGGTTTGGGCGACGGAAGAACTCCAAGCGTGATTCTTCTACTGCTACCTCCTAATCTCTTTCTGAAGCTCCTGCTCCTGCGGCTCCTTCCAAAGAATGGCCGAGTAGCAGTGTAGGCCTGGTTACTCCAGGTTAACCTTGTGGGCCAGGTGATAGTACTGACTCCCCTAGTGAGTCAATATCCGCCCCGTCCCCTAAGGAGCGCCTGCTCTATGACTGATATGTTGTCTTTTTAGCCATCCTGCTGTGGACGCAGGCACTGCAGCCAGTCAGTCGTACTTTTGGTCACGTGACCGTGGCAAGGATGTTTTTGATCCACCAGGGGTGGTGGCAGAACATAGTCCAAGGCAGAGTTCCCCTTTGGGGAAACACATCTCGTCCACGAGTCACTAGTGTGCAGCGACTCCGGTACGCTTATGCTTATTCTCTAAGGGCGAAGGTAGAGTGTTGCTTTAAGCATTGTTTACCTTCGGGTGAACTTTCCTCCCCCCAGGGGAGGTAGCTCCCGTTCTGGAGCGGATTCTGGTAGACGTTCCTCTTCAGAAGATCGTCGGGTGGTGGAGTTACTGACCCCTCGCCATCCTGGGTGTGCTCCTCCTTGTGCTGTCAGGAGACGTCTCTTTGAGCCCGCTGGCTCTAGTCACGTTGACCCTTTTGGGTCTCGAGACGGCCGTGCATTGGGCTTGCAAGAGCAAGGACCTTCAGTTTCTCGTCACATTGAGCCTTCGGGCTCTCGTGACACTGCAAGGACCTTTAGGCCCTTGTTGCGCAGAACTTTCAGGTTCCAGTTACATAGAGCCTTTGAACTCTCGCAATGGCGGTTACATTGAGCCTTTGGGCTCTCGTGCCAAAAGTCGCGCGAAAACCTTGGTTTCTCGGGACAGGGAGATTTCGGTCTCCCCTTTTACCCTTATGGGTTCTCGCAACAGTGGTTACGCTAAGCCTTCGGGCTCTCGCTCCGGACGTTACGTCAAGCCTTCAAGCTCTTGTAACTGGGAGTCCTTGGTCTCCCATCCCGTAGATCCTTCGGGTTCTCGCAACACTGGTTTCGTTGATCCTTCGGGCTTTCATGACCTGCGTCACGGTGAACCTGTCGGTTTTTGTGACTTATGTTGTGTAGAGTGTTGACTCATAACAAGAGTTTTCGGACTCATCGTGTTGAGCCTTCGGGCTCTCATGACTGGCGTTACGCTGAGCCTTCGGGCTGTTGTCTTGCCGGCTATGCTGAGCCCCCGGGTCCTCATCTCGCGAAGCTTGTGGTTTCATGTGACGCGTTTCTTAACGGATCCCATCTTCCGTCAGGATTGGGTGATATAGTTCCTCTGGGTTCTTGTGACAACAATTCCCTTGGGTCGCTCGACCTGGAGCCTTCACGTTCTATGGTAGCACCTCCCCCAGGTTTCTATCCCCTTGCTCCTGCTCGGTCTCTTGCTGCGTCGCATGGCGTGGCAGTGTCACGCGATAGAATAGGTTTGTGCAGTTTTCCATCCTCGCAAGATGTTTCGTCCCGCTCCTGTGGTTTTTTCATCCTCGGACGAGATACCGTCGACTTTTTGGCTGCAGGTCTCCCTTTCCAAGGTAAACCTTCTGCCAGGAGAGATTCCCATCAATCTCTCCAGTCTTGTGGGCCTACTCCTGCTCCAAGACGGTTGTCGCCCACACAACAACCGCCAGATTCTCCCCCGAAGGGAAGGCCTGTTCTGGTTTTGCTTGCAGGTAAGAGGGCTAAGATTCCTGCAGAGGTTTCTTATCCCAGGGTTCTGTTTCGCCACATGGCTGCAAGCATTATTTATCGTGATGGGGAAAGCAGTGACGAGGGCCAATCTCTGTTCCCATTCCCTGGGTGGCACTTCCAGAATTCTCTTGTTGCCTCCTCTCATCCCGAGTTCCTTTCCTGCTGACCCCAGAAGGAGCTCAGGAGACTCAACCTAGGCTGAGCCTTCACGCAAGGAGAACCCCATCGCTCCTTGCAAAAGGACACAGGAAGAGAGCGCGCCGGAACTTCAGGGGATTCCCCTGCAGTTCAAGATCCTTCAATCTAAACCCAAAGGAAGGAGGAAGAGGATAAGACCATCTCCTCCTAAGGAAGACAGGACATCCTTTATGGACTCATTCCGCCTTACTTCCGTCGAGGTAGTGCCTCCCCCAGGTTTCTATCCCCTTGCTCCTGCTCGGTCTCTTGCTGCGTCGCATGGCGTGGCAGTGTCACGCGATAGAATAGGTTTGTGCAGTTTTCCATCCTCGCAAGATGTTTCGTCCCGCTCCTGTGGTTTTTTCATCCTCGGACGAGATACCGTCGACTTTTTGGCTGCAGGTCTCCCTTTCCAAGGTAAACCTTCTGCCAGGAGAGATTCCCATCAATCTCTCCAGTCTTGTGGGCCTACTCCTGCTCCAAGACGGTTGTCGCCCACACAACAACCGCCAGATTCTCCCCCGAAGGGAAGGCCTGTTCTGGTTTTGCCTGCAGGTAAGAGGGCTAAGATTCCTGCAGAGGTTTCTTATCCCAGGGTTCTGTTTCGCCACATGGCTGCAAGCATTATTTATCGTGATGGGGAAAGCAGTGACGAGGGCCAATCTCTGTTCCCATTCCCTGGGTGGCACTTCCAGAATTCTCTTGTTGCCTCCTCTCATCCCGAGTTCCTTTCCTGCTGACCCCAGAAGGAGCTCAGGAGACTCAACCTAGGCTGAGCCTTCACGCAAGGAGAACCCCATCGCTCCTTGCAAAAGGACACAGGAAGAGAGCGCGCCGGAACTTCAGGGGATTCCCCTGCAGTTCAAGATCCTTCAATCTAAACCCAAAGGAAGGAGGAAGAGGATAAGACCATCTCCTCCTAAGGAAGACAGGACATCCTTTATGGACTCATTCCGCCTTACTTCCGTCGAGGTAGTGCCTCCCCCAGGTTTCTATCCCCTTGCTCCTGCTCGGTCTCTTGCTGCGTCGCATGGCGTGGCAGTGTCACGCGATAGAATAGGTTTGTGCAGTTTTCCATCCTCGCAAGATGTTTCGTCCCGCTCCTGTGGTTTTTTCATCCTCGGACGAGATACCGTCGACTTTTTGGCTGCAGGTCTCCCTTTCCAAGGTAAACCTTCTGCCAGGAGAGATTCCCATCAATCTCTCCAGTCTTGTGGGCCTACTCCTGCTCCAAGACGGTTGTCGCCCACACAACAACCGCCAGATTCTCCCCCGAAGGGAAGGCCTGTTCTGGTTTTGCCTGCAGGTAAGAGGGCTAAGATTCCTGCAGAGGTTTCTTATCCCAGGGTTCTGTTTCGCCACATGGCTGCAAGCATTATTTATCGTGATGGGGAAAGCAGTGACGAGGGCCAATCTCTGTTCCCATTCCCTGGGTGGCACTTCCAGAATTCTCTTGTTGCCTCCTCTCATCCCGAGTTCCTTTCCTGCTGACCCCAGAAGGAGCTCAGGAGACTCAACCTAGGCTGAGCCTTCACGCAAGGAGAACCCCATCGCTCCTTGCAAAAGGACACAGGAAGAGAGCGCGCCGGAACTTCAGGGGATTCCCCTGCAGTTCAAGATCCTTCAATCTAAACCCAAAGGAAGGAGGAAGAGGATAAGACCATCTCCTCCTAAGGAAGACAGGACATCCTTTATGGACTCATTCCGCCTTACTTCCGTCGAGGTAGTGCCAAGGGAGGCACACAGTTCAACGCAGTGTGGCGTGGATCCTCCTGCAGAATCCCATCTCTCCCGCAGGACAGTGAAAGCCTACACTGATGGAGGAACTTCTGCCCCAGTACAGAAAGCCAAAGGATTTGTTTACCCTCACCAAATTCTTGGCCAGACCTCCCCTGCCTTATCCCGAGAGGCAGAGGGAGCTCCATTCGAATACGTCCATGAGGGTTGCCCTATCTACGGCCTTTCCTGATGACAATTTTGACCCACTCCTTACTCCTATGGATGAGAGCTTGGGAGTGGATGAGCAGAACGATCTTGGGGACTACATTTTGCCAGCTACCGCTAGCCCTAGAATGACAAAGGCTGAATGGAGGGAGACTGAGCACGTCTTTTGGCAGGTTTTAGCCTGCATTCGTTCCGTCAATGGGCTGCCAGATCCATCAGCAGCCCCTCTTGAAGGAAAAGACATGGTTCTCAAGCAGTTTGATGGCACCCAGAGACACCTAGGACCAGTGCAGCTTTGCCGTGGTCAGTGGTTGAAGAGTGCAAAATAGAAGGCTGTCTCAGGCAACAGGTTTGTCTTCCTCCCTCCATGCCAGTACCTCCGGTAAACTCCTCCTGCCGCCTTATGTGCTGCAGAAGAGGTATTATGAAATCCTCATTGAGCCTCTGGATCACTCGATAGAGGCACTCTTGAAGAGCATGTCCTTTGAGAAGCTAGTGGGTTTACCAGTCTCATTCTCAGCCTTCGAGATTATCAACCAAGAGTATGCTAAGTATGCCATGCAGGCTACTTCGTGGCTCTACTTTTGGTTGGGTCCTTTTGAACAACTGATCCAGTCCCAGGACTGGTCTCGGGAGTCCACACTCTCATAACGAAAGAATGCCTTGTTGAAGCATTTGTGACAGGCAAGAGGGCTCTCAAACTTGGGGAAATTGCTCCCCCAGTTCAAATCTAAATTTCTCTATCTCATCTTTTTCTCCTTCCGAATATTACTTCAACTTTTTTTATTTTATCAATTTTCTTTAGTGTTGCTGTTCCAACTCTGAGTAATATTTCAAAATTTCATTTGTATATATATATATATATATATATATATATATATATATATATATATATATATATATATATATATATATATATATATATATATATATATAATTTGTTTTTGTTTTTAATGGCATGGATGTTTTTACATCTGTTATTGTCCAAACATCCTTTATTACTGCCTGCTTCGATGAATGGGAGGAGGTATCATGGTTGGGAGGTATTTGCTTTCAATGCGATATGTGAGAGTATTGGATGATCTCAGCCATCCCAAAGATGGTTTGAACCTTTTTGGCAGAACTATTCTCAAGGGTTGGGTCTTCTGGTCAGAAGCCCATCATAACAGATATGGGGAAGATGATTCCATAGTTTCTTTTTCTCAGTCTTAACATGCGGATTCAACTTACACCTGTCTCTATACAGTGGAACCTCTACATACGAATTTAATCCGTTCCAGAACCAACTTCGGATGTAGAAAATGTTCGGTTGTCGAAACGAATTTTCCCTTAAGAATACATTGAAATAGGATTAATCCGTGGTTGAGCCCAAAAACCTATGATAACTTCTTAATAAACTACTACACATAATTTTCCTATGAGAATAATGAACACTAAATTAGATAATAGACATGTAAATAAGAAGAATAGACATGTAAATAAGAAGAATTAGCAAAAAATGATAAATAAGAAACGGGTTTTTAGCGTCACTTTACCTTAGAAACTCCAGCGCAGGTGTTGTTAGTCTTGCTACGCAGAGAGGAGACGGACGGGCGGCGAGGAGGTAGAGAAGTTAACTACGATAAACGTACACTACCGTAACTTATTCTAACTTACACTAAGTGAACTTTAACATAACTTAGCTTTTTTTTTTTTATAATTTATATTTTTTTTTTTTACATTTTCTTTTTTTCTTTTTGATGATTAATTTTAATCACTTTCACTCTCTACACTTAAAATTGATTGAATTTTTTTCTCTTCACTCTTTCCTGTTTTCTTTGAACCACTTCCTTCCTCTTCATCACGAGTTCGCTTCGTAGTTTTTTTAAAGAAGCTATCGATAGAAAGTTGCTTGGTACAGCTTTTCAGAATGTTTCGAAAATAAGTTAGGGAAACATCATCAAACTGCGCAGCTACACGACAAACCTGCAATTTCTTTGGATGGTATTTGTCGATGAAGTCGACCACGTCTTGATATTTTCCTAACACCTCTTTTATTTGCGCGGAACTTATTGCAAGTTCACTCATACGGACGCCACGCTCATGCTTTTCAATAATTCCTTGCTTTACTTCTAAAGAAAGCATTCCCTTATTCCTTTTCTCACCACTACCACTACCACTTGCGAAACTAAGCCTTTTAGGACCCATGATTTTCGTAAAATACCGTAAAAGGATGAATGTAAAAAATCACGATTAAAACACAATTAATAGCAGAACGCACAGGGCACAACCACATAAAGCCAACGAGAACAGAGGACTGACCCAAGCCACGCTAATTGAGGGTCCCTCCGAGGTTGAAGTGCTGCTTTCTATTGGCGGAAATAAAAAACACATCAGGCGCTATGAGCACCGACTACGCATACGAGTATTGCTTACTTCGGGTGTCGAAAAAAAAATTCGGGTGTAGAGTAGGAACGTGTTCGAATTGTACTTCGCGTGTCGAAAAATTCGGATACAACCGGTACGACGAAAATTGCTACTTCGTGTGTCGAAATAAAATTCGGGTGTAGAGTCAAAAATTTGCTCGAATTTTACTTCGGATGTTGGAAAATTCGGATGTAGATACGTTCGTGTGTAGAGGTTCCACTGTATCTGTTTTGATGCTATCATTCAGGTAGGGTATGGCATGGACTCATCTGGGAAGTATACTCGCATTGTGCCAATAGTGGGAAGTGCAAATTTTCTTTCAAACATGTTATGCCTTAATATTCTCAAGCAGGTGAATCAAACAAATACAAACTAAATATGGCCCTTTCTTTCTTATGGATTCTGCTGACAACAACCCCCCCCCCCTCTATATGCTGACTCATCCCCGACACTGTTGATGACTTCTGCTAGTATAATTAAGGAAAATTTTGTTGACCGCTCTTCAAATGCTCTGAAACTAGATGGAAATGTAAGGAAATTAAAGGTCATCCACAAATGTGACATACCAATAAATTGCCATTATGAAGCATTGTGGACGACTTTTAAACCTTATAGTAGAATTCATGAAATAAGGATGAATTTCAAAGAAAGTATTGAGAAATGGGAAGCATGGATCTCTTTCATTAATCATTAGGAAGCTTTCAAGGCAGTGTGTGAGATTTCCAAAATAAAGATTGATAATTGGGAGATTCCCGGAGCGCTATGCAATGCAGCTCCTGGAAACCTGGATGTATATTTCCCCAGTGACTGGTGTCAGAGTGACCTAAGCCATCAATATGGCTAATTGCAACATCTAAGGCAGAATAATTTAATTACTTTAAATGTAGTAAGATAATACAAAGGAAAGTGGGTACCATGGAGCATGGAAACATTTCTAGATTTGGCAAGAAATCAATCTTAATTAATGCTAGATCTAAAACACAATGTTTTTATGTTAAATAATGTAAAAATTGAAAGAGATCTTAGGGTGGATATCAAACTGCATTTGAATTTTAGCTAAAGAAGAGCAGTCATTTTTTACAAAGACCTATATGATTTTAGCAAGGATGAAATCTTAGATTTGTGCACAAAAGAAATATGGAAGGTTCCTAAGATTCCAAGAACTAATGATTATTTTCATTTCTGAAGACCATGATGTACCCTCTCATTTATACATTGAAATGAGAGAATACCAGTTTTCTCGTATGTACAGAAATTATTTCAGTGCTTTAATTCTTTCAGATTTGGTCATCCATCTAGGATATGTAAAAATGTAAATATCTGGGACAATTGTTCTGATCCTGAGCATGGACCCTGCACTAATATTGCTAGGCGCACTAATTGTAGCCAGGATCACAAGCTCACCAACAGGAAATGTCCTCAACATCAAACAGAAGAATTGAATTCAATTCAACTCAAACAGAAGATGCAGCTGTTCAAAAGTCAGATGTAAAGCATATCACTGTGGGATATGCTAGGTGAATTCTAACCAAAACCAAGAGTTACGCCAAGGCCTTAAAATCTAAGGATGCAGGACATCCATGAAAAATTGCAATACAAGTAAGAGCAGGTAATGTAAAGCATTCTATTGCTGAATTACCGCCTATGGCTATTACCAAGCCTCGTAATTTAGATTCTGTGCCTCTTGTTAAAAAGGCACCACCTCCTTCCTTTAGGTCTGCCACACCTCAGACGAACAGCCCAAGGCTCTCGTCTCAGGCAGCATCTAAGGAAGGTATCTTATGCTAGAGAGCTACCAAATGTACCTGTCATGGTGAATACATAACCCTAATAGCTCTCTATCTTTCAGTCGAAAAAGAGGGAGACCACCATCCCTCTCCCCTCCTATAAGAAATACAATAATTCCTATAGCAATTAAGTAGGATATTCTTTCTGACAAAGATAGTGAAATTTAAAAAAATTTTAATATATAAAAAATAAATGTCAAGGTACACCATCCCTCTCGACATATGAATAAGGCTGCTAAGAAAAGGGATTTTGACGTAGGAAAAATCTATTTCTGGGCGAAGGCCTGTGCCGCCCAGTGAATAAGCTCCATTTAGCACTTATTCTTAGGTAATTTACTGCTAAATATACCAGAGAAAAAATGTAAAGGAGTGCTAGGTTAACTAGCTCGCTCACCTATTGGTGTCGGTATAAAATTGGGCGTATATTCCAGAGGTCCCGCACTATTTAGATTAATCCACGACAGAGAACCCCAATAGAGGAGAGCCGTTCAACCTCACTCGGTACTACTACAATGCATCCGCTCAGAACCCAACTCCTTAGCACCCAAAGTTTGGGGACTCCAAGGGAGAGGAGCTGGGAGGGTTCACTGGGCGGCACAGGTCCTTCGCCCAGAAATAGATTTTTCCTACGTCAAAATCCCTTTTCTGGGCTCGAACCTGTGCCGCCCAGTGAATCTACGTCAAAATCCCTTTTCTGGGCTCGAACCTGTGCCGCCCAGTGAATCTATACAAGAGAAAAATGTCACCAAACTTGCAAAATAAAGGAAAAAACATAAGCGTAAGAGAAATACAGGATGCTTTAATCAGAGATGAGTACCAAAAAACAATTATAAGGGTATCTTAAATATGAACATAAATCCAATAAGGTAGGTATAATAATGCCGTGAGTGATAATATATACAGATACTCAGGAGCATAAAATTTACAAATATAATAACAGTATTCAGGTGCGAGACCAACGAATACAATAGGGTATAAATGAGGCAGGTAAGAGGGAGAGATAAAGATTCAAGGCATTAACCTGTGAGTTACTCGTGAGTAACTACGCTCCCTGCGGCTACTGTAGAAAATTTTAGGGCTTCCAAATGTTTAAGGTAGTGTTTCTTGAACACTGACGGTGATTTCCACCCTGTATACCTGGAAAGGTCTGTAAAATTCATGTGGTGAAAGAAGTTCACCGAGGTGGCAACCGCCCTGATATCATGTGCAAGAGGAAAAGAGTCAGGGTTAGCTTGTTTAATAAAATACAAAATTTGTTGCCTGATCCCTTTAATAGTAATGGTACCGCCTTGTTCTCTAACAAATAGAGGCCCCGAGGAGTTAGAGGAGGTCCGGGATAGATAAGACCTAAGAGTAGTGACAGGGCACAGCGACGGATCTTGCGTGAGGGGAACAATTTTCCAGGAGGTCCATCTGTTTTGAGGGTCTTCATTCTTAGCCAAAAAGAATTTGTTAGGAGAAAGAAGGACCTCTCCTGAAGGCAGAAAGTCAATATGACCCGGGTCTCTCGACAAGGCTGCCAATTCAGAAATTCTTGCCCCGGAAGCCAAGCTCACTAGGAAAAGTGTTTTCCTGAGAAGGGGCATGTAATCACAAGAACTGTTAATGGTATCAGAAGCCAATTTGAGTACGTCATTAAGGAACCAGGTCACCGGGGTAGGACGAGTAACCGGTTTCAGTCTGGCACAAGCTTTCGGAATTGAAGCTAACAAAGAGTCGGTTAAGTCTATGTTAAAACCCACTAGGAAGATCTTTTTCAGAGCCGATTTAATAGTGGTGATAGTATTGGCTGCCAGACCTGATTCTAATAAAGATCTAAAGAAAGTGACTGTAAGGTTCAAGTTCATACAGTTCACGTCTGAGTCTATTAAAAATTTTGCCAACTTTTTAACTGCAGAGTCATACTGACGGATGGTGGAATCCCGTTTATCCGATTCTAGGAACAAGGTGTTTTGAGGATCAATATTGGCACCATGCATAGCCGCAAACTTCATAAAGTCCATAAAGTTAGGGCGCTCTGAATGTTTGAGAAAGCGTACACAACGCGTGTTTGTACTATCTGAGACAGAACCGGATTGGGTATCGGGTGAGGGTATAATCTCAACTCCCGCAGGAGAGGATACCAGTTGCTCTTGGGCCAGTTGGGTGCAACCAAGGCTACTTGTCCCTTGAAGGATCTCAGTTTGTCTAGAACTTTCAGCAAAAGATTCACCGGGGGAAAGAGATAAATCTTTTCCCAGTTGTCCCAATTCTGTGACATGGCGTCTGTGGCGTAAGCCTGAGGGTCTAGATTGGGAGCCACATATACTCTCAATTTGTGGTTGGATTCCGTGGCGAAGAGGTCCACTTGGAGACCGGGAACCTGAGAGAGAATCCACCGAAATGACTTTAGATCGAGTGACCATTCCGATTCTAGAGGGGAGGTCCGGGACAGGGCGTCTGCCACTACATTCCGGACTCCCGCCAGGTGGACAGCTGAAAGATGCCAACGGTTCGAGGCTGCTAGGGAGAATATGGCTACTAGAACATGGTTCAGAGGCCCTGACTTTGACCCGCCTCTGTTGAGGCAGCGGACCACCACTTCGCTGTCGAGGACCAGACGAAGGTGTTGTTTCTTGGGAAGAGCGAGACGTTTCAGGGTTAGAAGAACTGCCATGGCCTCTAGCACATTGATGTGAAAATGGCGGAACAAGGGAGTCCAAAGACCTTGAACTTTCTTGAGCTGAGACTAGCCGCCCCAACCTGATAGGGATGCGTCTGTGTGAATGATTAATTCCGGAGGCGGAAATCGAAGGGGAACTGACTTCGACAGACTGTTTGCTCTTGTCCAAGGAAGAAGTCTTTCCCGTAGAATGGGAGGAAGGCGGACTTTCCTGTCCCGGAGCTTCCGGTTCGCCCTCGAACGCCAGACACGATTGATATCTTTCAATTTTGCCTTCAGAAGAAGATCCGTCACTGAGGCAAACTGAAGGGACCCCAGAATCTTCTCTTGGAGTCGTCTGGAACTTACTTTGTCTTTGAGAAAGCGTTTGGTGTTCCTTGCAATCTCTAACCTCTTGGGTCTGGGAAGACACAGAGTATGAGATATAAGATCCCATTGCAGGCCGAGCCATTGGAACTTCGATTTTGGAAGAAGATGGGACTTCTTGAAGTTGATCTGGAAGCCTAGAGATTGAAGATAATGGATGACTTTGTGAGTGGCTTTTAGGCAATTTTGGGAGGTGTCTGACCAAATGAGCCAGTCGTCCAGATAGGCTACTACTTGAATCCCTTGATTCCTGAGTTCCTGAACAGCGACTTCTGCTAGCTTTGTGAAGATCCTTGGGGCAATGTTGAGCCCGAAAGGCATCACCTTGAAGGAGTAACTTTTGTCCCCTAAGCGAAAGCCTAGGTACGGACGGAAGTGTCTCGCTATCGGGACGTGATAGTAGGCGTCTGTAAGATCGATAGAGGTGGTGACGGCCCCACGGGGAAGTAAGGTCCGCACCTGCGAGACGGTAAGCATTTGAAACTTGTCGCATTGAATGGACAAGTTGAGAAGGGATAGATCTAGAATCACTCTTCTCTTGTCTGAATCCTTCTTCGGGACACTGAACAGCCGACCTTGAAACTTCAGATGTTTCGTTTCTTGTATGGCGTTCTTTTGTAAAAGATCCTGGACAAATTCGACCAGGTCCGGAGTGGAATGTTGACGAAATTTGTTCGGAGGAGGAGGTCCTTGAATCCAACTCCACCCTAGTCCCTTGGAGATGATACTGAACGCCCAGGGACTGAACCTCCATTTGTTGCGGAAGGCATAGAGCCTCCCCCCTACCTGCTGCACCTCAGTATTGCTTTGAGGAGTTGCCTCCACGTCCGCCTCGGAAGTTCTTTCCTCTGCGAAAGGCTCTTCCCCTGCCTTTGTTCTGGTTAGAGCCACGGTGGTAGCCTCTACCTCTACCATAACTCTGGGAAGAGCTATGAGCCTCGTAGGACTGGTTAAAGGCAGGGGAAGTGGCGGAGGCACCAGAAAGCTGGCTCTTAGGTAGCAGAACGGTGACATAGTCATCCGAAGGAGCCCGAGAGGTGGAAGGCTGTGCAGGGGCAACAGAAGATGGAGGAAGAGGCAGCCGGAAGTTGGATGAAGCACTCTGTTGTTGCCTGAACTGGGTGGAGGTATATGGTCTAAGCTTCTTCCTACCCCGGGCTTGATAATTTGCGGGGTCATACTTGCGTTTAGGGGTCAAACCCCAACGGGCTTTAAGGCTCTGATTAACCCTAGTGGCCTCCGCCAAGACTTCCTCTACGAGATCCTCGGGGAAGAGATTTGAACCCCAACAGGAGGACCGGATGAGTTTATTAGGTTCATGCCTAATCGTCGCCTCAGCTAGAATATGCTTGCGACATCTGCGTTTAGCAGTAGCGAAGTCATACAAGTCATAATATAAAGACTGTAACGTAGCCTTGTTGAGAGACTTAAAAATACTCTCCGTATCGTAAGTCAAGGCTATCGACTCCGTGGATGTGGCCAGGTTTAGAGTACGGCCCACACGTAGGCGGGAATCATATTCCTGTTTAATGAGGGATTCCGGGAGACGGGGAAGCTTCTCACTAAACAAGACTGAGGCACAGTCTGCTGCAAGCTTGCCGGAGGTAAAGGTGGTATGGACGTTGTCCCAACACTCAATACCTGAGGGAAGAAGGAGGGAGATTGGATCCACCTCTCGGATGGGAGGCAAGGGCTTCTCCTCCAGAGCATATTGAAAGGCAAGCTCTGCCACCTTATTGACGCATGGAGTCAAGGTGGTCTTGTCCATTAAGAACATCGTAAAGGAGCTTTTATAAGGCGTCAGCATGGTGTTAGTGCAGCCGATGTCATTCAAAAATCTGGCCCAAACAGATTGGGCTTGCTCCTTCGGGAAGATGACCGTCTCTTTGGGGACCTTGTCTAATCGGACTAAAGCTTCCTCGGTAAGTCTGGCATAACCATGAAATGGAAATGCCAGACCCGGAGGAAAGAATTCAAAGTCCTCTAGAGGACGAGTGCCAAGGCCCTCCAGAGTCAACATTCCGTCTGAGAACGGGGAATGAAGAGCCATCCACCAGGGGTTGTTCTTGGCAAACGGCGGGAGCTTAGAGGCATCCGGTATGAGAGAGCTTTGGACTCTCTCCGGAGCTCCTTGCTCTAAAGCCCCAATTCTCTGACCGAAGTTAGAGAACATCGTGTCCATCCTCGACTGCATCTCCGAAACCAACTTTGCCTGCATCTCCGACACGATGCGAAGCATAGCTGATTCGGAAAGGCCCGGGCTAGCAGCAGGAGGGGCGGAAGGAACTCCCGGGTCGTGAGACTTAGAGGAGGAACCAGAGGTCTTTGAAGACGGGTTCGTACCATGTTTAGAGCCATGAGAAGTCTTGTGAGGCTTGCGAGCTTTGGGTAAGGTCCTTGAAGTAGACTTATCCTTAGGGGGAACCGGGTATGAACGTTGAGACGAATCACGGTCCCCAGAAAATCCAAGAAAGGAAGAGCGATCAGAAGAAGAAGAAAGAGCGGGGCTGAGGATAGGAATCTCAGCGCCGGACACACCTGCCTCACTTACCACCCTACCTGTATCCGGCTCGTCTAGCAACATTGGTTCGACGTCCAGGTTCATGGAGGCAACATTGTCCTCCAGACCTCCGGGGGCGTCCGATGGATCTTGCTCTGGGTCGATGAGACCCGTTATAGTGGCATCAATGTGGGCAATGATGGGAGCTGCCACATGCCTAGCCACAGCAGCTGAAGACTTGGCGTTGGGGTAAACCATGGTGCAGTAGTCCTCAGATAGGACGTACGGCCGCTTAGACTTTACATTCCGGGCAAACCCACCAACCCACACCTTCAGTGTGCCCCGAGCCGCAGACTTTTGCTCCGGGGATGCCTGAAATAATAGTGGGAATTATAAAAGGGAGACTCCCAATGGTCCTTCAAGACCATAGATATCTTACTAATAGTAAATAAAATAAGAAGGCAATATAGCCAACGGGACTCACCGAGTCAGATCCAAGGGTAGTGATGAGGTCGAAGCAAATCACACTGTTATCCGGGTGCCATACCACAACGTCTTCCAGTTGAACCCCACAAGGGGCGTGAGATCGGCAGACGGAGTGGCCACAAGGCTGGTGCAAAACAGCTGCACAGGCCGGCGTCAGACAATGCACCATCTGTAAAAAGAATAGTATATGAGAAACTGTAATTCTCTTAAGTAGGGGCGGGTCTGGAGGACCCAGGCCTAACATAGGTCTAACACAAGATTAGAGCTTAACTGTACTATTCTTTAAGTGGCCTAACATAGGTCTAACACAAGAATAGAGCTTAACTGTACTATTCTTCTAAGTAGGGGCGGGTCCGGAGGACCCGGGCCTAACATAGGTCTAACACAAGATTAGAGCTTAACTGTACTATTCTTTAAGTAGGGGCGGGTCCGGAGGACCCGGGCCTAACATAGGTCTAACACAAGATTAGAGCTTAACTGTACTTTTTTTTTTTTTTTTTTTTTTTTTAAATAGGGGCGGGTCCGGAGGACCCGGGCCTAACATAGGTCTAACGCAAGGTTAGAGCTTAACTGTAATATGCTTACATAGGGGCGGGACCGGAGGTCCCGGGCCTAAACATAAGTCTAACTTGAAACTAAAGTATAGCCATCCATTCCGGTCAAGCCGGGAGCATAAAAAAGGATGCAATAACAAGGAATTAAGACACATAGTGTCTGATTTCCCGGGGTGGGGTAAACCCCGGGCCGGGAAATAAAGGTATATTCAATACCAATTCCTTTAGGGACTCCGGGGTAGTGATCTGTCATATATAATCATCATAGGAAATGTTATAAAATAATAGGGGGGCGGAACTGTAACTAAGAACTGCCAATCGAACCCGGAGGGTTTCGTATAACATAAGCCAGAATGAAAAGTGAATATAAAATAAGGTGCACCGGGATCCAACTCTGTTGACCGGTGGCCAACCAGACTAGACAGAGACGAAACCGCCGGGCCACCCGGAGGACAAAGTCCATAAACACTTAACTACCCCCTCTAAAAGGAGGGAAGGCAACGGTCCCTTAGTGGAGGGGGGAGAAGCCTAGTCTCCCACCTAGCTAGAGGGGAAGCGTGGGGGAGGATCACGTGATACGAGGCAGCAGGGCTACCAACTGACGATCCCCAACCAGACAGATCAAACGGAGTAATGGCACAAATATTCATTATAATAATAGCGTTAAATATATGAATAAACACATAGAAAATTTTTGGGCAAGGCATGCAACATAAATAATTAAATCACAAAAGACACACCTGATGGCTAAAATAACATTGCCGCCTTAGCACGGTCGGCAGCCATAGCGATACGTAAATGATATCGGCCCAAAAATTGAACCACGAGGATTCTAAACGCTAAATAATGAATATTCACAATAACAAATAATATTTGATAATAAAAATAATACACATAGTAACACCGCAAGTGAAAATTAAAAGCTCTCAAAAACAGGAGTACCAACTGTAGTGAAATCAAGCAAGATCGGTATGAACGAAGAGAATAAACTCCTATAATATAAATATTAAACGATCTAGGTTGCTCAAAACACAGTAAAACCCAGCTTGGTACTTAACTTAGACGGTGTCTCCTGGGAAACCGACGAAGAAGCCATAATTCACTAGAAAATATCCAAAATTCGAGAGCACCAGAAAAATGCGGGTTACTGCACAAGTCGTGCTAAAAGGAGTAGGGTTCTGAGCGGATGCATTGTAGTAGTACCGAGTGAGGTTGAACGGCTCTCCTCTATTGGGGTTCTCTGTCGTGGATTAATCTAAATAGTGCGGGACCTCTGGAATATACGCCCAATTTTATACCGACACCAATAGGTGAGCGAGCTTGTTAACCTAGCACTCCTTTACATTTTTTCTCTGGTATATTTAGCAGTAAATTACCTAAGAATAAGTGCTAAATGGAGCTTATTCACTGGGCGGCACAGGTTCGAGCCCAGAAAAACCTTAAACCAAGCTTAGCAAATGCTACTTTTTCAAAGAGAGTATCAGACTCATATCAATTTTAAAAAACTCTGATAGGAAGACCTAAGGAATCTTCCTAAAATTAAACTTTTATTTTCTCTTCAATTTCATAGTAGAACTGTCAAGGTCTCAGGGCTAAATATGAAGTACCTAAGCTCCTCATTCACAAGCACTCCCCCATAATTGTATATCTACAGGAGAGCAAGCTGTCCTTGCAAATATATCAGGTACAGGACACTATATAATCAATGAGTAGGGAGACATGGCGGAAGTCTTATATATGTTCGTTGAGATGTTCCCCTCTGCAGGCAAAGATTGTATAACTCCCTCAATCTTACTGTGAAATTTGAATGGTAGACTTCCTTTGTGGAGCGATGTTTCAGCAAACATAAGGGGCAATATTATTTCATTAATTGCAGAAAATGAAGATATGGGACTCCTTAATACAGGAGAGCCCACACACTTTCATGTTCAGACAGGTACCCTATCATGCATCGACCTTCCAGTTGCAAACTCTTAACTGCCTTCTCGATTTTGAATGGAGAACGTTTGATGATTGGCATACTAGTGATCATGCTCCAATTATAAATACGAACAATGATCCACCCTTACAGAGATCGCCATGATGGAACCTTGACAAGGCAGACTGGAATAAATTTTTGGGGTTAAGTTAAATTGAAGGGAATGCAGAACAATTTGAAAGTGTAGATGATGGCATAGACTTACTGAATGGAACTGTACATACAGCAGGAGTCAATTCAATTCCACAGACCATAAGGTTATTCAAATAATGACTAGTCCCATGATGGTCTTTAAAATTAACTGCTTTGCACTGAGCCATAAGAAATTTTTTTACTTGATTGCATAGATGCTGTACAGAAAATTTTATATTCAAAAAATGTAGAGCATAGTTGCATCATGCAATGAAAGAAGTTAGGCACCAATCTTGGGCATCTTTTATTTCCTCAGTCAACAGTAGAACACCACCATCTTCTGTATGGAGGAAAATAAAAATATCAGGCAAATATACCCCAAACCCACCTCCAGTTTTGAAGGTGAACGGTCATTATGTGAGTAAAGCAAATGAGGTTAGCAATGCCCTAGCTGATCATTTCTAAAATGAGTCATGCAAGTGTGAAGCAGCTCCTGGTTACCAGTATAGGAGCATTGAAGAAAAGAAAATGTTAAGTTTTGCAACAGGAAGGGAAGAGTCAAATAATTCTCCTTTTATAGAAAAATGAATTTGATTCCGCACTTAATACTTGTAATGTTACAGCCCCTGGACTCGGAATTCTGTATGCAATGATTAAGCATGTACCTGTTAATACAGTTATTTATTTTAAGCATTATTAACAGAATATGGCTTGAACATAGTCATCCAAGTGTTTTGGAACTAGCCATTATTTTAGCCTTTTCAAAACCCGGTAAGAATAAGTTTTAAACAGAAAACTATTGACCAAACACATTAGAGATTTATTTTCTTTCATTTCGGTAAATAAATTAACAGATCATAACATATTTTTCCTTTTAGTCTAATAGTTATTCATTTACAATTTTATATCAATAAGTATAAATTCAAGTTAAAAAAAAACAATGAACAGTACTTTCTGGTATATGTGAACACACAATGCTACTACTTATACATCTCTAACACATTAGCGATATATTTTTCTTTTATTTCGGTGATTAAATAAAAGATTGTAACATATTTTTCCTTTTAGTCTAATAATTATTTATTTACAATTAATTTTAATCAATAAGTACATATTCAAGTTGAAAAATAATGAACAGTACTTTCGGGTATGTAGGGACGCACAATGCTACTGCGCATCACACACACGTTAGCGATTTATTTTTCTTTCATTTCAATAAATAAATTACAGATCTTAACATATTTTTTTCCTTTTAATCTCTCTCTCTCTCTCTCTCTCTCTCTCTCTCTCTCTCTCTCTCTCTCTCTCTCTCTCTCTCTCTCTCTCTCGTGTGTGTGTGTGTGAGCCTTGCTATACAGACAGAACAGATTTAACAGGAATATTTGTTTCTTTAGAAACTGTCAGATAAATGCGACACAATATAAACTTTTACTTTACTCTCGACCAGTTTCTTATTAAAATTCGTATCGAACAACAACAGAGGAATGAGCTGATGATCCACAGCCATCTACATATGCGATGTAAACAATGATATTGAATATAAATATTGGTAAATGTAACAATTAAGTTTATTTTTCACAATATAAATTTAAATTATATTACTTTTTTGGTACTACATTAAAAACTAAAATTTGTTTGTAAACTTAAATAGATTCTTATTAACCTCTCTCCCGCTCTTAGTCGGGAAATTCCACTTGTGTAACATCAAACATTTTGTGCTAAGAGAATATATCTCAATAATTTTGAACTCGTGTAACTTCGAAATCGGGTTAACAGAACTTGTGTTAACGGGGAGTTAACTGTATAAAAGTTCAATTTTGCTGGGTTCTGGCACACGTAAGTGTGTCTGGAAATGAGAGGGCAGATTCACTGGCAGAGAATGCTGCAGCCGAGTTGCTACCAAGAAGGTATCCCATTCCCTGTAATGATTTATTACCTACAAATAAGAATTTTATTTATAATATTTGGCAACAGCATTGAAATAGTATAGCTGCAAATAAGATGAGAGAAATAAGTAATGTTATATTCCCTTGGAGGTATAACCGGATGCCCCGAAAGTAGAAGACTACTCTTTGTCATTGCCACTTCGGTCACACTTGAATGACACACAGGTTTCTGCTGGCTGGCCAACACCAACATTATGCGATGACAGTTTAATGCCCTGGACAGTGAGGCATTTGTTAATCGAATGCCCCACTTATAGCACAGAAAGAAACTGATATCTGCTGGAGGTGGGGATGGGAGGGGCATCCTTGCCAAGATCAATGGACATGATGTGTCGTACAATGCTAGTGGCATTTTTAGATTTTTTCAGAAGTAAGTCTTCTGGAAGCTATACAACTTTTGTAACATAAAGGCTTTTATGGTTTTA
Organism: Palaemon carinicauda; assembly: GCF_036898095.1. Lineage (NCBI taxonomy): Eukaryota > Metazoa > Arthropoda > Malacostraca > Decapoda > Palaemonidae > Palaemon > Palaemon carinicauda. The sequence goes on along the minus strand of NC_090732.1, from coordinate 130,824,291 downwards.
ATAGATTTTTTTTTTTCTTTCTTTTTTATAATAAACTATATCGGCGTCAATGATCTTTGATGTCATGATGCCAGAAAACTTCAAATCATTCATTCATTTGGGAGTCCACAAGGAAGTCTTTGGAGACTATCCTATTATCCAGCACTTGGGAAATTGAATTCCTCTCTTAAGTGGTGAACCTTTGGGCCAACATCATTCTGAAGAGGAAGGACACTGTCATAGGGAAGTTCCATAGGCAACTCCCTCAAGCCGAAGTGGCGAGGCTCAGAAACTTCTTTCAAGGGGAGCTCCTTGTTCAATCCTGAGGATGTCGAGCAGGTGGCCGAGAAGTGGAGAAGGTCCAACCAGGATTCTCATCCAGAAAGCCTTACCTTTCTCAGTCACAAAGGAGACCAGCTATCAAACTGCTGACGAAGAGGGCTAGGAATTTAAAAGAGCAGGGGTGCAAGGTGTTTAAGTAGTACTTTCGAGGCAAAATGTATTACATAGAGGTAGGGGTAAGAGGGGATCTGGCCGTGGCCAATCCCACTAGGATGGGCAGTCCTCCCATAAGTCCCCCTTAGGGTAATGCCTGTAAAGCTGCTGGCAGAGGTGGCTGCATCATGGGGCCGAACCTTGAACTCAAGGCGATTCGTCCAGGGTATTGCATCCCATTCACTCTATCTCTCCCTCCACTGACTTGAGTGCCACTTCCATCAAACTCCGAAGTGAAGGGATCCGCACAGGTGTTAGCCCTTCTGGCAGAAGTCCAAACCATGTTGGAGAAAGGATCCTCGACGGGTCCCCAGGCTTTTACAGTCGACACTCATGTGAGAAAGGTGTCTGGAGGCTGGAGACCAGTCATTGACCTTTCAACCCTTAACAGGTTTGTCGAACTGACCCCATTCAGGATGGAGACAGTTAACACACTTCATGTGCACTCTAGACCTGAAGGACGCATGCTTCCAGATCCCAATCCATCCGTCTCCCTGGAAGTATCTAAGATTCATGGTAGACAAGAAGCATTACTAGTTCTAGGTGCTGTGTTTCAGTCTTTCCACAGCACCCCAGGTGTTCACAATGTATCCACTCATGTCATTTTAGGCCCATAGATTTGGCATCCATCACCTATGATACCTGGATGAATGGCTGATTCTGGCAGACTTGGCAGTGACCCTTCTTTGCTGCCAATACTAGCTTCTAAGGTTTTGCCAGGATCTGGGGATCGTGGTAAACCTCGAGAAGTATCATCTGTTCCCCTCTCAGAAACTGGTATATCTGGGCATGCTATTAGACACCACAAGGCACAAAGCATTCCCATCAGACAAAAGGATTCAGAGACTGAGGAAGGTAGCACAGTCCTTGCTTAGACGAGGAGAGCTCTCACCACAGAGCTGGCTGCGGCTGCTCGGTCACCTTCCCTCTCTGGCCTGTCTAGTTGGCACAGCCCTTCCTTAGACGAGAAAACTCCCAGCACAGAGCTGGCTCTGGCTGCTTGGTCACCTCTCCTCTCTGGCCTGTCTAGTTCCCAACAGTCGCCTCAGGATTAGATCTCTCCAGTGGCGTCTAAAATCCCATTGAAATCAATGCACTGATTCCAGGGTTCTTTCAGTCCACATAGGACAGGAGGAACGTTCGGACCTTAAATGGTGGCTGGCAGGCCAAAACCACTGCAAAGGGGTGGATCTTTTTGTTAATTCCCCGTAATTGATCCTCTTTCTGGAGGCGTCAAAAGAAGGGTGGGGATGCGGGGCTCACATACTGCACCTCATCTCTGGCTAATGGTCCAAATTCAAAAGATATCATCACATAAATCTCATAGAGATAAGGGCAGCCTCCCTTGCCCTCCAACAGTCCCAAGAGTTCCTGGCAGAGCACACCGTGGTATTGATGAGTGACAATACCACGGTAAAAGTTTACCTAATCAAGCAAGGCAATACCTTTTCAAATCCGCTGTGCAATTTACCAGTAGAGATACTCAGATTGGCAGAAGACAACTCGGTGACCTTATTGGCTCGCTTCCTTCCAAACAAGCGGAATGTGCTAGTAGCTAACAAATTCTTGACTTTTTGGAGTTTCCCGACTCTGAATCTGTTCGCAACAGCCCTGAACTCCAGGCTCCCGTTGTATTGCTCCCCAGTCCTGGATCCCCAGACTTTCTGGTCAGATTCATTCCAGCACCGGAGGAGAACCTAGATGTGTAAGCGTTCCCCCCGTTTCGTCAGAGGAGAAAAGTCCTCAACCAGGTCCGAGTAAGCAAGAACTTACTAATGACTCTAATAGCTCTGCTGTGGCATCATGCCAGACCTTCTGCAACTCCTCATGGAGGTTGCGAGAGAACTCCATGTCACGATCTACTCAACCACATACCAACATTCACACAAAGCTGTATCTTCGCTTTGTCCTCACGCCTGGAAACTGTCCAGCACCTCACCGAGAGGCCTTTTGCAACGAGTTACGTGAAAAATGGCTGGACACCTGAGACTCCCCACAGCATCAGTCTACCAGGCGAAGTAGTCAGTTTTCTGTGATTGGTGTTGTGGAAGGAGTATCTCTTCCCTCGATGCCACTGCTCCAACTTTAGCAGAGTTCCTTGTACACCTTTGGGAAGGAATGCTTCTCTCAGTTAAGGCAGTCAAAGGCAACCACTCAACCTTTAAACTGAAAGTAGATATTCCCTCCTCGTTGGAACTTTCCTTACTCATACAGAGTTATGAGATTATTTGTCCCCAGTCAAAACTTACCCCTCCTCCTTGGAATATGGTTCGGGTCCTTCGGTGTCTGAAGGGTCCTTTCGAGCCATTACACCAAGCAACAGATCGCCACCTCACGGGGAAGACGGTGTTCTTACTCGCTTTGGCTTCAGTCAAGAGTTAGTGAGCTGTATTGTCTATCTTCCGATGTCTCCCACTCTAGGAGATGGGGGGAAGTAATTCTCAGCTTCGTCCCCAAGTTCATTGCGAAGACTCAATCTCCGTCTGTGCTGGACCCTAGGTTCAGCCCATCCCGGATAAATTGTTTTCATTCTGTAGCGGAAGATCCAAACCAACTGGTACTTTGCCCATTGAGGAATCTGATGTGTTACCTTGAAAGAATGGCAGCAGCTCACCCCGGTGTATCAGCACTGTTTGTCCGCATGGGGAAGGTCAAAAGGAGGGTCACAAGGAATACCGTTTCCTCATGGATTCGGAAGATAATCGAGTTTGCTCTCAATGCAGACCCTCCTCCATCCAAATGACCAAGAGCTTATGACGTCAAGGGCATTGCAACGTCCTGGAGTGGTGGCGCAGCAGATCGAACACACTCGAGGGAATGCCCTTTGCAGCCGACCCTCCCGAGATGCTCCTGTTCACGGACGCATCCAAGGGGTGGTGGGTTGCCCACCTCCTCGGAAGGCCAGCAAGAGGAAAATGGATGGACGAGGAGAAGGCTCAACACATAAACGTCCTAGAAATGAGGGCAGTTCGAAGAGCGTGCCTAGAGTTCGTCAATCTACTCCGGGGGAACACCGTGGCACTGATGTGCGACAACGCCACGATGGTGGCCTACATAAAGAAGCAGGGAGGACTAAAATCGAAGGAGTTGTGCGACCTCACGTTGGAACTTCTGGAATGGGCCGAGGTGGAGCAGATCAAGATCTCAGCAAGGTTCATTCCGGGAAAAAGGAACGTCCTGGCCGACGGCCTCAGCAGGATGGGACAAGTAGTTTGAGCCGAGTGGTCCTTACACCCAGTAGTGGCCAAAGTCATCATGACGCTCCTGGAGACGCAAGGAGAGAGGAGATGCTCGCCTTCTTAGGGGACCTCTTGGGTGCCTTCTTCGTGCCGAAGCGCACCCACTGAACTTTGTTTTACGATTCGCACTCCGGGCACGTGTCCGTAGGGGAACACACACTGCCCCTACACGACGAACACAAGGAGTGCAGGTCCACCTCCGGTTTCGAAAGAGAAGCACCACACAATTTTCCGGCCATAGGCCCAGGACAACGGGATGCTCCATTACGCACTAGTAACACACCGTAAGACACAGGAACACAAGGGAAGGAACAAGGGAAGCACAAAGGTACCACGTGGGACCGCGGAGACACGAGGGAAGGATACAAGTATACCACGTGGAGACCACGCGAGACAAAGAGTCGCACTGGGATTAAGGAGAGCGTCGAGAAGTTATCGCGACGCGACCAGAGAACTTACTGGAGGTCGAGACCTGAGAAAGCATGCTCCCTGACCCGGGGTTAGCCTCAGGGCGCGTATCACTCCGCCTGAGGTTGACCCCCACAGAAAACAGGACTAGGGTAAACTACACAAAACTCTGGTCAGTTGGAAGGAGATCCCAGATATTCCTAAGAAAGTAGTTCGAGGTAAGTACTGTTAGGAGCAATACAAATTACTTAAAATTTGTGATATTCTGTGGCGCAGGTACTACAAGCGGGCATGTGGAAACATCAAAGGACCTTCACTGCCACTACCTGTAAAACATAACCCACACCAATATGGATACATTTTTCATTGATCCTGTGGTGGTTGCACAAGTGGTCTAGACATGAGCTCAAGCTGTTTGATGGACAAATAGTAGAGGGTTGAGGGCTGAGGTTACCTGGGTTAGTCTGGGGTGAATGAGTAAGAATGACTGGCTCCTTTCTTCCTTTCACCTTTTCCCCCTCTGGGGAATCCAGCAGCAGCTGACCTCACCTCTCTCCAGGTAAGACTCATTTCCCTTGTGCATCCTAAGTATAGAAATAATACTTTGTTACGTCCCCAATATCTCTTCTAGGGAAGGTATTGTGTAAAGTCTTAGGACTCGTAGCGTTGAGTGAGTGATACCTATGAATAGCAAAGGGTTTGTATTTGTGCAGGAACAAATGGTTTTGTCAGAAAATTCAGTATTTCTTGTAAGGCATATATATATATTTCATCTGTCTATTTTCCATGGTGGCACTTTCCCCAATTTTGGGAGTTGGCCAACATAAAACTAAAGGGGGGTTTCTTCCCACTGCTCTTCGCTGCCTGATAAGGGACTCGGCTAAGTTTGGCTGGTACTGCTAGGGTGCCACAGCCCACCCTCCCCTGTTTTCCACCATAAATGAAGCTTCATATGCTGACTCACCTACTGCAGATAGCAGGAGGGCCTGTCGGAACTGCTTGCGTCACAATTGCTTGCCATTATTCCTATTTCTTGCACGCTCTTTTGCTTCTCACATCTTTCCTCTTGTCACCTAAAGGCTTTCTTCACTCCATCCATCCATCCACCCAAACCTTTGCCTTCCTCTTGTACCTCTTGTATTTATCACCTTCACCAGATGGCCATGTGATAAGTAAATAAGGATAAAAGTGGCTATCTCTCAATAACCAACTACTGTTATGGTTAATGATTTAGTTTTAATCTCATGTGATAACAAATGCTTAGGATGAGCTCTTGATAATGTAAAATAACACTTGTACAGTATGGTTAAATTCTTAATAGCAATGTTAATAATGATGATAATACAATTTTCTCATGATTGATTTAAGCATTAGTGTTTGTGTGTCTTTGCATTGTGATGACAAATATTGAAGTCTATAATTGTCTAATTGTGTATTTTACAATATAATTTACATACTGCATTTTACTATTGGCAGGGTATGGATCCAGTAAATGAACGTAGTATGCTGTCCATGTTAATAGAAACAGCCGCAAAAGAAGAATCAAGTCAATATTTCTTTGTTTCTCCGAAGGTAAGCTGAGATATTGTGAATAATGATGTGCATTTATTCTTAGCTAGGCTATGCAGAAAAAAACGTATTGTCTATGATACATCCGAGTATGTCAAAAATAGAATAGTAAAACTATTTTCTAGGTTTTTTCTTACTGATTTCTTGTTTGGCAAAGTGTTTGCAAGCTGTGGATATTATATTAATATTCAATGCAACAAAGAAATTTCTCTTGGAAGGCCATAGTCTATACTGTACTTTTGACTTACACATAACTGGAATAATGAGGTTAGTTTAAAATTCAAGTTACCAGATCAGACAAACTCTTGATGTGTTCTTCAATCAAGTTTCTCACTACTAGGCTAAGCCCGACTCGGTAGATTTGAAGTTTCTATTTTTTTCTATTGTTGTGTGTTTTTTTTAAGAGGTTAGTTTTATTTTTCTTCCTCTGAAAGATTGGTCTCCATACATGAATTTAGTTTGTTCCGTAACTGAAATACAAACCACTCTATTTAATATGGGTATTACTTTCGGCGTAGCTGAAATGACGAGCCATTAGAATTTTAACGAGGGTTTACTAACTAGCGAGGGAGTAGGGAGGGGTAGCTTGCTACCCCTCCCCCCTCACACACCTGTGATTAGCTCACTTTGCTTTTGGCTCGGGTGACGATCAGACGTGTCTGCTCCCACCCTCGCTTATATGACAGCCTTTGATCTTTGTTTGTTGCTTTTTCTTTTCAGTGTGTTTGGAAGTTGGCCTCTACCATGCGGAAGTGTCCCGGCTTACCTGACCGCCCTTGCGGAACGTTTATGTCGGCAGTGGACACAGACCCTCACACCTTATGTCATTATTGCAGGGGCCAACGGTGTGAAAAAAATAAAGTATGTGGTGAGTGTAGGGAGTGGTCTACCTCTCAGTGGGAGAGGTTTTCCCGGCGCCGGAAGAAGTCCAAACGGGATATTTCTCCTCCAGGGGTTTCCTTGAAGAGAGAAAATCCCAAGGACTCTTCTTCCGTAGCCCGAAGCTCCCACTCGATCGGTCTCTCCCGAGAGGCAGTCGAGTGGTAGCGTAGGCCGTACTTACGTTCACCAACCTCGGGGTTCGGGAGAGGGAGTTGCCTCCAATAGCGAGGCAGCTTCTCCTCCTCCCCCGGGGGAGGATTTTTCTGATAATGTGTCTTAACAATGATTTGTTGTAGCTTTGGGCTTCCTTGGGGCTTCAGGGTTTGCCCTCCAAGGAAGCCCTGTTTGACATAATCAGGTTGGGGCCTGCTGTCAAACAGTCGCCGGCGGTAGCAGAGGTTGATCATCTGTCTATTGTCGACGTTGTTGTGGCAGGGGCTTCCGACGAGTTAGGTCAAACCCCTGCTAGTGTTCCGGATGCAGCTGAAGGCTTAGTTCCCCCCTGCGAACATCCTTCGAGGGAGGAGCTAAGTCCAACGGTCTCTCCTGCAGGTGATTCTCCCCCTCGGGTGAGTTCACTGACAGACTCCTCTTTGGAGGACTGCCGATGGTCTGCCTGCTGCCCCCAGAGGACGTATCGGACAAAAAGCTCGCCTTCCTCTTCACCGTAGAGGCCTTCCTTCTCCCCACAAGGGAGTTAGGAGGCGCCACTTCGGTTCTTTGTCTTCGCAGTCCCCTTCAGAGGATCCTCCTCGCCGTGCACCGACCGTTGCAGCTGTATCCCTGGACCTCTCTGCAGATCGTTCACGATCTCCGTCGCCTGCCAGACCTGCTGACCTTCCATCTCCGTTCCTGGCCGCTGACGCGCTGTGGGCGTCCACGCACCCCATTATCCAACGGGCATCGGTTCCTTCGGGGCAAAAGGGGCTTTCTCACATTGAGTAAGTCCCTTAAGCGCTAGGTATCCCATGCGCGCCAACGCTCTCCTGCACGCCCACGTGCTATGGCGCGCAAGCGCGCTCCTGCTGTTCCTGAGACTGCACTTAAGAAACCACCTGTTCCAGGGACAACGTGCCAGCGATCTCCTGTAGCTGAGACTACGCGCCAGCGCTCTCCTGTTCATCAGCGCTCACCTGCGCGCCAGCAATCTTCTCCTCGCCAGCACACATCTGCGTGCCCTCATCCTGATGCACGTCGCTCTTCACCTACGCGCCAACGTTCGCCTGCACGCCCACAATCTCCGGATCTGGGTGCAGGAGGGAAGACTTTCTTCTCCTTCCCGTCAGCGATCTCCTACACGCCTTCGGACCTCACGCGCACCTGTCCCAGCTCCTGCGGTGCGCCCTCCTGTGCGCCCACGCGCTAGGGATATTTCCCCTGCGTGTGTGTGCACAGCTTCTAGAGCTCAGCGAGTTCCTGCGTGCGCGAGCTATCATCTCCGTGCGCGCAAGTGCTTGCACACCCTTCGTTTTTCCTCTGCTTTCGCCATCGCTCGCCAGTGCACCATTGCTCTCGTACACGCCAGCGCTCGCCCGCGCGCCCTCGCCATCATGTCCGCGCTCGCGCGAACCAAGGAAAATCCCATCGCGCCAGTGCCAGCACGAGCCCCCGCGCATAGCTACTGTACAGGAACGAGAGCCTCCAGGTCATCATTCCCCCCCCCCCCTCTCTGCAAGCCCAGATCAGCGCTCCCGCAGGAGGGGAATACTCCGGATAGGTCCAGGAACCAACCTTCTTCTTCCCTTTCTTTTCAGGCAGACCCAGTTGTTTCTACTCGGAAGGATTGCCCGATCCCCTTCCCTTCAGAGGGGGTCTTTGACAGCACAGCTGTCAGTAAGCAGCCATGGTTCGGGCCCCTTGTCAGAGCAGTCATGCAGGCTTTTAAACCTGCCTTCTCTGTGTTGGGCCTCAAATCAATGGCAGCTCCGACCCCACTGAAGAGGAAGTGAGGAGTAGAAGTCGTGGTAACGTCTCCCAGGGCCAAGCTGGCTCCTCGGAAGTCCTTAAGAGAGGCTCTCCCCCCCCCCCAGACTTTCTCTCCCTCTCCTGTGGACAAGGATTTTCCGTCCTAAGGGGAGTCTACCGAGGTGAGACGTTCTCCCATGGTACCAATGGGAGAAACCCCACCTCGTGCAGGAGAATTGTCCCGGGTTGAGGTGGAGAAGAGCCCACAGACGTCGTTGTTGGAGTCCTGTATTCCTCCCAGGAGGGAGCCTAAGGACTCTAAAACCATCCCCAAGTCATCCTCAAGGATTCGACCAGAGCCAACAAGACCCGCAGAGAACGTCCACGTGTCCCCCCAAGAAGAGCCTTTGGGGACGGGAGACTTTGCTGCCAGTTCTCCAGGAGGGGAACCACAGGAGTTGGAGCATGCCTTCTGGCAGGTTCTGACCCTGATGAGGCATCTCAATAGGTTCCCGGACCCTGAGATTCCTCCTCGAGAGGGCAAGGACAAGGTCCTTGACCGAGTCTTTGGGACTCAGAAACCCGCTAAGGCTAGTGCGGCTTTGCCCTGGTCCAAAGGGGTGAAGAGTGCCAAGGATAAGGTTGAGGGCCAGCTCTCCGAACTCGCCTCCTCCAGCCGTTCCACTGCTGGCAACAAGCTCCTCCCTCCTCCTCGTATCCACCAAAGGAGGTATTTTGAGATCATGGAGGAGTCTTGTCTAGCTCTCCCCTTGCACCCTTCGGTGGAAGAGCTCACCAAGGGAGTCCCTCTAGAGAGGCTCTCTAGTCGGCAAGTGTCTTTCTCGGCGACAGAGATCCTAAGTCAGGAGAAGGTTGCGAAGTGTGCCATGCAGGCTACTTCGTGTCTGGACGTCTGGCTGGGGTCTTGGCATCATGTTGCGGTCTGAGGACCTGTCTAAGGAAAGCTCCAGGAAGGCCCTGGAGACCTTCCTCCTTTCGGGCACCTGCACCACTGAGTTTCTGGCCCTCCAAGTTTCGAACTTGTGGACCAATTCCATCCTGAAACGACGTGATGCGGTGGCAGAGAGGTTCCACAAGAAGGTCCCAGCCGTCGAGGTCAGCAGGCTCAGACATTCTTCCCTTTTGGGAATGAATCTCGTTGAGCCTAAAGACGTGGAACAGGCAGCTGAGAGGTGGAGGAAGTCCAATCAGGACTCTCCTACATAGGGCTCTTACATCAAAGCCCTATAAAACTCCAGCACCTCAACAACCTCGCCCATCCAAGACGACGAAACCGGCAGTGGCAGCAAAGGTAACGGTGTCGAAGCCCTTTCCTGTCAAAGACAAGAAAGGTAAAAAGTCCTCCAGGGGAGGGAAAAATCCTAGAGGGAGTGGCCGAGGCCGCAAACGCTAGGATTGGCAATCCCCCTGCTTGTCCACCAGTGGGGGGATGCCTACAAAGTTGCGCAATCAGGTGGTAGCAACTCGGGGCCGATTCCTGGACGATTTCCGTAATCAGTCAGGGATATCGCGTCCCGTTCACAACATCTCTACCTCCCCTGACAGCGGATCCAGTGTCGTTGAGCTCCTTTGCCATGGGATCGGCAAGGGGCCAAGCCCTACGGGCAGAAGTCAAGACCATGTTAAAGAAGGACGCTCTCCAGGAGGTCGTCGACGGGTCCCCAGGCTTCTTCAGTCGACTCTTTCTTGTAAAGAAGGCGTCTGGAGGCTGGAGACCAGTCATCAACCTCTCAGCTCTGAACAGGTTTGTCAAACAAATCCCGTTCAATATGGAGACGGCAGACACGGTCAGACTTGCAGTGAGACCACAAGACTTCATGTGTACACTGGACCTGAAGGACGCGTACTTCCAGATCCCAATCCATCCGTCTTCAAGGAAGTACTTAAGATTCAGCCTAGACAACAAGATCTACCAGTTCAAGGTGCTGTGTTTCGGTCTCTCCTCAGCACCTCGGGTATTTACCAGAGTGTTCACCCTAATTTCTTCGTGGGCACACAGGATCGGCATCCGTCTCCTCCGTTATCTGGACGACTGGCAGACTCGGAGTCGACCCTTCTTCGACACCGAGACTAGCTCCTGGGACTTTGCCAAGATCTAGGGATCATGGTAAATCTCGAGAAGTCTTCTCAGCTTCCAAGTCAGTGACTGGTATATCTAGGCATGATATTGGACACCAATCTCCACAAAGCCTTCCCATCAGACGACAGGATAGAAAGGCTGATGAGGGTCGCAGATCCTTTCCTCAGACGAGAAGAACTCCCAGCCCAATCGTGGTTATGTCTCCTCGGTCACCTTTCTTCCCTGGCCGGCCTAGTTCCAAATGGTCGCCTCAGGATGAGATCCCTGCAATGGCGACTCAAGTCTCGGTGGAATCAAGGACACGATTCCACGGACGTCATGGTCCCTATGGGTCCTGCGGAACGGACGGACCTTCAGTGGTCGGTGACAGATAAGAACCTACGAAAGGGAGTTGATCTTCTCGTCCTCCCCCCGGATTTGATGCTGTTTTTGGACGCCTCAAAGAAAGGGTGGGGGGCCCATGTTCTGAACCACAGGACCTCAGGCCTCTGGTCAGAATCAGAAAAGTGCCTCCACATAAAATCTTCTGGAAATGAAGGCCGTATTCCTGGCACTTAACAGTTCCAACAGTACCTGGCGGGTCACGCCGTGGTGGTGATGAGCGACAACACCACGGTAGTGGCTTACATCAACAAGCAGGGAGGTACCTTTTCAGAGCAGCTATCCCATCTGGCAGTAGAGATACCGAGATGGACCAAAGTCCACTCAATTCCACTATCAGCTCGTTTCATTCCAGGCAAGAGGAATGACCTCGCCGACAGTCTGAGCAGGGCATCCAAGATAGTGAGTACCGAGTGGTCTTTGGAATGGTCTAGTAGCCAACAAAGTCCTGACTTTGTGGGGTTCCCCGACGGTGGATCTGTTTGCGACAGCTTTGAATTTCAAGCTTCCGCTTTACTGCTCCCCAGTCCCGGACCCCAAGGCTCTCTGGCAAGATGCTTTCCAACAACGGTGGGACAACATCGACGTATACGCCTTTCCCCCGTTCTGTCTGATGAGGAGGGTACTCAACAAGACCAGAATATCGGTCAACCTTGCAATGACCTTGATAGCTCCACTATGGCATCACGCAGTGGTTTCCGGACCTTCTGCAGCTCCTGACGGAGCTCCCGAGAGAACTTCCTCCACGACACGAGCTACTCAAACAACCACACTGCAACATCTTTCACAAAGCCGTAGCTTCGCTGCGGCTTCACGCCTGGAGACTATCCAGCATCTCCTCACAGAGAGAGGCTTTTTGCAACAAGTTGCTGAAAGGATGTCTTGACACCTGCGAAAGTCATCCGCAGGGGTCTACCAGGCGAAGTGGAGAGTTTTATGTGGTTGGTGTCGTGGAAGGGGTATCTCTCCACTCGATGCCACTATTCCAGCAATAGCGGAGTTTCTCCTGTATTTGTGGGAAGAAATGCGCCTTTCGGTCTCGGCAGTGAAAGGCCATCGCTCAGCCTTAAGTCTTGCCTTCAGGCTCAAAGGAATGGACATTTCCTCTTCGCTGGAACTTTCTTTACTCATACAAAGTTATGAACTTACCTGCCCTCAGTCGGAAGTGAGACCTCCTCCATGGAACGTGGTTCAAGTTCTCAGGTCTCTTAAGAGACCTCCCTTCGAACCATTACGCCAGGCCTCTGATCGCCACCTGACTTGGAAGACTGTGTTCCTACTTGCTTTGGCCTCGGCCAAGCGAGTCGGCGAACTTCGTGGTCTCTCGTATGACATCGCCCATTCAAGGGGAAGAGGGGAGGTAACGTTCAGATTCGTCCCTGAGTCTGTTGCTAAGACTCAAAATCCAGGAGTGACGGATCCTCGGTTCGACTCTTTCCGGATTTCGAGTCTTCGTTCTGTAACAGATGACCCAGACCATCTCCTACTATGCCCAGTGAGGAGTCTGAGGCTCTATCTTAAGACAACAGCTGTAATTCGTCCTCGGGTGCAGGCATTGTTTGTGAGCACCGGAAGGACGAAGAGGAGGGTCACTAAGAATACTATCTCAGCATGGATTCGCAGGGTTATCCATCTTTCCCTGAATCCCGACCCTCCTCCGTCATATCGCCCTAGAGCACACGATGTCAGGGGCATCGCTACGTCCTTGGCCTTCAAGAACTACTTAGTGACGCAGGTTTTACAAGCAGGGGTTTGGAAGCGTCAGACGACCTTCACAGCCCAACCTGCAAGACGTGACCCACAGGAGGCTCGATACGTTTTCTATCGGCCCTGTGGTGGCTGCACAACAGCTGGTTTAAACCTCAGGCTCCTTAATGGACAAGTAGCAGAAGGTTGAGGGCATTGTTACCCGGTTTTAGTCTGCATGACTGAAAAGGTATGCCTAGCCTTTATTCTTTTCTTCTTCTCCCCTCTCTTGGGGAAAGCAGCATCCTGGGTTCTCTGCACAGCTGACCTCAAACCACTGCAGGTAAACCATGTTTCCTTGTGTTCCTAGTATTAAGATAATACTGTCACGTCCTCATACCCTTACGAGGTGGTATTGGGAATGTCCTATCCTAGAATTTCATCTAAAGGACTTCAGGTCAACTTCCTAGGACGAGTCACACTTCATTCCTTCACACACAAGCTTACGTAGGCCGCGGCCTTTGCAGAGCAAGGCACTTGCGAGGTGCAGGGACTCCTTATCTTTGAGTACTAACACACTCAAATACTGAGTTCCCGTGCAAAAAGCCAAAAACTAGGGTTGAGTCATCCATATTAAATAGCGTGGTTTGTGTTTCAATTACGGAACAAATGACAAATTCATAGATAATTTGTATTTTTCCTAACTACAAACCTTTGCTATTTAATCAAACTTGCCCGCCAGCCCTGTCCCCCGGGAAGTCCTACCTCTAAGCAAAGTGAGCTAATCACAGGTGTGAGGGGGGGAGGGGTAGCATGCTACCCCTCCCTACCCCCACCCCCTTGCTAACTAGCAAGGGGATAGTAAACCCTCGTTAAAATTCTAATGGCTCGTCATTTCAGCTACGCCGAAAGTAATACCCATATTAAATAGCTAAGGTTTGTATAGTTAGGAAAAATACAAATTATCTACGAAAATACTAGGGAATACTGTACTTTTTTTTCTTCTCTTCTATATACAGTACAGTATATATTTGATGTATACATTTTGGCTGTTTTTCTGTCTTGCTTATGCCAACGTAAAAAAATAGAATGAATCCTTACCATTCCTTTTTTGTTTTTACAGCTTCTACGAGGTTTGCAGTACAGCGATCGGGTGAACACAATGGTTGTGTTTAATGGACCTGCCAATGTCCCAAAGTACCAGTTTTCCATAAAGAACTGTATAAAGCTTAAAGGGAAGAATAAATCAAGAGAATAGTAAATACATCAAGAACTAAAATGTATAAAAGCAATTGGTGCTAGTTAGAAATTTTTTTTTTAGAAAGTTTGAATACAAACCAGAAATATTCAGTGCTTCAATTGATTGTAGAAACGCTGTACTGTACTACTTTTTTAACTTGACAGAATTTTTTTTTTTTTTCTATACACTGTGACAGACGGTTAGAAATTTTTTTCTTTAGAAAGTTTGAATACAAACCAGAAATATTCAGTGCTTCAATTGATTGTAGAAATGCTGTAACTTGACAGAATTTTTTTTTTTTTCTATACACTGTGACAGACGATTTTCTATGAATCATATGCTCTGTTCAGGGAAATTATCCTTAAGGTTAATCCTGTAGTTTAATGTATTTCATCGATATTTATTTTCTTTTCAAAGATTCTAATGGCTTCAGTTGGAAGGATGCTTGTAATTATTGCATTTTTAAATAAATTTGGAATACTATTTTTACTCTTAAAATATATATATAAATATACATAAAAGAAAGGTACTAAAACCTTTTTTTATTAAAAGTATGTTTATTCATGGCTTAATTTTAAAGGGTCCAATCTGGTCAAATATATAGTTTATCAAATACTTAAATTTGGGGGAAGGAGGCATGCTGTCCTATCTTTCATTCCTTCATACCTTATCCAAGGTTGTTATCTGAAGGTCAATCTTGATAGGGTATGGAGCAAAAACAAAATTAGGTAAGAGGTATTATATGATATAGAGTACTTATTCCGGGAAAAGTTATAGGTAAACTTTTTGAGTAATTGCTCCTTGAAGCTGCCAACCAACTGTGAAGTGCTAGAGTCTGGAGAGTAACGTTAACTTTTAAAGTTTTTACAAATTGTAATCTTATTTAGAGTTCACAAGATTAAGAAAAAATTTTATATGGATTTATATTATATTATTTTGTGTGCAGGCTGCATTACTTGACACGTTTCATCTGTTGTCAACTTTGGCCTTGCATCTCCGTTTTGGGAACGGAACCCGTATTGTAGCCTTCGCCCCAGTAGTTGCTGCTGGAACCATTTTTGTTCTGTCGGACGTTTCCTGCTGTACCAGGTGCTGACTCCATACTCCACTAATAGGAAACTCTTAACGGGTTAAACTGGTTGGCTGCCGGAACAGGTGTCGAGGTGATGGGCCCCACATCAAGCAGGAGACTCGGAAACCTAGTGCAGGTGGGAGTATTGTCGCTAACCATGGAGGGGTTGGAGTCCACTAATTTCTTGACCTTCTCCAGATACAGGAATTGCAAGACCATTGATGTTTGCCCAACCTGGTGAAGTAATGGCGCACTGGTCGTCATAGTTGTTGTAGAAAGAGAATATGATAGCAATGGCCCAAGATTCTCTTGTGCCGCCATTTGGAGCTTTGGGTATTTTATCTCGGTGAACAGGTCGGTAACAATCGACATGAGGCTTTCGATAAATACCCGTGTTGTAACTCAAAAGTTAATTGAGGACTTGACTTTGGTTAAAGCCTCAATCGTTCCTGTCGCACTTTCAATACTTTATATTTATATACAAACTGGTAAATTCTCCTTAAATCCATATAAATAGAGAATTTACCTTTTCCAAGACCACCAACAACTGTTTATCTTTTGAAACATGATTTATTAAAATTGGAAGCAATGCAGTTACATCATATCCATTAATTATTCAACATAGCATGATTAGAGTACTCAAGAACAGTACTATTCCTTCCATATGATTTTAAGATTCATTCTATTATAAAAATACAAACTAACAGTGAAGTTAGGCTGATTTATGGTAATTTTTTTTTCTTTTTTAAAGAGTGAAATGGAAAAAGTGACTCGACTATACTAGTCGGATACCCAAATTATTTTTCACACTAATACAATTGACAGAATTCAATATAGGGGCATGATTTTACTGCTAGGGGAATTGTCAATACTGTATGTTGGTTTTAAACTCCTGACATCACAAGTTTTAGCAGAGGTCTCATCTTTATAGGGTTACTCTTTAATAAAAAGGGGACTGAAACATTGTGTCAACAAAATTCACACACAAAAAAAAAAAAAAATTCAATATATGAGTAATTTTACTTTTTCTCTGGTACAATCTCGCTGATCCAATCAAGGTAAGGCTGATTTCCTTGTGCAATCTGAAAAGAATTAATTTAACCTTTAAATGTATCCTTTATACCTGTTGTGAGGCCTTAACAAACTAACAAGTTACTCTAATTCCTATTTTCATTTAGCAGTTTACAGAGCATGTACCTGTAACTCAAAAACTGGAATTACTGTAGGCCTACATATAATTTAAAGTTAAAAGAAAAAGATACCTTTGATAATGAAATTAATTTTTAAACTACCTGATGTTCATAATGTTCCTTTCAAAGCCAGATTTTATATCAATGGATATCAAAAATATACAAATTTCCTGTTTTCTTTCCTTTCAGGATGATTAGGCCTCTTTAGTACATCACAAAGACGAAACTACATTCCTATCTTCTTGACATCAAAATTCAGTGGAGAGGAGGGGGTCATTTATATGACCATCAGGCAAAAATAGAAGTGGTTTTGACCATCAGGCAAAAATAGAAGTGGTTTTTGACAAAGGAAAAACTTTTTTTTTTTTTTCTTTAGGGGGGATGCTATATGATCTCCAAGGGCTTTCTATTAAAATGCTAGAACAGAGAATACAATACAACATAAAATACCAAAGAAATATTGTCTGCTGCTCTAGGTTCAGAGTTTCAATATGCAAAGCAGAGACTCGGGTGAATATAAGAGAGACCCTCATGTTCAAGTGTTGTTGAACTGCACGGCACCTCAATGCTGAAATCATGTGGCTATTGTTGACAAGTCATCATCAGGAACTGTCACTACTAATAGAGACAATGCTACCTACACAACTTACACCATCAAGGACAACCATTACAACCAAGCAAACAAAACCATGTGTGTATGTGGGCAAGACAGAAATCTAACAGTAATCTAACTAGTCTGACACTCCTCATAAGGAAAAACTCTAGAGGAAAGTTGGATGTCAGTCATTATGCTTCTGTTGAAGGGTCTAGATGATTTGGCCCATGTTACACTGTTATTATTTGTTTCAAGTAGTGTCTTATAAACACCCTATTCCCAGACCAATGTAAAACTTTTTATATCCTTAAATTGCGTCTTGTATTAGCAAAAAATGCTAGCGAAGAAGTAATTTTATTCACATCGAGGGTTTTGGGGATGGAGAGAGAATCGGCTTTCTTAACAAGGGAGGTCATTGAAATATAGTTCTTGTTGATCCAGGTATTTTGAAACAGACCATCTTATAAAGACTTTCCTTTCTGCAGATATAATTGCAAGGTAGAAAACAGACAGATGTTACTATCTCCAGATCCTAGAGCTGTAATAGGATTCTACCTCTAAAGAGGGTTTCAGTTTTTTGGTAAGAACAAAAGACTCCTGATCTTTACAAAAGGTTAAAAGCTTAATGACTTGCTTCCCAGAATAAAGCTATCAAAAATATTGCTTTCTGTAATAATTTTTCAAGGAAAATTGAGGAATAATCTAAATTTGCCAAAATCTTCACTTTACCCAGAGACCAAGGTACTGAAGGGATCAGTGGAGATTATCAATACATGGCAAAAGAGCAGGCAATTTTATGATATATAAGAGTCTAAATTCACACCAAAAGCCCACTTGAGGGCATCTTATCAATGCCGATTTGTATGCTAAAATTGTTGACGGCTTAAGGTTCCTCTCCTCTAAGAGGTAGATCAAAAGGAAAGTCAATGAGTCTGTGTTTATATGGTAATATGATCTATCCTTCAGAAAGGGGGACTTAGTTGGCAGGCAAATCTGTACAAATAGCTACAGGTTTGTATCGTTAGGAAAAATACAAATTTGTCATTTGTTCCGTAACTGGAATACAAACCAACGTTATTTACAGGGGTGGACTCGCCCATTAGGAGGGCAGAGGTCCCTGCTAATCTGGCTTTTAGGCTTTATTCAGCGATTCCCTTTATGTGTGTTAGCACAAAAGATGGAAGTCCTAACACCTCGCTAAACCTTGCAATGCATCGTCTACGGTCTACACAAGCTGTGTTTCTGATGCTAGCAATGCGACAGTCAAGGTAAGAGACCTTCGAATTATAGGATTCACCTGAGGTCACCAAGACATACCCAATACCACCTCACCAAGGTATGGGGACACAACAGTATTGACACAATGCTAGATTACACAAGGGAACAATGGTTTACCTGTAGTGGTTGAGGTCAGATTTTCAGAGAAACCTGGATGCTGATTTTTGCCAAGAGGGGAGGATGAAGAAAAGAAAGAGCCAGTAATTCTTATTCATTCACTCAGACTAAAACCAGGTAACCAATGCCCTCAACCTCCTGCTACTTGTCCATTAAGGAGTTTGAGGTATTAAACCAGTTGCTGTACAGCCACCACAGGACCGATAAACTACGTATCAAGTCTCCTGTGTGTTACGTCTGGCAGGTAATGGGCGGTGAAGGTCATCTGATGCTTCAACATGCCAGCTTGTAGAACCTGCACCACAGAGTAGTTATGTTTTAAGGCTAGGGACGTAGCAATGCTCCCGACATCATGTGCTCTGGGTCAACATGTTGAAGGAGGATCTGGATTTAGTGCGAGGCCAATGACCTTGCGAATCCAAGCAGAGATGGTGTTCTTCGTGATCCTCCTCTTGACCCTCCCCGTGCTGCTGAAAAGAGTTGGCTCACGTGGGGCGAGCTGCTGTTGTTCTTTTAAAGTAGTGCCTCAAACTCCTTACTGACACGGTAACAGTTGGTCTGGGTCGTCAGTTACAGAACGGAGACTCGTTATTCGGAAGGAATCAAATCTAGGATCTTCTAACCCCAGACTTTGAATCTTCTACAAACTCAGGGACAAAGCTGAAGCTTACCTCTCCCCATCCCCTTGAATGGCCGATGTCATTCGAGAGACCATGCAGTTCTCAGGCTCTTTTGGCCGAAACCAAGGTGAGAAGGAATATCCTCTTCAACGTGAGGTGGTGATCTGTTGCCTGGCATAATGGTTCATTGGGAGGATACTTCAGGGATCGAAGAACTCTAACCACGTTCCATGGAGAAGGTCTAACTTCCGACTGGGGACAGGTAAGTTTGTAACTTCGAATGACGAGATAGTTCCAGCGAAGAGGAAATGTCTACTCCTTTCAGTTTAAAGGTGAGACTCAAAGCTGAGCGATAGCCTTTTACTGATGACACCTAGAGGAGTATTTCCTCCCACAGATACACAAGGAACTACATTATTGCTGAAATAGTGGCATCATGGGATCCCCTTCCACAACACCAACCACAGAAGACATTCCACTTTGCCTGGTAGACCGAAGCTGATGATTTTTGTAGAAGTCCGGACAACCTTTACACAAATTGTTGCAAAAATCCTCTCCGAGTGGGGAGATGCTGGATAGTCTCCAAGTGCAACTTCGCTACGGCTTTTTGGAAGATGTTGGCGTGTGGTTGTCTGAGTAGATCGTGTCGTGGAGGAAGTCCTCTCAGAAGCTACGGCAGGAGTTGCAGAAGGTCTGGGAACTATTCTGCTTGATGCCATAGCGGAGCTATGAGGGTCATTGAGAGATTGACCGATCTAGTCTTGTTGAGTACTCTTCTCATCAGAGAAAATGGGGGAAAGGCGAGGATGTTGATGTTATCCCAACGTTGTTGGAATGCATCTTGCCAGAGATCCTGCAAGTCTGGGACTTAGGAGCAGTACAACAGGAGCCTGAAATTCAGGGCCGTTGCAAACAGATCCATTGTTGGGGAACCCCACAAAAGTTAATCCAAATACCACTAAAGAGCCCACTATCTGAGTCACTCTGCT
Organism: Palaemon carinicauda; assembly: GCF_036898095.1. Classification (NCBI taxonomy): domain Eukaryota; kingdom Metazoa; phylum Arthropoda; class Malacostraca; order Decapoda; family Palaemonidae; genus Palaemon; species Palaemon carinicauda. The sequence goes on along the minus strand of NC_090732.1, from coordinate 130,804,545 downwards.
CAGGTTGTCCACGAGCAAATTCCTTTTGCCAGGAATAAAGCAAGCTAATAGGGTCACACAGATGTCTTCTGCCCACCTCAGTATCTCTAATGCCAGATGAGATAGGGGCTGCGAAAAAGTAACGCCTTGTTTGTTGATGTAAGCCACTACTGTGGTGTTGTCACTCATCATCACCACTGAGTGGCCAGCCAGGAACTGTTGGAACTGTTGCAGGGACAGGAAGGCAGCCTTTATCTCTTAAGAGATTTATGTGCTGGCACTTTTCGAACTCTGACCATGTGCCTGAGGTCGTGTGGTGCATCATGTGAGCCCCCCACCCTTCTTTTCATGCATCTGAAAAGAGCATGAAGTCCAGGGAGAGGACGAGAAGATTAATTCCCTTTAGCAGATTCTCGCCTGCTACCCACTACTCGAGGTCCGTCAGCTCCTCTGGTCCCATGGGGATCAGAATGTCCTGGGAATCGAAAGCCTGGTTCCAGGTGGACTTTAACCGCCATTGGAGGGATCCATCCTGAGGCAGCCGTTGGGAACTAGACAGGCCAAAGATGATACATGCCCGAGGAGACACAGCTACCTCTGGGCTGGGAGTTCTTCTCGTCTGAGGAATGGTTTTACGACCTTCCTTAGCCTCACTACCCTGTCGTCTGATAGGATGGCTTTGTGAAGGTTGGTGTCTATAATCATTCCATACCAGTCGTTGAGAGGGAGCCAGTGATGACTTCTTTAGGTTTACCATGATCCCCAGAGCTTGGCAAAGCCACAGAAGTATGTCTCGGTGTTAAAGAAGGGTTGCCATCAGCCAGTCGTCCAGGTAACATAAGGGACGGATGCTGATTATGTGAGACCAAGATGACAATAGGGCGAATACTCTTGTGAATACCTCAAGTGCTGTGGAAAAACCGAAGCACAGCACCTTGAACTGGTATTTCTTGTTGTCCATAATGATTCCGAGATACTCGAAGACGGATTTTTTCGTAATATTAATTGCAAAATAGTCAAAAACATTATCACTGCTTCCATATGTTTTTTTAATTATCATCTCAAAACATGGTAAAAACTCAATTAATAAATGATGTCTTTTGTTTTACAATACTACATAAATATGGATAAATTAATAACTAAGGAGGATGTGTAATATTTCTTTATGCGGTCATGATCCATGAATGATTGTATCAAGAGTAAAAAATTATGTTTGTTTTTGCAGTAATTAGTATTTTTTCTAGTATTTTCTATCAATGTAATGACTGTAATCTGTATAATGCTAAAACAGTTTGATAAAATTTTGTTTCATCATTTTCTAAGAACTATGTTTATTTTATTGAAATAAAGTACAGTGCATTCCTATAAAAAATCAACAGCAATGAAAAAAAAATCTATCAATCACCCATATACTCACATAACCAATGAAGTATATTAGCATACAAAATGCAACATATTGTTTATAAAAACACTATATGCATACATACGGTACTTTCTAGTTTGGCAAGAATTTCAAGGGTGGGGAGGGGGGGGCATGGGATCTATGCTTAATGCAGATGGGGGGCGCGAGGCAAAAAAGTTTAAGAACCACTGCTGTGGAGGAAGGACCAGGAGAGGCTCTCGTCAAGGACCTTGTAATACTTCCTCTGCTGGACACCCGGAGCTGGGAGGAGTTTTGAGGACGAGCCTGAGCGAAGGAAACTAGAGGAGTCGGAGAGCTGGGTAGAAACCTTCCACCGGGCACTCTTCAGTCCCCGGGACCAGGGCAAGGCTGTGCTGGACTTCGGGTTCTTCTGAGTGCCAAAGACACAGTCCAGGACTGTGTCCTTGCCCTCCTGAGGAGCCATCACTGGGTCTGCTAAACCATTAAGGGACACCATGCAAGCCAAAACCTGCCAGAAAGCGTGTTTCAACTCTCTCTCTTCCGCTTCTGATGAAGGACTGGCAGCTAGGCCATCCCCCCCCCCCCCCCCCCGAGATATCATCTCGGGGTGGGTCATGGTCGTCGTTAACGTGGTTGGATGTACACTGCTTGACCCCCTCTGCGGGTTTCGTAATCCTTGATGAGGATTTCGGCAGTCTTCGAGTCTTTAGACTATTTCCTCGGAGGGAAGAAGGTCTCTTACACAGATGGTCTACAGTAGATGGAACAACCCTCTGTTGATCACATGTAGGGGTAAGGATCGAATCTTCCACGGGTTTTTTGACTACCCTGCGATCTTGCGTGACCTCCTCAATGGGCGAAGGCTGGAAAGAGTTGGCTAGGGAATCTTCCCTGCGCATAAACACTTGAACTGATGGCTGTGGAGCAAGAGGGCGAGGAAGAAACTGAAGTTTCTCAACAGGAAGAAACCATGGGTCTGAAGATGGTGAGAAAGACTCTTCCAGGGGGATCCTGGGGGTTTCTGATGGACAAACAGGTGGGATACTTGCCGCAAAGGCTTGACAAACTGCCCTAACCAAGGCTCCAAACTATGGCTCCTGACCGATAGCAGCATTACCGGAAAGATTCCCTGAAGGGGACGACGAAGAAGGCCTCCGCAAGGAAGTCTTATCTGCTGTCAAGGAAAAAAGAAATTGGCCGTAAAGCGGGGTTCTCTGGAATCTTGAACCCAGCAGCTTGCCTTTTGACGCTCTGCCCTGCGAAAACGATGTTCTGCATTTGCAGAGAGGGGAACAAGGCTGAGGCAAATGATAGAGAGGAGACTTGCATCTCTCTGGAGGGATCCGGAAGCTCAAGAAGAAGGCTAAGTACGCCACTTCCGGCAAACAGCGTCGCTCAAGGGAGTGTTGGCGCCGATCAGGGGTTAATTACTGGGGTCGCTGTGCTATGGCAGCGATGTCACAAGTAGCCATCTGTCGGCGAGCTTATGAAGGTTGCCTGTCATCTGACGATCGTCTAGGCGATCAGTGAGTTGACGAACAACAGGCAGTGCGAGGCTGATGTTGTTTGCGTTCCTCACTAGGAGAGTGCCGAGTCATTGGGGAACGATAAGAAAGAGACTGGTGTACAGCCACAGCCTGCTGATGAGTTGGCGATAGGCAGGCTGCTGGCGATCGACGATTCGGAGATCGGCACTGAACCGGGGAAGGGTTGTGACCCTTGGAGGGACGAACAGCCGCTTGGGAGGATCCCGAACGTATCTTTTTCGGCGAATGACAAGCACCTGCCAGAATATAGGAGGCCAACAGGATGGCTGGAATCAGCCTGCGACCCACGAGCAGATGACGAGGAAAGGTCGTCTGTCGAACACCACAATGCTGGCAAACAAGGAAACCATGGCGAGTCCAAAGATCGGGAACCAGTAGATCCAGAAGGAAGATCCTCCAAAGGGTATCGCATTGCAGAGGACGCTCAAGACCCAAACAAACATCTCTTCATCGAAGGCAAAAGAGCACGTCTGAGGCGGAGGGGTGGGCGAGCTTGGCAAGGGCGACGACCGCGAGGGCGAGCCTCTGCAAGGGAGAGTTGACCAGCAAGCTGTTCATCTGTAGGCCTCCGAAGAGGAGTCTCTATGGGTAGCCTCGCGAACGAGAGAGGTGATCACCCGCAGGAGAGACTTGCCTTGGACTTTGCTCCTCCCCCGAAGAATGGTCAGTGAGGGGGGGGAGTGCAGTCCTCGGCAGTGGCAGAAGGAGCAGAGGAAGAGGCAGAAACACAGTCATCAGGCAGGGCAACAGACAACTTCTCAGGAACCACAATATCCACGCTAAGAAGGGCCAACCTCCAAAGCAGATGAACACAGCAACTCTGCACCCCACTGAAGAAGCTGCAACAACACCTTGGAAAGCAAACTGGGCAATCCAAGGAACGACCACACCTGCAAAAACGAAGGAAAGACAAGGACTCACCTGGAGGGAAGTGGAAGCAACACTGCATCTCTCAAGGGCCGAGGTTCTCCAGGAGTTGAAGTGCCTGCACTACTACTCGACGGTTTGCCAGAGGAAACCGGTCGAGAAGCTTTGGAGGAAGGTCGGACGGCAGAAGAAGCAACTTTGGGTTTTTTCTACTTCGAGAAAGACCTCGAAGGAGAAGAATCCCTTTCAGAATTCTTCTTTTGTCGCCGCCCAATCATTTCCCACTCTGAGGCAGACCACTCCAGACACTCGCTACACTTATTATCCACATCACAGTATTACCCCTACACGCTGGACACAATCGGTGGGGATCAGTATCCACAACAGACACAAATATTCCGCAGGAGCGGCCCTTGGGACCAGAGCAGGTATGCACTACCGGCAGGTAAGGTATATGCACACAAACTTGAAAGAAAAAGCAAAAAGGTAATTGGTAATGGCTGTCCAAATTGATAAGAGGAAGAGCGGTAACAACCGTTCTCCATCCGAACCAAAAGCAAAGTGAGTTACAGTCACAGGTGTGTGAGTGAGAGGGGTAAATACTACCCCCAACCCCCCGCTAACTAGCGGTATGGGTGGTTAACCCTTGTTAAAAATCTAATAGCTCATCTTTTGGCTTTGCAGGAAATAATACCCCTTTAAATATCGTTGGTGTATATTACAGTCACAGGACAAATCTTATAAAGTTCATTACCTAAAAATCCCAAAAGCTCATTAATAACTAGAAGCATTATCAGCCTTCTGCTCACCCTAATCAACTAGTGTAGTCTTCTCAGAATTTTCCCTAACTAAAATTAAATTTCCTTTACGTTCAGAATTCTAACATTGGCAGCTACCATCTGAACTTAACTATTCATAAGAGGGACAATAAGTGATCACATTCTTCACAATGATTATCTAAATCACAATATTCCGTCACGAGATAAAAAGAAAATGAGGATCCTGATCTACCAGTAATAACTCCCTTGAACAACTTCTACAGGAATTCATAACAAATATGACAAACTTATAACAGAGTTTGTATTTTTCCTAACATACAAACCCGAATTCTTTACTATAGGAGATATTCTAGCGCGAGCTGGAAAATACGGCAGAAAACCTTAACAAGGTCGTTAACGACCGGGCCGGTAGTTATACATCTGTTAGTGGTGGGGGACTGCCGGTCGGTAGCTACTGAATACCTTCAATCGGATTCTAGCTAGGACTATATTTAGAGGGCGGTGACGGAGGGAAGATTTGTGTAAAGAATTCGGGTTTGTATGCTAGGAAAAATACAAACTCTGTTATAAGTTTGTCACTTGTTCCTACACTAGATACAAAGCCTCATTCTTTACTATAGGAGACTTAGTCTTGAGGTCAGGGTGGTTGAGCAGTTCCCTATTCCTAGGGAAGATAGTCCTCCGACTATACTCTTTTGATGAAAAAATCTCCCATTAAACTTTTCTTTTTAGATCCCCATAATGTTAGCATGACTGAAAGTTTGTAATTATGGGGAAACAAATGTTTCAGGATGAAGAGGGTCAGGAACATTCGACTCGGACCCTTTCATACTTAGGATTCCCCCGACCTTGAAAAGGGGAACCCTCGTGACTACGAGTATAACTTATACCATGTGAGAGGAGTCAGATGAGTTTCATACCTTATTTCTGTTGGCAAGTCCAGCTGAAACTGGTTACAGACTAGGATACCCAGATGGGAGGAAGAAGGAAGCGCAGAAGACAGATGGATGTCCTTCTAAAAACCTAGTGTAACAGAGAATCCTCGAACAATGGCTACTGTCCCCTGAAAAGGGCGTAAGGTAGCTACAGCACCTGTTGACCAGCCACAATAGGCCCTATAGAAAAGGTGTTTAGAGACCTATGCGTCACATCGGTTAAATAGTGAGTGGTGAATGTAAATTGGCATTACCAGACTCCAGCTCTTGAGACTTGGGAGACTGAAAAATTTTTCTTAAATGCCAGTGAGGCAGCCACTCCCCTAACTTGATGGGCTTTGGGTTGAGCTGCCTCTGGGACTCCATGAATGGCTCTCGCAATAACTTTCTCGAGCCAGAAAGAGATGGTGTTGCGAGAGATTCTCTTCTTTACCTTGTTGGTACTGAGGAAGAGATGACGGAGGTGTGGTCTGAAAGGTCAGGTGCGCTTGGGGTATTTCCTTAGCGCCCTGACTGGGCACAATAGCAATTGGTCAGTATCCTGTGTTACCTTACTAAGGCTGGAAAATTGAAATTCTCTAAACCTCTCATCGGCCGATGAAGGATTCTGAGTTTTGGCCACAGCCTGGCATGAAGTTGAGCAAGACTTCCCACCATCCTCTAGAATGGGTGACTTCAAGGGTATAGACCATGTAGTTCACCGACCCTATTTGCCGAGGCCAGAGCTACTAGGAAGACAGTCTTAAGGGTTAGGAAGTAGTCAGAGGTCCTATTTAAGGGCTCATAGGGTGGACCCTTCCAGGAACGTAAGACCAGGGACACGTTCCGAGGTGGTGGTCTAATCTCAACTGGGGGGGCAGGATCTCTCAAAATCTTGAATCAACAAGGTGATATCCTCTGAGGTGGAAAGGTCAACCCCTCCAGACTACAGATGAGGCTTAAGGCTGAACGAAAGCCTTTAATTTCCGAGACAGGAATTTTTCCTCAATGAGGTACACAAGGAAGTCTGCCACTAATGGAAGAAAGGGATCGAGTGGAGACACACCTCGCCCTCTACACCAAGCTGCAAACACTCTCCATCTTGCTTGGTAGAGGTTTCTCGAAGATTGGCGCAGGTACCTGGACATGTGCTCAGTCACCTTCCCTGAAAAGCCTCTGCTTCTGAGGAGTGACTAGACAGCCTCCAGGCGTGAAGCTTCAGGAAGGGGATTCTCCCGTGGGGGACACCACTGTGTGGCTGCATCAGCAGAAGGAGTTCTGGAGGCAGAAATCTTGGAGCTTGAACCACCAGGGAAAGAAGTTCTGGAGGCAGAAACCTTGGAACTTGAACCACCAGGGAAAGAAGATCTGCGTACGACCTACGGGCCAACCAAGGGAAAGGCCCGTGCCAACAACAAGAGTTGGCTATAATACTCCAACAACAACAACTGCGTACCATTCTCTGCTCGGTCATGCCAGAGCTATTAGGGTTAGGTTGCAGTTACAGGAGGTCCTGAGTTTGTTGATCACCCTTCTGAGCAGGCAAAAGGGTGGAAAGGCATATGCATCCAGGATGTCCCAAGAATGTTGAAGGGCGTCCTGGATCGCTGCCTGATGGTCTGGAACTGGGGACCCGTAGCAGTGAAGTTTCGCATTCAGAGAAGTGGCGAACAGGTCAATTGTGGGGAAACCCCCCAAAGCTATTACTGTCTTCGCTACTCGAGGATCCAAAGACCATTCGCCACTCAACACTTGGTGATGCCTGCTCAGTTGATCCGCCACGATGTTTCTCCCGGCCCGGAATAAACCTGGCTGTGAGAGAAATGTTGTGACCTTCCGCCCACTGGCAAATCTGGACCGCTAGCAGACAGAGGTCTCTTGCCAGAGTACCCCCTTGTTTGTTGATGTATGTGACGACTGTGGAGTTGTCGCTCATCAGCACCACCTCTCGTCCTAGCAGATCTTTTACAAAGTATTTTGGGCCTTTCCAGGCTGCTAATAATTCCAGGTGATTCATATGGAGAGTTTGTTCTATCGGAGACCAAACTCCTGATGCTAATTTCGGGCCTAGGTGGGAACCCCAGCCCCGTAGCGATGTGTCCGAAAAGAGTTTTAACTTCGGACGGGGGCTTTGGAGAAGAATGCCCTTTTGGGTATTCTCTCTGGTTGACCACCAATGAAGATCTTGTATCACCAGAGCTGGAACCTCCACTGACAAGAATGGGGAATGAATCTTTTGAGACCAATGAGTCTTCAGATGCCACTGGAGACCTCTCATTCTTGATCTTCCGCCTGGAACTAGTTTTTCCAGGGAGGAAAGATGGCCCAGAATTCTCTGCCACGACTTTGCTGTAGGAGGCAGTGGAGACAAGAGTTGGGCAATGAATTGTTCCAGTCTCCGAAGTCTGTCTTCCGAAGGGAACACCCTCCCTACCTGGGTGTTGATGGACATACCCAGATAGTTTAAGACTTGGGTTGGAATCAAGCAAGACTTCTCTGCATTTACAAGGATCCCCAGGTCCTTGCAAAGGTCTAGAAGTCTTCTAAGGTGATCCATAGCTATCTCCCTGGATGAGGTCAGGAGTAGCCAATCGTCTAGGTACCTTAGCAGACGTATCCCGTGCTTGTGAGCCCACGAGGAAAAGAGTTTGAAAACTCTTGTAAAGACGTGTGGGGCAGTCGAGAGGCCGAAGCATAGGACTTTGAACTCGAAGATTCGACCCTGAACCAGAAAGCACAGGAATTTCTGATATGCGCGATGGATCGGCACTTGGAAATATGCGTCTTTTACGTCCACAGATGCCATAAAGTCTCATGGACGCACCGCTTGGGTCACGGAGGCTGCTGTCTCCATTTTGAATGGAGTTTGCTTCACAAACTGATTCAAGGCAGAGAGATCGATTACTGGTCTCCAACCTCCCGAGGCTTTTTCTACCAGAAAGAGGCAACTGAAAATCCCCGGGGAAGTGTTGGAGACCTCTTGTATGGCACCTTTTAAGAAGCATGCTCTGGATCTCCCGAGCTAGGGCTTGCTGGATCCCGAGAGACCTGGGAGGACGAGATCGGGGGAGGAATTAGAGGAGAGCCTATGAAGGGGATGTGGTACCCCCACCGAAGCACTTTGATGGTCCATTGCATGGCCCCCATAGCTTTCCACCTCCTCTAACTCCCCTGCAGGCACCCCCTACGCACTGTGAGGGGGGAGCCGTGACCCTATTTCTGTCTAGGGTTCCTCCCTCTGCTTTTAGCCTTGGGAGGAGCCGACTTTCCTCTGCCCATAGGTTTGGCCATAAAAGAGGAATGGCTGAGGCTCTTGGCTGGGAGTGGAGTTGGCTGCTGTTGCATTTTGCGAAAGGAGGCAGCCTTTTGCATCACTGTGTCCTGCGTCTCTTTCCTCCAACTATCTAAGGCAGAGGAAACTGCCTGTTTAGAAAAGAGGAGACGTTGCAGAAGGTCCGAGTTTCTCAAATCTGACTTCTCGGCCTTACCGATGCTCCTATGAAGTCTGGAAACTACTGATTCCTTCCTTTTGAGAATCCAATTGCCCAACATGGTTGCAGTTAGGAAGTCCATTGTCTTAGCCCCAGCAGCTAGGACTTCCTGCAGGGAATGCATGAAGTTTTGGTTTGATAGGTCTTCGTAAGTCGCTAGGTAGCCGACTGTGCCTGACCACGTGTCAAACCAGGATAATGCCTCCAGAAGGGACATTGACACTGCTTCCATTGCCAAGGCTTCTGTGGCAGTGAAGGAGATTGGGAGAGAAAAGTCTCTCTGAAGAGTAGCCAGGTGTGAGCCTTGCTGTGAGGGGATCCAGGGTCAGAGGAGAAGGGTTGGCGTCTCTGACCTTGTAAAAGCGCTTTTGCCTCGAAAACGGGAATTGTAGAAATTTATGGGATCCTTGAGACTTCAAGGAACCCTTTTTGCCCGAGACCGCCTGCGAGACCTTCCTCCTCAGACAGCCTGCAGTGTGAATAGACCAGGGAAGTTTGATTCTGGCCTTAGGGTTTGGTGGAGAACGACATAGTCTCTCTAAAGCTGGAGCGTCAGCATGTCGAGGCGACAAATGTAGATCTCCGAGGCCTGAAATATTACACATAGTTCTTAGAGCCCTCAGATAGGAGGACTCTTAAGTACTTTTATGGTTGCTCTTCCGAGGAATCTTCCGGTCGCGCTAATTACTCGCGAGGAAGGGCGATAGAAGTCTGAGTGTCTGGAGGTAACAGCGAAGTAGAATACTCCATTGCCGTTGTTCCAAAGGAAGGCTGAGCGCTGGCTAATGGCGCCGCGAGCGCCTGACCTTGCCTGGAAGTTGATGGTCTAGGAGTAGGTGACCGAATTATCGGTACTGTCTTAGTAAGAGGTTGCTTTGATCGGCGGTCTGGCCTTTTTCCTCTGTTTTCAACCGAGGAGAAGAAGGGTTGAACCCCTGCGTCTTCTTCCGAGGTTCTCGTGAGGCTCGTATTCCGTAACTCGTTAGGGAGCACGGGAACCGGAGTTGTCCTGTCTGAAACACGAGGGCGAGGTGAATGACCCCGCACGGATATGACCGGAGACATGCGCGATCGGGAGGTTGACGGACGGGAGCGCTCTCTCTCTCTCTCTCTGTTGATAAGTAGCGACGGTGAGGAGAAGTGCTCTTTCTCCCTTTCCTAGAGCGATCTGAGTTTCTCAAACTAATAAGTGAAGAAGAGGGATCGCGCTCAGGGCGCGATTAGAGGAAAAATCGTGGGAAGAGCTTCTCCAACGGGAGCGCTTATTACGCTTAGGAGAACTCTCTTGTGACGAAGAGCGAGAACGTATCGTAGCGCTCTTTTTCTTGAAGCGCCTAGATGATCCCTCGCGAGAGGAAGTCGATCACGAGGCAGAACGATGACGCGAGGAAGCGCTCTTCTTATGTTTGTGACGAGAGCGCTTATAGTCTCTCGGCGAGACATTTCGTGAAGAGATAGAAGGCGAGGAAGAGCGAGAACGATGACGTCTCTTCCTATGTCGCCTGTCTCTCCGACGAGAACGTCTGGGCAAAGGACAGCGAGCTTTCCTTTTCCTCTTCTCTCTCTCCCTCCTAGCCTCCGAGGAGGGCGAGGACGATGAGGAGGAGGGGGAGGTACTGCGATGTTTTCGCTTGCGACGTTGTAGTTTCGTAGAAGCGCACGCGAGATGCGAAGTAAGCACCGCGGGAGCTGAAGTTACTATATCTGCTGAAACTTCTGCGGGCGCCGACTGAGTTGACGGAAGGTAGGCGAGGTCCGGAACTCCCGAGGGTTCCAAAACAGAAGGGACCTGAGGTAAAACTGTGCCGGCGAGGAACTAGTCCCACACTTCCTCCGAAGGAGAACTAGGAAGTCCAAGGGCAGGCCATACCGCACGTACGTGATCTGGAATGGAAGCGGTAATAGAGTCATTCCCGGTGGCGGAAAAAATTGTCCCACTGGGAGGGGCTACGTATCCGCCTGACCAAGGGGAATGGGGGTCAAGTCAATGGTGCCGCTCTTCCTTGACTTCCCCCCAGTGGATGGAGGCAAGGAAGAGTCTGAAGGGAGAGATCGAGAGGCCGAAGAAGAGGCCCAAGACTCCTTACCTTTCGACGGCAAACCTGGAGGTAACGAATCCTTTTTGGATTTCTTCTTCTTTCTCTTCACGAAGTTTTCCCACCGAGAGGGAAACCATTCTCTACATACTTGGCAGGGGGAGCCTTCAGAACACCTATGACCTCTGCACGAAGAGCATAGGGAATGAGGATCCACCTCCGGTGGTGACATGAATGTGCCACAAGATTTCGGGGGAACCCCGGGACACTTCCTCATAATAGAGGACATCACATCTAACAAAGAAAAAGAAAGAGTTAATCAAAAACACAGTAAAGAAAGGCTAGTCTGCCAGTCAAACAAAAGCAGGAGCAGCGATGTTACCACTGCGACGGCTAGAATTCGATTGAAGGTATTCAGTAGCTACTGACCGGCAGTCCCCCACCACTAACAGGTGGATAACTACCGGCCCGGTCGTTAACGACCTTGTTAAGGTTTTCTGCCGTATTTTCCAGCTCGCGCTAGAATATCTCCTATAGTAAAGAATGAGGGTTTGTATCTAGTGTAGGAACAAACAAAAGATATCAATTATCTCTATTAAACTAAATCTCAAAATCACCCTATCTAGAAAAGCATACATCAATATTTTATCACTGTACTATAGGACTATTGCAAGGATAGAAAACTGTAAATTTTTAGTTTTGGGGTATACAGTAAGCTGATTTAAAAACCAGACTTTAAGAGAGAAGCATTAAAAATATAAGGGGAGTTTCATAAAAACCATTACTCTTTGTTTTCTATTCTCAAAGTCAAATTTAGCTTCTAGTTTCATTAATGTAGAGCTATGAAAGAGAACTTTTAGCGCCTAGTCACATTGGTTATATACATGTTAATTAACAGCTGTTAGTACTTATTAACTCATAATATACAAGATATTAGTCTTTAACTTTTACAAAATATTTTGAATACTAATAGTGATGAATCCTACCAATACCTTAACTTAAATTGTTCTATTTACTATTACACAGATAATAAAAATTAAATGAGTTAAATAAAATTAAACACTAATTTTCTTTCTTAAAAGATGGTTTGTAGAAAAGTTCCAACACTTTCTGGTATTAAGACTGAAATATTCTAGTTCTTGTTTCTATCTATTGTCTAATCTGGTTACTACTTGCGGTAAATAGATACCCTTAGGTTTCTTATATATTTCTATCAACTGACCTCTAATAAGCGCTTTTATTGAGAACACAGATTGAGATGAGATGTTTTAGCCTTCTTTGATATCCAGTGAAATTAGCCAGACTTCCCTTTCTTAGCTTAAACTGCATCTATTCTTTTTATGTATTTCCTTTCAGATGACACCCAGAATTATACAGCATACTTTTTAAATAAGGTTTAGCTAGTGTAGTGTACTGTATAAAGTTAGCATTATCTTTTTTTATTTCTAAGTGGTAAATGATTAGTTAGAGAAATTATTTTGATGCTTTATTCCAAGTAAGAGAATTTAGAATAGTTCAGTATGATAGTTGAAAGGTTATTAAGTGAAGAAGTACAGTATTATTAGAAAGACTTGATATATGGATAGGTAGAGAAGATTGCGAAAAAACGTGAGATTTTTTATAAATAAATAGGCAATATACCAATAATTAGTTTAGGAAAGAGTTGTTTACGCGACGTCACAATGACAGGTCACGTATTGTTAGTGAGGGTGACTGTTGGAGAAGAAGTCAGCTGATAGGATTCATGGTGTTTGAACTATATTAGTGGTGGGTGCAGTCTCGTCTCTCTATTGGTTAGTATGTATTTAGTAATGGAATTGTTTTTGTGTTAAGTTCAAGTACTCTATTTAAGAATAATTCAAGTACTGTATGCTAGATTTTTCATAAACTACTCCTACACTGCATTGCGCGTTAGATCTCACTTACAAGGAATATATAGTCTAGGAATTGGACTAAGATAACAAAATACATTTTTGGGCTCAGTCCATGTCGTCCTGATGGAAGATTCCTTAAGTAGCTTCCTAGGGTATATTTGACTACAGTGATATTCCCAGAGAATTTAACTTAAGGTCTCCAGAATTCTAACTCCTGGCGCGAATATCCTTAAAGTTTCCTTTAAGGATATCACATAATATCAGGGGACATATTCTTGACATGCCACATAGCAATCTACACCCCACATAGCGTTTATGCTTCGAGGGGGAAAAGTGGCAAAATAAAAGAAGAGTCGTTATTAAGGCTCTCTTCCTCCGTTACTGTTTGAGTACCTAGATGGCACCATCATCGCTGCCATCTTTATTCCTTTATCTGTAGCGAACTCGGTCGGTGATTTTCCAGGTAGCTCTCTCGTTATTTTGGATTTATCATGCAATCTCCAGCCTCTTCTGCCTCTGGAAAGTTGAGTATTTAATCTTTACGTTGTATAAATACTAGCTCTTGCCTCTCAGTGAAAAATTAAGTTAATTTATGGTAGAGCTATTCCCTGAACCGGAGGCGTCTCGGGCGCTGTCGTTCGTAACGCATGAGTTATCTAGTTAGCCAGAATGACTTTCCCGGCTTTCCCGGTATAATAGCATAAATAAAATTAGCTATTTAGTCTTCATTGCTAGAAATTAATTATATTATGCCGATAGTATTCGTATTAGTTTCGGCGATTTAGGTAACCGAACCATGTTTACGCTAGGCTTCCTAGCCTAGGCGTTTTAGTTTACTTTTATGCATGATATAATAAGCATTCCTAGTGTTATTAACCCTTTTACCCCCGGGGTATTTGGAAATTTCCAACTCTTAACCCCCAAGGGGTTATTTTTTTCCCAGCACATTTTGCAGTGTATTTTTTTTAAATTGCTCTAACAGCCTTAATTTTTGTCATTGAGAGGTCAGGTTGGTCTCATTCTCTTGGAAAATGCCTGAATTTTCTCAAAAAATTATCAAAAAATATGAAAAACAAATTTTTATAGCATTTTTTTGCAAGGACGTACCGGTACGTCCATGGGGGTAAAGGGATGGCTTTTGTGAAACGTACCAGTACGTCCTTTGGGAGTAAAAGGGTTAAATTTAAATGAAGCTATTAGGCAATTTATACATGTAAGATATATCGACTGCATATAAATATTTCCTCTTCTAAAATAGTATACGAGAGAGCTTCGATGATTTAGGTAGTCGATTCTCGCTGTCACTGGGCTAGTAGCCTAGTGGCTTTAGTATGCTTTCATACATACTCCCAGGTTACCCTCGTGTATCGTTTTATCAATTCAAGCGTGGATAGATATCTCCTAGAATTATTATATAAAGCGATACTCGCCTCCAGTGGAGATTTAAGGGTAATCCCTCCTTCCCTCTGAGTGTAGCCTTAGGCTACAACCCTAGCTGGTCGTGCCTCGAATTGTCATTCAGGCAGGACTAGGCTAGGGTTTTTCTGCCCTTTCCCTTAGCTGCAGATGGCAAGCTTTGGGTTTAGGTCAGAACCTCAGAGTACATAGTCGTGTGCCGGCAGCAGGTCGGCAGGGTGAACAGTTATTCCCCTGTCGGATTACGCTGCCGGCATAGGAGGCTAGACCTCCCTTGACTGTACTTGAAGGGGTTATATGATTTTGCCCCCTTCTCCCTGTGGTCTAGTAGACTATTCCTGTGCTTGCAGACCCTAGGCTGAAGAATAGATATTCTTCTGCCGCCTAGGATGGCGCCGGCACTGGAACTCTGTTTCTCTCTTGTTTAAGGGTGGCAGCTAGATGGTTGCCGGCCCCTTAACTGTATTGGCAGACCCTAGGCTGGAGAATAGAGGCCTAGGATGGTGCCAATACCGAAACAGAGTTTCCTTAGGGTGTGATAGGACCGGCAACCAGCCGGCTCCTTTCACACCTTATACAGGACCCTTTTCCCTCCCCCCTCTGTCCTTTAGTGATGGCCTAGCCATCACAACCTTTTGGCCGTCGTCCTACAATCTCACCGCTTGCCGGCAGGTTGTAGGGACGGCTCGGGCTTCTGCTTGTAGTGGCCTAGTCGCTCAGCTTTCCCTTATGGACGCAAGGCTCCGGGAGAGCTGTGCCCGCTGGACCACCTGCCAGCAGAAGATCCCTTAGCTATAGAGTGTTCTTCAGTCCTCTCTTGGGCTGCCATTCACAACCTGTGTCCGGCAGAGACCGACAATGGTGGTGGATGGGTGGAAGCCTGAATATCTTATATTCTCCCCTTCCATTTGAACCCTCATTCTGGAGGAAGGAAGTGAGACAGAGCTCTTACATCATCCTTCACTCCTTGCTTTTTCTCTCTCTATTGGCTAGTGCCGCCAGGTACTAACCTAACCGGCGGCTGCCGGCCACTACCCTAGCCGGCAAGATGCTAGCTGGACTTATGCGCCGGAAGCCAACGAGCCGCTGGCACAACTGACTTCACCGGCAAGAGCCGGCCGAGTTTTGATTACCGGCCACTACCCTGTCCGGTAAGATGCCGACTGGACAAGTGCGCCGACAGCCAGTGACCCGCCGGCTGAACTGTGCCCTAGGTGCTAGCCTTGCCGGCAACATGCCGGCTAGAACTACAGTATATGACTATACAGTAGCCAGTATATTTGTAGTATAGATCATACTGCAAACAGAAAACTATGGTATAAAAGTATACAGTAGCTAAATTTCCAACATACTCTGTGTGTCCAGGTGCAGTCTATTGTTGAGACCATACTAGATAAGGAAAGGAATTATCTTTCCATATACTGATAGATGATCAGTTACGAATGGCCCTCATTATTGATCCTTTTGGAAGTTGGTGTTAAGTTACACTTATCTATCCTTATAAGTTAGAACTCTTCAAATGGGCCTCTTGAAGAGGACAACGCCTAGGCTTTAATCTTGAGGGAGGTCACAGCAATTGGCTGGGCAGGAAATACACGTATGTGTCTTTCCTAATTCATTTCTAGCTTACCTATCCTAAGCTATATGCAATAAAACAAAATAAAAAATATTAATAATAATATTTATTAGTTTATCTAGTGAGATGAACTACCTTATACTCATTTTGTTTTCCTCTCTTTACAGGAGGACCATGTGAAGTGCCGTAGTGTCTTCTGCAACGTCCGGAGCAAGGACTTCTGCGGCCACGAGGAATGCAGGACGCACTCCCACTGTTCCATCACCAAGGGACCTCTCAAATATTGGGACTCCCAGGTATGTAATGTGTGCAAACCCTTGGTTACTGAGGCCTTTGATGACCCCAAGACAACGGAGACAAGGGATGCAGATCAGAGTACTGCGTAGATGGGTTCGTGGCTTCCAGAAAAATGCCATGGACCCTTACCTCCCGAGTGAGCGAATGAGGGCCTATCTATTCCCTAAAGAATCTGCGGATGCTGTTATACCACAGCCTCACCCTGAGATCCCTTGTGTCCAGATTTCCGTAGATACCGATGTCTCGGACGCGATGAAGGACATCCATCTAGACGAGAAGATGTCAGAGGTGTCAGAAGACACCGAAAAGGACCTTCTTGCAGAAGGTCAGGAAGTGGAGTCTACGTTGGCTCTGGAAACGGAAGAGGATGAAGTCGAAACGGTGTCTGTTTCGTCGGTTCCAACCCCAGAACCAGTGCCCTCTACGTCCTCTGCTCCTCCATCTGATGAAACAGGGAAGACCCTGTCTACCCTTATGTCTATGATGGAGAGGTTCCAAAAGCAGAGCGAAGAAAGGGAAGCTGCATTGAGGAAGGAGATTCATCAGCTTGCAGCGTCCCGTGGGTCTCGTAGGAGACTCAATGTAAAAGATCTTCCCTCGTGCTCTGAGATAAACCTATGGAGGCATGCAGAGTACATGCCAATCACGAATGGGAAGATTTTCATCTCAGAAAAGCTTTTTCCTGTCCTTATCGAGGACATCGAATTCTGGCCCAGCTTTGAGTCTTATCCAGACTGCTTCGTCCATCTAAAGGCGGAACCCGTATCCAAAGAGGAGACAGAGCTGAAAGAGGTCTTAGTGCTTGACCATGCAAGGGCTCAAGCTTTATTGGATAGCAGTCTGAAGGACAAGGGCTTCACTAATTCTAAGGTGCCAGCCCTGAGTAAGAAACACCCTTCCTTTCTTGCTCCAGCTACAATGGCCTTTCCCTTTGCGTAAAAAGGGTTCAAAGCGGTGATGAAGGCAGTGGAAGCTGGGAAACCTTGCCCTACACTTGAGGAGTGTAGGCCCCTTTCCCTAACCTTGCCTACAGATCACAAGGACTGTAAGGATATACAGCTTACCTTCTCAGTCGGGAAGTTGGAGGCGGATATTGCTGGACGTCAGTTCAGTGAAAACCTCCCCAAGTTGTCTGACTTTCTCCTGCGCAGGGAGCAGGAGACGAAGGAAAGGCTTGTTGCCTCTCTGTCCCTCCAGACCACCTTGGAGGCAATGGCCAGTGAACATAGGTCCCCAGATATGTTTATGGTCGTGGCCAAAACACATTTGGCAACCCTGATCAAAGACTTCTATGGCTTTGTTAGGGCTAGAAGGGCTTGCAGGGAGTTCGTGTTTGCTTCGGCTGCGGTAAAACACGAACCTAGGAAGCCGATATCTTCCAATATCTGGGGAAAGGACCTCTTCCCGAGTGAATTGGTCAAGGAGATAGTCGACAAGGCCGCCACAGAGAACAGGAACCTTCTCCAAACGTGGGGTATGTCAGCTAAAAGGAAGTCTTCCCCGGATGAGGGTCCCCAACCGAAAAGGAAGACAAAGAGGCCGAGGTTGCCTTCTTGTCCCGCAAGACAACAACAACTTCCCATGACCGCAGTGCCCCAGATGGTGGCACAGCCCCAACCCACCTACCAGATGGTACCCCAGCAGGTGGTGACTCAGTCACCAGCCTTCACTCCCGCCTATGAGAGGCAGACCACTACCTTTCGTCCTAAAGGTAAAGGGTCAAGTAGAGGTTCCTCTAGATGTCCCTCAAGAGGAAGAGGGGGTAGGGGAGAACGCGGTCAAGGAGGCAAGCCCTTCGGGCACCAGAAGCAATGAGATGCTTCCGGTAGGAGGAAGACTCCGACTATTCTCCGGGATCGCTGAACCTTCGATCCCTGGGCCCACAGCCTGATTAAGAACGGACTAGGTTGGAGCTGGAAGACAGCTCCACTATCATTTCCTCAATTCTTCCAAAACTCCACCCCCGTTCTGGAAGAATATACCCGAGAACTCTTGAGCAAACGGGTGATAAGGAGGGCAAAGTCCATCAAATTCCAAGAAAGGCTGTTTTGTGTTCTCAACAAAGTTCAGGATGCTGACCCTTTAACACATAAGGATCCAACTGCCCAAAAGGGCATACACAGTCTCCATAGACATGGCAGATGCCTATTGACACATTCCGATCAATTGCCAACTCTCCTCCTACCTAGGATTCAGGCTACAAAAAAGAAAGTACGCTTTCAGAGCCATGCCCTTCGGACTAAACATAGCCCCAAGGATCTTCACGAAGCTTGCAGATGCAGTCGTTCAACAACTACACCTAGAAGGTGTCCAGGTGATGACCTACCTGGACGATTGGCTGGTATGGGTAGCATCCGAGACGGAATGCATGCAAGCATCCAAAAAAGGGATCCAGTTCCTGGAACATCTGGGATTCAAGATCAACATCAAAAAGTCTCGACTATCTCCAGCTCAGAAGTTTCAATGGCTAGGTATACATTGAAACTTACAGTCACACCGCCTCTCCATTCCATTAAAAAAGAGGAGAGAGATAGCAGGATCTGTCAAGAGACTATAAAATCCGACAGGATATCAAGACGCCAACAGGAGAGAGTGCTGGGCTCCCTTCAGTTTGCATCAGTAACAGACCCAGTGCTAAGAGCGCAGCTAAAAGATGCATCAGGCGTCTGGAGAAGATACGCATCAAACGCTCGAAGAGATCTAATAAGACCGATGCCGATCCGGCTACGATCACTTCTCAAGCCATGGTCGAAGGCCAAGAACCTGAAGAGGTTGGTGCCTCTGCAACCGCCTCCACCCTCAGTCATCATCCACACGGACGCATCAATGGAAGGATGGGGAGGTCACTCTCATCAACGGAAAGTCCAAGGAACTTGGTCCTCTCTATTCAAGACCTTCCACATCAACATTTTGGAGGACATGGCAGTCTTCCTCATGCTGAAGAAATTGTCCCCTCGCCCTTCAGTCCACATAAGATTGATTCTGGACAGCGAGGTGATAATGAGATGTTTGAATCGTCAAGGTTCGAGATCACCTCAACTCAACCATGTGATGTTGGCCATCTTCCGCTTAGCGGAAAAGAAGAGATGGCACTTATCAGCAGTTCACCTTCAAGGTTTCCGCAATGTGACAGCGGACGATTTATCCAGACTAACGCCGATAGAGTCAGAATGGTCCCTAGACGCAAGATCGTTCTCCTTCATCTTACATCAAATCCCAGAACTGCAGATCGACCTCCTCCCGACAAGCAACAATAAGAAACTACCTCGTTATGTGGCCCCATACAAGGACCCTCTAACGGAAGCAGTGGACGCAATATCCCTCAACTGGAACAGATGGACCAGGATTTACCTATTCCCTCCAACCAACCTGCTGATGAAGGTCCTCAAGGAGCTGAGATCTTTTCAAGGAACAGCAGCCCTAGTGGCTCCTAAGTTGCCCAGGAGCAACTGGTTCCCTCTAGTATTTGAATTGCAGCTGAGGCTGATTCCTCTGCTGGACCCAGTTCTGACTCAACAAGTACATAAGTCGACTGTCTTCGCTTCATTACGGAAAACCCAAGACCTTCATCTCATGATTTTCTCTCCTTAGCAGTAAGGAAAAGGTTTGGGATCACGAAAAAAATATAGACTTCTTAGAGGAATATAAGTCTAAATCTACCAGAAGGCAATATGAGTCGTCTTGGAAGAAGTGGGTTGCCTTTGTCAAGGCAAGAAAACCAAATGAAATATCAATAGATTTCTGTTTATCTTTCTTTATTCACCTTCATGAACAAGGTTTAGCAGCCAACACGATAACTACGTGTAAATCTGCCTTGACTAGACCTTTGCTTTACACTTTCCAAGTAGACTTTTCTAATGAAAGCTTTAACAAGACTCCTAAGGCCTGCGCTAGGCTTAGGCCTGCAGCACCTCCAAAGCCCATCTCATGGTCCTTGGATAAGGCTCTACACTTTGCCTCAATGTTGGACAATGAGAACTGCTCTCAGAGATTTGACTCAAAAAGTTATATTCTTGTTTGCTCTAGCCTCGGTGTCTAGAGTTAGTGAGATACAGTAGTGGCCCTTTCTCGGGAAGAGGGCCATATTCAGTTTACGGAAGTGGGAGAACTGAATCTCTTTCCTGACCCAACTTTTCTCGCCAAGAACAAGCTATCCACCAGGAGGTGGGGTCCCTGGAGAATCTGCCCTCTGAAGGATGTCTCGCTGTGTCCAGTGGAGTGTCTAAAGATCTATCTTTGTAGAACTTCAGACTTCAGGGGAGGACAGCTCTTTAAAGGGGAAACATCGGGCTCAAACTTATCCCTGAAACAACTAAGGGCGAAGATCACCTACTTTATTCACAGAGCGGATCCTGACAGTACATCCACAGGTCATGATCCTAGAAAAATTGCTTCGTCATTGAATTTTTTCCAGTTCATGGATTTTGAGCGTCTTCGTTCGTATACTGGATGGAAGTCATCCAGAGTGTTTTTCAAGCACTACGCAAAGCAAGTGCAAGAATTAAAAAGAAACGTGGTGGCAGCAGGTAGTGTACTAAAACCTGTCGCTTAGTGCTGCGAGGAACAGTGAATTAATTGGGACTATATTCTATAGGGTGTACATGTTGGCACCTTACAGTGCTACACGGTGAGTGAAATGTCACCAAGGTGACATTATGGACTGTTCCAGTGACTAAAAGTGAAGAAACATAGACTTAACACTAGTGCCGTGTGTTTTTACAAAGTGTAAAAGAGAGACTTTCTCAGAAATGTATTGGAAAATTATTGAATTTTCAATTGAGTGGCATGAACAATTGTTTTCTTTCAGATAAAACAAGTATTTCTGGTCTGGCCTCCATTTTCTATGTTTATTATTATTCACTTACATTTTTGTGTTATTATGAAATGTATGCTGAATTACTATTTATTGATTGCCAATACATAAGTGATTGATATTTGCGTCTTATTTCGCCCAAAACCTATATAAATAAAGTTATGTACGAGCATTACTTTTTTATTCCTTATTATTCTGCATAATAACAAAGAACAACTGAAGAAACTTGTTCCTAAATGTATACAAACCTTTTCTGCCTATGCATATCTTGTTTCGACATGAATATAAACTTGTCTGTTGGGGTATACAGCTGAGCCAGTATACCTTGGATGCTACGGTGGCTTATGTTAACCCTTGTTCATTTTGAAAATACAAACTTCGGGTATACAGAGAGACCTGTATGCCCTTTTGTTGCTGGGTTGGTCATATGAGATATGCAAACATCGAGACTTTTCCTGAGTCTAGTATGACTCTTCCCTGTAGGTTGCAGGAAGCACTAACATAGGTCATGATTAGAAGCAATAACATATAACGGTAACGTCATAGGTCTCTAAGGTCTAAAGCGACCAAGGAAATATTGTCTTGAGGTTAAGGCACAATTGGAAAATGGCTCATCCAACCTATGGTGTCGTCTGATGAGGGCCAAGACCTTTCGATAAGAGATGATGTCATCAGATGAGCACTCTCCTCCTTCTACCAAGGCATCCGCTACCAACTCCTCCGCCCGAGAAGACTCGTCGAGGGCGGGAGGGGGAGCGCGGGAAGGGAGCAGTTTCTTCTCCTGCCTCGCAACTGACGGGCCTGCCCGCAGGATGGGCGAATCCGCTGGGACGAGGGTAGCCGTCATGGGTCTACCTTGTCCCGCGGGGGGCCCCCTTGGCTGTGGGCTCCTCGAAGCATGAGGGGCGCCACTGGTGCTCGCGGAAGACCGCCGAGGTGGCCGCTGATGACACCAAGCCTTCCGTCCGGAGGAGCACCTCCCTCCATTGGGCTGAGGAAGCGGGAGCCTTCGCGGCCTTAGAGACGTCTAGGGAGGCTTGATGTGACGTCCCCTGACGGAGATCTGGTCCGCTGAAGGAGTAGGGTCGCGAGGGTGAAGACGAGGCTCAATGGAGCCAACCGGAAATGGCCACGGCTGAGGTAGCCTTAAACAGCTCACTCCGGGGTACTGTAATTCTCACCCACTTATCATTTGAAGAGCGATTCTTCTTTGACTTCTTCTTTGAGGTCTTGGATCTCTTCCTGCTGTGCCTGGAACAAGAACGGGACTTCTTCTTCCGCGACTTTTCCCGCTTTCTCTTCGAGGACTTTGGACCTTTGTCCTCCGATGAAAACGAATCCGAGGAAGAGGATGACGACGAGGAGGAGAGGGAGTCCGCCGAATCTCCCGAGCCGTCCAAATCCTCAGGGGGAACTCCGCGTCGGTTCTCTGGCGAAGAGGGTTGAAGAAAGACAGGAGGGAGCATTGACGAGGGCGGCGGGGGAGACCGTGGAACCTTCTTTCAGTTGAACCAAGCATCGAACTCCTCCTCTAACCTCATGGGGGACCTGAAGGGCATCCTTGGTGGATCCTATGCGGCGGGGTCCGAAGATGAGCCTGCCTTCTCAGCGTCTCCCCCGGTCGCTGAAGCACCTGAAACACACATCCAGGATGCAGGGGAAGAGGCTGCACCCGTCTTCCCCCACATAGGATCTTCCATAGAGACGGGCCCTGTAGGCACCAGGACTTCGCCTCTTGAACACACTCACGCCCCTCCCTCAGGCCCCACACATGCCTGAACTGATCTAAAATCATCCCCCACAGACATCTCAGACTCTTGGGGAAGGGCAATGGGCCGCTTCCCCGCAACGGACTTACCTCGTCCCCTACTCTGGGTAGGGGAAGGTGGAAGGGAGCCCCGTTCCGACGAGGCATCCGGCGAAACTAACGACGAAGAAACGTTGGCCTTCTTGGGTGATTTCTTGGCAGCTTTCTTCTTTTTAGTGCCGTAGAGGACCCACTGAATCTCGGTCCAAGTCTCGCACTCCGGACACGTGGTCGTAGGGGAACAAACCTTGCCCCTACACGACGAACACAGGGAGTGGGGATCGACTTCGGGCTTGAAAAGAAACGCACCACAAGATTTACCAGCCACAGGCCCAGGGCAACGGCGAGGATGCTCCATTACGCTACACTAGGACACCAAGAGACACAGGGACACGGAGTAAAGGATAGGGAATGAACACGTGGGTAACGCGTGGTACCTGTAGACACAAGGGTCGCACTGGGTGAGGAGAGCGCGGCGAGATGGTAATCACGTCGCGACCAGAAACTTACTGAGGAGCACGACCTAAGCAAGCATGCTCTCCGACCCCGGGTCGCCTCAGGGCGCGTATCACTCCGCCTGAAGTTGACCCCCATAGAAAACGGGAATAGGGTAAACTACACAATATTCTGGTCGGTTGGGAGGAGTCTCCCAGATACTCCTAAGAAAGTAGTTCGAGGTAAGTACTCCGTGTTGGAACAAACAGATTTTGAGCAAAGCGAAAAATCTATTTTTGGGTGAGATAACCATGTCGTCCTGATGGACCCGCCCTCCTTTTCTATAGAAAAGGCCTTGGCAGGATCCCTCCCAAAACTACTGTATCTGTAGCACCTGCTCAACACTACAAGGAATAAAGATGGCGGCGATGATGGCACCATCTAGGTACTCAAACAGTAATTGAGGAAGAGAGCCTTAATAACGGCTCCTCTTTTATTTTGCCACTTTTCCCCCTCGAAGCGTAATCGCTACGTGGGGTGAAGATTGCTATGTGGCATGTCAAGAATACGTCCCCTGATATTATGCGATATCCTTAAAGGAAACTTTAAGGATATTTGCGCCAAGAGTTAGAATTCTGGAGACCTTAAGTTAAATTCTCTGGGAATATCACTGTAGTCAAATATACCCTAGGAAGCTACTTAAAGGAATGTTTCATCAGGACGACATGGCTATCTCACCCAAATATAGATTTTTTGCTTCGCTAAAAATCTGTTTTATAACTACAAAATATTTAATTTCACAGAAATCTGTATCTTGTTCTTAAACCTATTAGTGCAAATAAAGAAGTTACCGACATATATTTTTCCAAATGAGAACGATTAACTGTAAAACTCATGCACTAATAAAGTGATATACTTACAGGAGAGGATATAACTTCACAAACATCATATGGATGATTATCCTTAACAAACTTTGTCAGTTCTTCTAACCTAGATGTCCTTGTCTTAATCATCTGTGAAAGAAAAGGAAAATTAGAACAGCTTCAAATCCATCAGACTTTTATACAGATTTTCTGGTCAATCACAAAATATTGAGTACAGTACTAAGGAATACATCTGAAAAAACCTGAGCTTTGATCATCTATGGAGAATATTGTAATGTTTTTTTTTTTTTTTGAGATTTAGGGATCCAATGTAGTACTGTCTGGCCAGTCAAAGAGCCCCATAACTGTTTAGCAGTAGTATCTCAACAGGTGGCTGGTGCCCTGGCCAACTTACTACCTACAGCTGGAAAATCTTGGGAGACCACACAGCACTTTAACTTCAAAACTCTGATATAAAAAATCTAAATTTTTTAGCTATTTTCATTAAAGAATGCACATTTAAATATAACTCACCATTAGAACCTCAGGATCTTCATTGATTTCTTCTTTCCATTCATATCTGTGAAAGAAAAATCAGTGCATTCAATAATAATGAGGAACATTAATTTTTAGGGCCTTTCATCCTGCAAAAATTCTAACTTGTTTGTGTTTCAAATGTATTATCACATCTACATTACTATATATTCAATATTGTATACAGAAATAATCACAAGATTAAAAAAAAATTTGGTATTTTTCCTAACTGTCAAAATCAGAGACCTTTAGTAGGAGTATGACTTCAGCAAAGCTGGAAACGGACGTTAAGCTTTTCAACAAGGTTAACATAGTTGCCAGCCATGTGGCAGGTAGGCCGTGCCCACTCAATAAGTTGAGCTACCTCCACTTTTATCTTTGACTTAGGATTTGCAAGATGGTTGAGGCAGTCAATGTAAATTAAAAGTCCTAGGTATATACTGTATAATTAGGAATAATACAAATTTATTAAAAAATTTGTTATATTCCTATATGTAATACAAATACAAACTTTCAAACTTTAATAGGCGACTCATCATAGGAAGGTAGAAGCCCCAAGAACTAAACTGGCTGGTTAAATGACCCACGAAAATGTCCATGTACTTTGGTCCTGTATGGGAGAAAAAGCCATGACTCCTGCCAACCTCCTAACTATCTGAAATATGATGGTGCAGGCGGTCGTTGAAGAACCTATCGTGAATTTGAATTTGTAAATAATGTGGATATAAAGAATGAAGGTAAGGTTTATGTTAGAAAGGAAGTAGGAGAGACAAGTGTCCCACAGCATAAGACATAGAGATGCATTGATGTATAACACTGTGATTATGTCCATGTTCCTGGATGAATTCTATGGGAATGAAATAGTAAGAGAACGAAACAAGCGAAAAGTACATACCAGGAATGCTAGAAGAAAGAGACAGAAGTGCAAGTCGGAAGACATATACAAGAAAGAACAACTATTGTCAGACTAAAAGGTGTTTTAGATATAATAGAATGGGTTACAGGAAGAATGATTTCAAGTGGTCACTAAATGCCTGCT
This sequence comes from Palaemon carinicauda, assembly GCF_036898095.1. Classification (NCBI taxonomy): domain Eukaryota; kingdom Metazoa; phylum Arthropoda; class Malacostraca; order Decapoda; family Palaemonidae; genus Palaemon; species Palaemon carinicauda. The sequence goes on along the minus strand of NC_090732.1, from coordinate 130,778,894 downwards.
TTGGGTCGTGGAGAGAAAGAGCATCGTGTTAACGAATATAAAAAAGCTAGACAGATTAAATGCTACAAGTGTAATAGACTAGGTCATATAGCAAGAGTGCAGATTTCAGAGTAGGAAGTGTGGAAATTGTGGTTTGCAGGGTCATTTTGCTAGGAAGTGCAAGGTCAGGAGGACTGAATGTACTAACAGTGGAAAGGTTGGTCATGTTGCAGGTGTTTGCAATAAAATTGGATAAAAAGAAGGAATGGCAAGAATAAGCAGAAATGATAGACAGAAAAACTGTGTATGAGGAGGATTCAAACGGGTGAGCCCTCTAGTCTGAAAATGAATGAATATTGGAAATTGAATGCAAGACAGGAATGTGATGATGATGATGTGGTGAATTTAAGGGGAAAAAGACAGTTAGTTTTAGTTAAGAGGAGAAAGAAAAAGAAATTTAGATCAATGCAGAGGAATGTGAAAAATAAGAGTATAAATGTTGGAGAACAAATGATTAATGTGGAAGAATAGATGAGTAATACTGAGCCAAAGAGTCAGAATTACAAAATTTGTATGTATCCAGTTAGAGAACATGACTCTTCTGATGAGGTACTGCCTGAGAGCATGAAACAAAATGCAAGTAAGAGTATACGAAGGGCAAGTGAAATGTTTGAATAAATAGAGAAAAGGTTAGATAATCTGAGTGAGGTAATAAGCAACTTCAGTGGATTTGGAACATGTGATTTAAGTGAGAAGGCAGATTAATGTCAAGTTGAGCTTAGGATGGAGGATCAGAGGGAATAGAATGAAAAGCTATATTTTAAGAGAGAGGATTTTAGCAGGATAAGAGTGTATACAAGACCCTCAATTAGAAGTAGAAGTCCTATACCAGAGCATGAATAGGTGTTGCATAAGGCTATATAAATGTTGTGGGTATGATTTTCAGACAGAAATGATGAATGACAATGTGAGACAAGTTTAACAGGGAGGAATATAGTAGTTTTTCATAAGATTCTTTGTATAAGTATAGGTGTATTTTACCTCCCATTTTCCATTTCCAAAATTTTGTCTACTTTTTCAAAACTACTGTAATGATCTTATGTAGCGGGTGATTTCTCTTCCATGTGCCTATTTTTGAGCTAAGTGTTGGCTGGGTTGTACTCTGCAAGAGATGATGTTGGATAACCTCCAAGTGTGGTCATAGGGAAGCGACTGCGTGAGGTTGTTTGAGGAGGCCGGGAAGGAGAGGAAGCTCTCTCGGTACCTCTGTGCACAGAAGTAGAAGGTCTGGGTACCATGCTGCTTGCTGCCACAGCGGAGCTATTAGGGTCATCAACAGGTCTTGCGATGCCCTCACCTTGTTGATAAGTCCTCATCAGACAGAAGGGGAATGTGTAGACGTCCAGGTTGTCCTACAGATGTTGAAAGGCACCTTGCAGAACTGCCTGGGGATCTAGTAATGGCGAGCAGTACACTGGAAGCTTCCGGTTCAGGGACATAGCATATAGTTTTATCATCGGAGAACCCCACAAAATCAATGCTTTGTTGGCTATCTCAGGAAGCAAAAACCACTCAGAACCAACTGTCTATATCCTCCTGTTCAGATTGTTGGGAAAGATGTTTTTTTGCCCGGAATGAAACGGGCTGAGAGGGCAATTGAGTTGCCTTCAATCCATCTTAGTATTTCCAAAGCTAAATGGCAAAGCTGGTGTGAAAAAGTAGGTCCACAGCTTGTGTGTTGTAACAGGTGAGCCCCACACCCTTCTTTTCATGCATCCGTAAAGAGCATCAAATCCAGGGAGAAGAGAAATCTACTACCTGGCGTAGATTGGTATCATCTACCCACCAACCCAGGTCTCTCATTTGCTCTAATATTATTGGAACTTGGAAGTCCGGAGGATTCCTGTGCTGAGACCAACAGGTTTTCAGTTGCCACTGTTGAGATCAAATGCAGAGACGCTCACTGGGGACCCTAAGTTCCAGGAAGGTCAGGTGCCTTAACAAGCGTAGCCACAGGTGTGCTTGTAGCATGTCTCTCTTCAGGAAGGGACTCGCCACTCCTTTAGTCTCTCTATTCGGTCTTGAGACGGAAAAAACTTCCCTAATTGGGTGTTTATTTGCATCCCGAGATAAACTGTACAAGGTTTTGAGATAGCTGTTGAGGGGACTTTTCATGACTTATCACGATCCCCACACTATGACAAAACACGAGAAGCCTGTCTCTGTATAGGAGAAGGGTTTTTACCAAGTCTGCTAGACTCAGCCGTTGGAGTGAGCCCAAGTTGAAACTAAAGTGAACACTCATGAACACTTGAGTTACTGTGGACAGGCCAAGCACAGAACCTTGAACTGCTATATTTTCTTGTACAGGATGAATCTTAGATACTTGCTTGACAACGGATGGATTGGAATCTGGAAGTATGCATCTTTGAGATCCTGTGTTATCATGAAGTCTTTCGGTCTAACAGCCTGTACCGTATCCGTCGTCTCCATTTTGAATGGGATTTGTAGAACAAACCTGTTCCAGGCACAGAGGTCAATGATTGGTCACCAGCCTCCAGACCCCTTTTTTAAAAGAAAGAATAGACTGTAAAAACTTGAGGATCCATCTAAGACCTCTTGGAGGGTGTCCCTCTCCAACATGGTTTGGATTAACACCTGAAGGGTGAGGTTCTTAGCTGATCCCTTCGTAAAGGAACATGACATCACTGGATGAAGAGTCAACTGAGGAAGAGAGAGAATGCACAGGTGGGTGGTACCCTACGTGGAGGACAGAGATGGTCCAAGGTTCAGCCCCGTGAAACTCCCATCTCTAACGCTTGTGCTTTAGGCATCCTCCAACTGGTGGACAGGCAAGAGGAATGACCCTCCTAGCAGGAGTGACCACTCCTCCACCTCTACCTCCTCCCGTATGGAGTAGAAGACTGAGGCAACAACCCCGAAGGGTTATGTCTCGCTAGACTCATTTTGTCATGATGGCGAGGGGTTGCAACTAAAAGCAGTCCACAGACACCACCATATGGATACTCCAAAGAGGTCAACTCTGAAGAGCTGGAGCAAGGCACAGGAGTCTAGTGCCTGCTTACAAGGAATTGGTAGGGAAGACAACTCAAGAGAGGAAGCCCTTTTGTGTTGCCAAGAAGGGAAACCTTCTTCGTAAGGCAAAGGAACTATGCAAATGCGTTTCTCCTGTTGAGGGAACTCAGCGCAATGAGCAAGCTCATGTCGCCAAGTGCGCCAAGCATACTGAGCAAACTCAGTTGGCATGCTCACCCCGGAGGGATCGCACTGGCTAGGGAGTCCCCGACGACAACTCCTCAGGTATACGAGAAGTTGCAGAGGATGCTTCGCCTGATGGCATGAGACACTCCAGAGGGACTCCAGTCCAGAGGTTCTGCAAGGGAAGGCCATGCCCAACCCCTGAGGAGGCAGATGTGCACTCCCTCTGTGCCCCAAGCTTAAGCACCACTAAGAGCTGTTCCTTAGAAGGGGAACCCAAGATCCCCTAGGAAGGCCAAAGTTGACGCTTGGAGTCAAACAAGATTAACTCCCCTTTGGCGGTGGACGCTGCCACATCACTATGGTAAGCAACAGGGCCTTGCTTTGTCCGAGGGTTAAACGGTCATCACTTTTACACGTTCGTCCTCCGGATGCGACCGAACGAGCAGTTAGCATGGGGAGAAGAATCCCTTTTACATTTCATCCGTTGCCTAAAGTACCGCACTCTGTGCAGGGAGAAGTCCGAGTGAATGAGTGTCGTCTGGACCCAGGGCAAAGGGAAAGAGGATCAGTCTTCCGTGCCGACATAAAGTTGTCGCAAGAGCAACCTTCGATGCCAGGACAAGCCCACATCTTAACAGTCCTCAGTAAAACCAGACACACCTCAAAAAGAGGTCTGAATAAGTGAATGTATGGCCAGACTTTAAGTAGCGTAGAACTCAAGTTTATATCTATGAAGGAACAAACATATATCTCATTATAACGAGGGAATGATTTGTATTTATGTAGGAAAAAAAAATGTATATACAGTATGGTTACTGGAATTTAGCAAAACACGAGTTTCTATCATTAAGTTAGAATTCTTGTCAGTATCAAGACCAGTTCTATAAATAACAAAATAAATAAAAATAATCTACTTACACAGATACAATATTTGGGATAATATTAACACAGGCTGCTAGCTTGTTCTTTACAAGGCCCCTGTGAATGAAAAAAAAAAAAAAAATTTACCTGACTGCAATAAAACTACCATAAAAAACTATATTTTATATATATTTTGTAAGAAAAAGAAATACAAGAGAGTATTTCTATAATTCAGCTAGCAATAGACAGTGAACAAGTATAGTTTAAAAATAGATACTAAAGACAGTCAGCTATTCTTATCAGCGGGTACTGAGTTCACGCCCCTCCCGCAGATAAGGAATTCTGCAGATGGTGTTAAATTTTATTTTTGTTCATAGTATTTCTATATAAATATTTAGGCACTGCAGTTTTACTTCAAATTTATAATATGCTATAGCAATGCAATTTACAGTATCTTACCATAATACAATAGTACAGTATTCTACAATTATATGCTGGAAATATTAATATTCCTATTTCTCTCTTTTCCTCAAAAGGCCTCTCCAGGGTAAGTACAATATACAGTATATACAGCATAAGCATTTTAAAGTACATTACTAAACTGTTCAGTTTAAAATTTATAAATGCTATATACCGTACTGTTCTGTATAGTGATGTAGTACTTACATGATACTGCCCAGTATAGTAATAAGAATAAAACACCAATGAAAAAAGCATGAATTTTCAAAATAATTAATATATAGAATTGTCTTCAGCAGAGCTGCAACAGCCGATGATATCATTGATGCGGTAGTTAACAACAGGTGGTGAGTGAGGGCAAAGACTTTACTTTTGACTTTCAGCTCAGGATTGAGAGGCATAGGGTGGAAAGTTTAACTTTAACTGGTACTCTGTCAATAAAAAAAATCTTTCTCCCCCAAAAGGGAGACTCAGGAAGGAAAAACATGGTGCAAGATGGCTAATGAATTGATATTCATTCCATCCTACCCACTGTAAAGGGAAGATGGGTGAGAACTACTTCTTATAGATCCAGTTTCATAAGAATATTGTGCACAAATGTAGCTTACCAGCATTAATGTCAGATCCAGCATGTAACACTGCAAATGCTTCATTCCCAAGTGAGTGGAAGGATAGAAAGAGAAGAAGAACTAGGAATTTTACCTTTCCTCGAAACTTAAAACAAACATGTTACCATATACATACCCCGTTCAAGAGGACTATGGCTGAGACCAGAGTGAACACTCGCTTGAACACTCAGAGAGCAATGGAAAACCCAAAGGACAGAGCCTTGAACTGTACACTACGCCCTCGAGTATGAAGTACTAGGGGTACTATTTGTAGGACTGATGAACTTGCATTTGAAAATACTGAATGCATCCTTCAAGTCCACCTAAAGCAAAAAGACTTCCTCTCCGATTGCAGATCCCATGGTACTTGTCATCTCCATAACAAAAGGTATTTGAAAAACAAACTGGTTGAGCTGTGAGAGGTCGATGACTGATCTCCAGTTTCCAGTCGACGTCTCCACTAGGAGTCGATTGTAGAAACCAATCGAATCGTCCCAAACGAATTTGAGAACATTCTTCTCCTCCATCACTTTCACCTTTGCCGCTAAACCAGAGCCATTGGCAATTTCACGGGGGTAACTCCAGAATGGCATTGGAGTGTAAATGAGAGAAGGACGAAAACTCCGAAGGTAGAAGGTATACATCCTGGAGGGCTTCTACAATCCACTACTCTGCTCCATGTTACTACCACGTTGCACACTGGAATGAGAAGCATCCACCACTGACGCTAGCTGGAGAAGTGGACTACTGACTTCACCTTCCCCTTCCTCGCCTCATACTTCTACAGCCAGGTTAGACACGAAAGGGTCGAGCACTGTCCGTACATTTCTTCAAGGAAGAAGTAGCTGGAGGTCTTATTTCAATTTAGGTGGCAGCCAGAGCTCCATCAAAGCACATACTGAAGCTATGGCAGAGACCGAAGGTCTGGATATGGCTGCCTTCAAAGGGCATGGACCTCAATTTCTCCACTGCCGCCTCTACATCCCTATGAGGAAAGAGAAACATGGCCTCCAGAACTGGGGCGTTCTTTAATGTCGATGTTGCCTCTTGTTCAAATTCCCCGGAGAATTGGGAAACAACAGTAACCCCCTCTCCAGGACCCAGTTGTCCCACTTATTTGCTGACTGGTGTGCCATAAAGGTTAGAGCCTTTGCACCAGTGTTATGATCGAAGAATTGTTGCAAGTTCTTTAAAACTATAACAAAAAGGATTTGACACCGCAATTGAAATACGTATGGGAAATGAAAAAAGAAAACTCCCAGAAATACATCTTGTTTATTCACAACCTTATTCATAAAGAAAATTAAATTTTGCTGCCCCTTTGCTTTCATTGACAGAATGCAAAATAAATCTAGACAGTTATCAATAGGGAGATGAAGCTGGCTGGATTGCTTTGGGATCAAAGATGTCGCAGGAGGGGTTGCTTCAGGATGGGACAGCAAATGTTTTTTCTCCCCGTTATTTTCATCATCAAAAGGAGATTTAACAGCCCAAAGAGTCATGCTCTATTCTTAAATATAAGTTAAAAAATAAATTAAAAGATAAAAATCTCATATAAGTTAAAAAATAAATTAAAAGATGAAAATTTCTGGCAAATAGAAATTTAAAAATCTTATACTGTATATAAAACCCATGCTTCTTAAAAAATGTTAATCTTAAAAACAGAGAAACCCTCAGAATCCAGTAAAATTTCTGACAAAAATTTCTTACCAAAACATAAATATCTTTGTCTTTTAAAAACTTTAGTCACTAGAAAATATGTTATTTTCATTAGTAAAATAAATTTTTGAATATACTTACCCGATAATCATGTAGCTGTCAACTCCGTTGCCCGACAGAATTCTACGGAAGGGATACGCCAGCGATCGCTATATAAGAGGGGGGTGTACTCACAAGCGCCACCTGTGGCCAGGTACTGCAGTACTTCTTGTTGACACCACTTCAATTTTTCCTCGGTCCACTGGTTCTATGGGGAGGAAGGGTGGGTCAATTAAATCATGATTATCGGGTAAGTATATTCAAAAATTTATTTTACTAATGAAAATAACATTTTTCAATATTAAACTTACCCGATAATCATGTAGCTGATTCACACCCAGGGAGGTGGGTGAAAACCAGTGTACATGTATATCAAGAAGCTAAGTATCCCGTATTTCATATTATCAGTTATTCAAAATAACAATGAAATTACAAGTACCTGGTAAGGAAGTCGACTTGAGCCATTACTCTGCCTTAAATAAGTTCGTCTTCCTTACTGAGCGCAGCGTTCCTCTTAGGAGGCTGAACAACTCTAAGGTGCTGAAGTATCAAGGGCTGCAACCCATACTAAAGGACCTCATCACAACCTTTAACCTCGGCGCTTCTCAAGAAAGAATTGACCACCCGCCAAATCAACAAGGATGTGGAAGGCTTCTTAGCCGACCGTACAACCCATAAAAAGTATTCAAGAGAAAGGTTAAAAGGTTATGGGATTATGGGAATGTAGTGGCTGAGCCCTCGCCTACTACTGCATTCGTTGCTACGAATGGTCCCAGGGTGTAGCAGTACTCGTAAAGAGACTGGACATCTTTGAGATAGAATGATGCGAACACTGACTTGCTTCTCCAATAGGTTGCATCCATAACACTCTGCAGAGAATGGCTCTGTTTGAAGGCCACTGAAGTAGCCACAGCTCTCACTTCATGTGTCCTTACCTTCAGCAAAGCAAGGTCTTCTTCCTTCAGATGAGAATGTGCTTCTCTAATCAGAAGCCTGAATAGTAAGAAACTGAGTTCTTAGAACTTGGAAAAGAAGGTTTCTTGATAGCACACCATAAGGCTTCTGATTGTCCTCGTAAAGGTTAAGACCTTTTTAGATAGTACCTAAGAGCTCTAACTGGGCAAAGTACTCTCTCCAGTTCATTCCCCACCAAGTTGGACAGGCTTGGGATCTCGAACGACTTAGGCCAAGGACGTGAAGGAAGCTCGTTTAGCAAAAACCGAGCTGCAAGGAACATGTAGCCGTTTCAGATGTGAAAACAATGATCCTGCTGAAGGTGTGGATCTCACTTACTCTTTTAGCTGTTGTCAAGCACACGAGGAAAAGAGTTTTTAATGTGAGGTCCTAAAAAGAGGCTGATTGGAGAGGTTCAAATCTTGATGACATAAGGAACCTTAGGACCACGTCTAGATTCCAGCCTGGAGTGGACAACCGACGTTCCTTTGAGGTCTCAAAAGACCTAGGGAGGTCCTGTAGATCTTTGTTGGTGGAAAGATCCAAGCCTCTGTGGCGGAAAAACCGCTGCCAACATACTTCTGTAACCCTTGATCGTAGGAGCTGAAAGGGATCTTACTTTCCTTAGATATAACAGGAAGTCAGCAATCTGGGTTACAGTGGTACTGGTTGAGGAAACTGCATTGGTCTTGTACCAGCTACGGAAGACTTCCCCTTGAGACTGATAGATTCTGAGAGTGGATGTTCTCCTTGCTTTGGCAATCGCTCTGGCTGCCTCCTTCGAAAAGCCCCTAGCTCTTGAGAGTCTTTCGAAAGTCTGAAGGCAGTCAGACGAAGAGCGTGGAGGTTTGGGTGTACCTTCTTTACGTGAGGTAGACGTAGAAGGTTCACTCCTAGAGGAAGAGTCCTGGGAATGTCGACCAGCCATTGCAGTACCTCTAAGAACCATTCTCTCGCGGGCCAGAGCGGAGCCAACCAACGTCAGCCGTGTCCCTTTGCGAGAGGAGAACTTCTGAAGTACCCTGTTGACAATCTAGAACGGCGGGAATGCATACAGGTCGAGATGGAACCAATCCAGCAGAAAAGCATCCACGTGAACTGCTGCTGGGTCTGGAATCGGAGAACAATACAACAGGAGTCTCTAGGTAATCGAGGTAGCGAACAGATCTATGGTTGGCTGACCCCACAGGGCCCAAAGTCTGCTGCAAACATTCTTGTGAAGGGTCCACTCTGTGGGGATGACCTGACCCTTCCGGCTGAGGTGATCTGCCATGACATTCATACCGCCCTGAATGAACCTCGTTACCAGCGTGAGCTTTCGATCTTTAGACCAGATGAGGAGGTCCCTTGCGATCTAGAACAACTTCACGAAAGAGTCCCTCCCTGCTTGAAGATGTAAGCCAGGGCTGTGGTGTTGTCAGAGTCCACCTCCACCACTTTGTTAAGCTGGAGGGACTTGAAGTTTATCAAGGCCAGAAGAACCGCCAACAACTCCTTGCAATTGATGTGAAGTGTCCTTTGTTCCTGATTCCATGTTCCCGAGCATTCCTGTCCGTCCAAAGTCGCACCCCAGCCCGTGTCTGATGCGTCCGAGAGGAGAAGGCGGTCGGGTTTCTGAACAGCCAAAGATAGACTTCCTTGAGAAGAAAGCTGTTCTTACACCACGCGAGAGAAGACCTCCTCTCTTCGGAAACAGGAACTGAGACCGTCTCTAGCGTCATGTCCTTTATCCAGTGAGCAGCTAGATGATGCTGAAGGGGGGGAGGTGGAGTCTCCCTAACACGATGAACAGGGCCAGCGATGAAAGTGTCCCTGTTAGACTCATCCACTACCTGACTGAGCATCGGTTCCTTCTCAGCATGCTCTGGATGCATTCTAGGGCTTGGAAGATCCTTGGGGCCGACGGAAAAGCCCGAAAAGCTCGACTCTGAAGATCCATACTCAGGGAGACAATGGTCTGGGATGGGACGAGCTGAGACTCCTCAAAATTGACCAGGAGGCCCAGTTCCTTGGTCAGATCCATAGTCCATCTGAGAATCTCCAGACAGCGACGACTTGTGGGAGCTCTTAAAAGCCAGTCGTCTGACGGAGCCGGACACAAGATCATGGTACTGCTGCACAGTCTGTGAACTGTCAACCATGGGGAAGCGAGGAAGTACAGTGATAACCCGAAGCTGTCTAGACTGTCTGGGTCGTACAGACAACTCCTTATCGGGTTTCTGAGGTTGCCGCACTGCGTCACAACAAGTCACTTCTGCTGGTTGTTGAACGTCTTCCCAGTGACACACTGACTCCGTAAACAAAAAAAAAAAAAATCCTCTAACAAGGACTAAGCTTGGACTGCATGTCTTGCAACACAGCTCAAGGTCTATGGGAGCAGGTGTGGTAACAGACGGGGTTAGCGACTGAAGTGGAACCATTACCTTCCCTGGGAGCATGTTATGCTTAAATAAAAGTCCATAGGAGGCTACGCAGCTAAAGGCTCCTCTCCAAATGACAGAGTCCTCAAGGGAATATCAGAAGGAGGGAGAAAAGCACTTTCTCATCTACAGGGACAATATCCGAGAAAAGCTAAGTTCTCTCAGTGAGGGTTTCACTGGTGCAAAAGCAGCAGACTAGAAGGCAACGTTATGAAACTGCTTGACAGTCTAGTGAGTTGGCAACAACCAAAGATGTGTGACTGAGAAGCATGCGGTAAGGTATGCAGAGCATGTTGTATGCAGAGCATGCTGTATGCAGAGCATGCTGTATGCAGAGCATGCTGTATGTAGAGCATGCTGTAAGGTAAGCAGAGCGTGTTGCATGGCGTGTAACATTTCTCAGAAATTCCATGACCAGTGCTAGAGTGAGTAATATCGCATTACCGTCCATTGAAAGTGCACGTGCCGAGGGAATTGATTTAGACTGTTTTGTTGATGAATTTGATAGCCGGCATGATAATCGTAGAATTAAGCTACACTAAATGTACTATAATCTACTTCACCTCAGGAAAGGGAAACTCGCCCTGTTGGCAACACTGCATTACTTCATGCATGCTTGCATGGGGTTTAATATCAACATAATATTACCTTACATTCATAACTCATGATTCATTTGTTTAGAAGATATTTTTGCCATATTTTGCGATTTGTTAAAAATATATTGCAAGGAATACATATATATTTTTATATAAGTAATACAAATAACCTCCATTATCATAATGTTTGTGTAGGCATACATGTATATGATTACAAATGCAAGTTATGAAAGTAATGAGGTGTTATTATTGTCATTTGTTATTCCCAAGTTGAATGGGAAGAAGCTCAAGTTGAGGAAAAAATGGCAGATGCATGCGTTGAGGTGGCTGACTCATAGCATGAGGTTGCTGCCTCAAGAGTTGCGCTTGCTGTAAGGGTTGCGGATGCGCAGTAGCAGGTTCCTGAGGAACGAGTTAAGGTTCCTGAGGTGTGAGCTGCGAGAGTTGAGGTAGCGGCTGCGCAGAACGCAGTTCTTGTCTCGCGAGTTGAGGTTCCTGAGGTGCTAGCCTAAGGAGTTGAGACTCTGCCTTGAGGAGGGTTTAGGTCGCTGCAGCGAGTGCTGAGGTGGCTGCCTCATTGATGGAAGAGGTTGTCGTACCTCAAGAGATTGTTGCCTCGCTGGTGGAACCGCAAGCGGAAGCGGAGGAAGTAAGGCATAAGACTCCTGCTCCCATTGCTGAGGTTGCCTTAAGGAAGGTTAAGGTTGCTGCACAACGCTGGTAACTGGCAACTCAGAACGCGGTAAGGTAGCCTGAGGAACCTCAACTTCGTACGCCTGGCAGACTGGACTGCGGAGGCGGAGCTCTCGCAGGAGGAGGCGGAGGTTGCTGCACACCGCTGGTAACTGGCAACTCAGAACGCGGTAAGGTAGCCTGAGGAACCTCAACTTCGTACGCCTGGCAGACTGGACTGCGGAGAGGCGGAGCGTTCGCAGGAGGAGGTGTAACCTTCTCAGCCTGAAACTCACGCATTAAGACCGCAAGCTGCGACTGCATGGACTGCAGCAAAGTCGTCTTGGGATCAACAGACGATAAGGTCTGTTGAGGCAAAGCCTTAATAGAAGATGAGGTCTGTTGAGGCATCGCCTTACCTCTCTTAGGAGGTGTGCAGTCACCTGATGACTGAGGAGAGTCAGAGCTAACCCAATGACTGCATCCGGGTTGTTGAACTCTAACTTCGTACGTCTGGCATAGGTCTGGACTTTACGTTTAAGAGGTCTTGAGACCTGAGACCAGCGTTTTCTCCCCGAAATTTCTTCTGCAGACGAGCAAAATAAGGGCTCAATCGTCTGCGGGTGGGAGTGACGGTCTCTGTAAGACACGCCCGCAACCACCGAGGATACTTCTGTGCGTCGATCAAGGCCTGCCGAACCCTTTTGCCCTTCGACATTGCTTCTCCCCTGGGCTTGGGAGCTTGCAAGAGGTCCCGGACTGGGAGGACGACTGGCACGCACAGAAGTACCCTCACGCACAACACTGACACACTTTGCGCTAATCACTTATCACTTTTGATTTTCTGTTTGCACTTATTTCACTGAACTCGAAACTTTAAGTGGTTTGTACCTGAAACACGCAATTCTATCCTTTCTCAAAAGTTAGTAATTGCGAAAACAGAATTACAAAGTAACAGAAAAATCTAATGAAAGATAAATAATTCAGTGGCTGGAAAGAGACTAAACACTAGATCAAATAAACTACGTTTAAAATCTCTCACCGCAAAAAGCTTGAGAACAAGAAAAAACTCTAGAAACGTTTACCTTCTTCCCCTAAAGAGACTAGGGAGAAGAGCAAAAACGATAACAACGTTACTCGCTTGAACGAAACGTTTATCCTCCTCTTTCTCCCTCCGTCTCTATCTCTCTCTCTCTCTCTCTCTCTCTTGACTTAGAACCTGAGAGAAGAGCCCAATCATATATATCGTTAAAACATATTATTGTTAAAGGAAAATATTTCCCAAAATGAAAAGTTCCTTTATTAGAATTAAAACCATTAAGTTAAGAAAGAATGAACAAAACGCTAGACACGGTTACTCTTACTGCAACGTGACACCGTGAAAATTCTCTCTCTATCGTAACGATAGAGCGCAAGTTGAACGTTCTGAACGTCAACAACTGCAGAGACAAAACAAAACGTTAGTTCAACTTTGAAAACAGTACGAGACTATCAAAGAAATTCTTTCAAAAACATAAAAATAGCATAATATGTTAACAGGTAAAACCGAAATGACGGGCTCAATGTTAATTAACTTCGGTACCAAGAAAAGACCGCCTACTATTAGGAAAGGTCGAATATAAACAAATATAAAAATTAATTTTAATAAGTTTATAATAAAAGGAAGTTAATCGAAAAGGCCTATAAAAGGCGGAGAGATATAAAATAAATCTATAACTTTTGTTAAGCAAAATTAAGAAAGAGAGTCTATACTCTCTTAGACACCAACACTTCCGTCTAAGGGAAGGGTCGGCCATTTAAAGGTGAAAGAGAGTTCATACTCTCTTCGTCACCATAATTAATCAAATTAATTCCAAAAGTTAGCTAAGCTAATAATAAAACTTCCTGAATAGCGAAAGCTGAAATCTTAGAGCAATACTTCACCAAAAACCGTGAACAAGACTCCAAAATTATAAGCGTATCCATGAACGTCTTGCCGGAAGCACGACAGAGGAAAAATTGAAGTGGTGTCAACAAGAAGTACTGCAGTACCTGGCCACAGGTGGCGCTTGTGAGTACACCCCCCTCTTGTATAGCGATCGCTGGCGTATCCCTTCCGTAGAATTCTGTCGGGCAACGGAGTTGACAGCTACATGATTATCGGGTAAGTTTAATATTGAAAAATGTCATACTGTATAGTGTAGTTAAAATTGCATCACACTCACTGCAACAGGGAACTACTTCATGAGGTGTGCATGTTAAAAATTTATGGGTCAATTTTGTATGACCAATATGCACTCTTCCTAAAATTACTTCAGTCCTTTCATCTTTCTGTTCTGGCGATTCTCATGGAGAACAACATACTTTATTTGTTTTAATTTATTATTTTCAGATTCTTTATTCTACTGTTCATCATTTGGCATTTAGTTACTATTAAATCCTTTATAATGGTTATATAATCCTTAGTGGGTAGCTTTATATCATGTTGTGGTAAATCTATTGCTGATTTAGCCACAACATCCGCTTTTTCGTTACCAACAACTTTAACATGAGCAGGAATCCAGCATATTTTGATATTTATGCCTTATGAATAGAATTTGCAATAGGAGTTCTTTAATTTGTAGTACTAATTGGTTCTTATGCATATAACCTTTTAGGGCTTTTAAAGTACTTCTTGAATCAAAATAAGTGTCAAACTTATGATTCACACCGACTTCAATTGTTTCAAGGTTAATTACTAATAAAAAATGTTTCGTTAAAGGAAGACTTGCTACCCTCTTCCACCTCTGGATCCCATCGTCTGAGGGAAAACTTGTTGCAGAATGATGTCGATGATTATGCCTGGGAATACCAGTCTCCGATAAGGAAACAGGGATTATTTCTCGAGATTTACCTAAATCCTTAGCTCATAGAATAAATCGAGGAGTTTGTCTCGGTGTTGAAGAAAGGAACACAGAGTCTGCTAGGATCAGCCAATCGTCTAGGTGTCTTAGGAAATGGATGCATATCCTGTAGGCCCAGGTTGACACTAGGGTAAAAACTCGTGAAAACCAGGGGTGCTGTTGAAAGAACGAAGCACCGCACCTTAAACTGGCATTGCCTGTATGATCCTTAGATACTTCCTTGATGACAGATATACTGGTATCTAGAAGCATGCAGTCTAGGGGTTCAGCATGCACATGAAGCTCTGTGGTCTTACTGTTTGATTGACCATGTCTGCCGTCTCCATGCTGAACAGAGTTTGTTGGACAAACTTGTTCCAGGAGAGGTTGAATACTGGAGACATCTACAGGTAAGTTGACTGTAGAAGCTCGGTGATACTTTGATAAAAACCGTAGTCATCCAATGATGATATAACGCCCGAGTCCAGATGTCCGAGCAGATGTCCAGATTCGTGTAGATTACAGAGAGAGACCTGTCATCGCACCTCAACAGGTGGATGGGAAGTGATGATGTGCATGCTCTTTGTAGCCGAACTGCAGATATCTACCCCTGTAGTTGACCTTGGTCATGCGAATGGGTTCGCAAACAACTCCTACTCGCGTAAGTCCTTGCAGGAGAAAGCTCTTCGTCCAACTTGCATCACCTGTTCACAAGCCAGAGATCCGTGCACATTGATCCCAATACTCACGCGGGAGTTTGGCGAGGGCTCCTGTGCAATCCATCAATAAGATTCGCTACAGGGACTGAAGGAGTCCTGTTGGTTGGACGAGTCATGTTGGTTGAATAAGAGATGAGTGCTCCAAACTCGTAGAAGGGGATCACAGCCACTACAGAGTAAACCTAACTCGCGTTTGAGAAAGGTGTTACCCCTATAGAAAACATCCGGCCGATGCTTCGGACTTCATATTCCCTCCGCTGGCGAAGCGAGCTCGGGTTGAGGGAGTGTCGTCATCAAAGCGCTGACGAACTAAACCAAGGAGATGCTGTGAGTTAGCTGAATATAGGCTTCTCAGAGGAAAATCTCAAGGATGGAGGGTTGAAGTCGCTTGCACGAGTCCCAAAGGAGCTAGGGCCAATGGTGACACGGCGTAAGAGGAGAGGATTCCTCGAATCTATGTTTGCTATAGTCTGAAAACATAAGCATGAGCTGATTCAATCCCCTAGAAAAAAAAGGGGATGAAAAAGAAAAACTCCGAGGGGTAATGTCTTACGAGACTTTGGTCCTACTTAGGATGAAGAAGCGAAGACGAGATCACATGGAATTGGAACCCGAAACGGTGAAGTGATCTGATGACCTCTCTAACTCGTGAAGAGAAGTTGGGGAAAATAATCCCAAAAGATCAATTTTCCCTTGAGTCCCATTCCTAATCATAGGGAAAAGTGGCAGGAGCAAGTAATCAGAAGACTTCTATTGCGGCAACTGCTGTGTAGAGCTATTCTATGCCTGGTGAGGTCTGACGGTGTATGGGAGAGACTGCATGCGCGACTAACATAGATCTTGTCATCCAATCAAGATGTCGACTGGTAAGGTAACCATATACCAAAACAAGTGATTGGAAGGTTAGAGACAGGGAGCAGAGGAGGCAACCTAGTCGTCTAATGCACATGCCAAGCCAGCCCACTTAGTAGTAGTAGTAGTAGTAGTAGTAGTAGTAGTAGTAGTAGTAGTAGTAGTAGTAGTAGTAGCGGTCCGATGAATATTCGTGAACGCTAACGAGAACCAGTGAGCCGATGAAGAAGTTTGCGCAACTGCAGGAGCAGGCCCTTTGAACACCTGCATGACTTCCTGTGCCGTGCTGAGAGCCGAAGCTCATATGAAGAAGTTGCATCGGGAATCAGTTCCCACTGAACTTGTGTGAAAACAACAAGTTCCAAATGGCAAGTGAGGTATTAAGCCCCAAGGCTGATACATATGCTATGCTCTTCCCATCGCTGGCGAGAGTTGGGTTAGGTTCCAAAAAGGGAATGTGTGCTAAACTCCCTCAACTGCATGTTGTGGTAAGCGCTACTGAAGTAGCACAGCCCATAAAAACCGTAGGTTGAAGTTGTGTGCGCTACCGCTGTCGAGAGTGCACCAAAGCAGCATACACCTTTGTGCTATTGCAGACATGAGAGGTAGCGCTAGCTCTTGCCCTGGATAAAGTGTCTAGTGTGTGTCGTCTAGATGAAGAGTTTTGCTAGGAGACTCAAAAAGCGATTGTTAAAGCAATAGTGCTCGAGCTCTATTGTTTATGACAAGAGGAGAAGGAGAGTCTCGCGAAAGAGCAGTACGCTTGCTTGCAGTGAAGATCATAGACAGAGAAGTTCTGCAGTGAACGAAGTCGGAAATTATCACCCCACGAGTTAAGGCCACTGATTTTACCCGCAAGCGGGAAGTGCTGTTCATCAATGGCGGATGGCAACTTTACTTCAGAAGGGAAAGTTGCGAGCTGGGCAGCACTGGTGACAATGACTAGTGGTTGCTATTTTACATGTCATGAGCTGGCCTGCAGTGCCATGTTGGAAAACCGGTGGCGAACTGGAGACTGGTCATGAGCAGGAACCTGGTCATGAGCTGGTCTGTCCTGCCTTGTCATTAGTCCTGAAGCGCGAAGAGAACAGGAGGGCAATCACAAGCAGGGGAACCGTCAGGCGCTGGAAGCAGTTGCTGGAAAACAGAAACCAGGATCGAGCTGATGGGCTATTGCGAGCTGTCAGGCGAACAAGAGTTGACAGGCAATCGCGAGCTGCAGCAAGACTGGGCGTGGCGAGGAGATAGGGCAAGGCGAGTCTACTAAACGAGACAAGTCAGCTAGACGAATGGGCTGACAGATGCAGGAAGCGACAATGCTCACAAGAGGTGAGTAACATCTTCATGCTTCAACTTCCACTGGAACAAGAACATGCTTCGGACTTTGCATTCCCTCCATCGTAGAACGAGGGAGTGCAACATCGTTAGCTCTGAAGAAAACCAATCGGGAGAAAACCTAACCCGCAAACAAGATAGGTGTCCCCTGAGAGGTGCAGGAACATACTTCCAACTTTGCACTCCTTACACCGGCTGCATTAGCCAAATGACGGAGTGCGGTGTCGTTAGCGTTGAAGAAAACCACTACTTGGGAGAAAAGCCTACCCCGCAAACAGGAAAGGTGTCCCCTGTGAGGCGCAGGAACAAGCTTAAGACTTTGCATTCTCTCCGCTGGCTGCCATCGCAAAGCGAGGGAGTGCGGCATCATCAGCTCTGAAGAAAACCTAACATATTTGGGAAAGATATTAAGTCTCTACTACAGTCACAGACCTCGAGTGTGTATTAGGTCTAAAGACTTTGAAGTAGTTTCAGATCTTGATAAGACTAATGCTTCATAAGTCATCAGTAAACCTGATCTCTTTGGCACCCATACTGTATGGGACAACTTCATCATTATGTTGAAAGCATTACTAAATTTAGATTTGATGTAAGATGTACCAGTATGCGCTTTCAAATTGAGTTGTGTATCGAATATTAGTCCCAAAATTTTACCTTATCTTAGAATTGAATTTGAACGTCACTCAATGTGAGATTTATTTCTTGGGTTTGCTTCCTTCTACTATTCTTATAAAACATTACATGTACAGTACTTGGATTTTTTCTGCAAAAAGTCTGAAACCAACGTACGCAGTCCAAACTTTTATTTTTTTAATGGAGATATTTAGAGCTCCTTATAAGTGACGAAGATTGTTCAAAGTGTAGGATACAGTACAGTTGGCCTTCCTTATTCGCAGGGATTAGGTAACAGAGAGAGGCACAAAGATTGAGAATCCTCGAATACTTGTTGCTTCAGGGTGGGTCAACTCATAACCTATCAACGCACTGACCATTACCTACATGCAATTGACTAACGCACTAGGTAACCCACTGTATTGCACTACATTCTTTTCATGTGCTTTCTATCATGAATCATAGTTCATATTACTTTTCATCCGAGGTAATTGTACATTATTAACACAACTTTAGTACAAGATAAGACGATTCATAACACAAAAGTCATCAGTCATCACCACACCACGCTTTAAGTACAGTAACAACCTAAACACTAGTCACTAATAGATGGTTGAAATGTACAGGAATTTAAAAAGTAAAAAATGCCTTAATGAAGTACAATTGAGTCTTTCAGTCGAGAAACATGCCAAACGCCATTTTTAAAAAGTCAGAAATCGCGATTGAAAATTGCCAATTTTCAATCGTGAATTACTCGGTAAACATAATAGCTATGAGTTTCATATTTGTTATAAATAGTAGCAAATTTTATGCAGAACACAGTTAACCTAAAATATTTTCAATACAATGCACAGTTTTTTTGGCAGTTGTGGGAAAACCTAACCTAACCCCTTAATTTTGTACAAGGATAAAACCCGCGAAAAATAAAATACTGTAAAACTATCTTGTCCCAAAATGGCACTTGGCAGGTTTCTCGACTGAAAGACTCAATTATCTTTTTAAACGTCATGATTTTTTTTAATGCAATTATGTCTGCTCAAACTAGTCAGTCTAAGCTGACAAAATCAAATGCCGTGTTTTAAGTTTTGGCATATTTCAAGTTTTTGCATACAGTATAATACTGTACATATACTCCCATTAGTTCTTTTTCAATGAACATATGAATATTTATCCTACCCTAAGTGAAAAAAAATTAAAATAACAAATGACTCTAAAACATCACTAACGAAGTTCTTGCTATAAAATAGGTAACACACTCTCTCTCTCTCTCTCTCTCTCTCTCTCTCTCTCTCTCTCTCTCTCTCTCTCTCTCTCATTGTTTAATATGGGTCAACACGGTTTCGTACCTGGAAAAAGTACACAGACCCAACTGATAGCTCACTATGAAAACATATACAATAATATGATAAATGAAAAAGACACAGATGTGATCTATCTAGATTTTGCAAAAAGCCTTTGACAAGGTAGACCATAACATATTGGAGAAAAAAATGAGAAAGCATAATATTGTGGGAAAGATAGGAAAATGGGTAAAAGAATTCCTGCAAAACAGAAAACAGATAGTGGTTGCAAATGACGAGAAATCAGATGAAGCCCAGGTAATATCTGGTGTGCCCCAAGGTACGGTATTAGCTGCACTGCTATTTGTTATTATGATCTCAGACATAGACTGTGATGTTGAAAACTCCGTAGTGAGAAGTTTCGCCGATGACACAAGAATAAGTAGAGAAATTACTTGTGATGAAGATAGGAACTCACTACAAAGAGATCTAAACAAAATATATGAATGGGCGGAGATAAATAGGATGGTATTTAACTTCGATAAATTCGAATCAATAAATTATGGAAACAGAGAAGGAATGGTGTATGCATACAAGGGACCTAATAATGAGACAATCACAAACAAGGAAGCAATTAAAGACCTTGGTGTAATTTTAAATAGGAATATGTTATGCAACGACCAAATAGCAACACTGTTGGCTAAATGTAAAGCAAAAATGGGAATGTTATTCAGACACTTTAAAACAAGAAAAGCTGAACACATGATTATGGCTTTACAAAACTTATGTGCGTAGTACACTCGAGTAACTGCAATGTGATATGGTACCCACACTACCAAAAGGATATTGCGCAAATAGAGAGTGTACAAAGGTCCTATACTGCTAGAATAGAAGAAGTTAAGGACCTTGATTACTGGGAAAGACTGCAATTTTTAAAACTATACAGTCTAGAAAGGAGAAGAGAACGCTACATGATAATACAAGCATGGAAGCAAATAGAAGGAATTGCTGAAAACATCATGGAGCTTAAAGTATCAGAAAGAGCAAGCCGAGGTAGATTAATAGTGCCAAAAAGCATTCCAGGTAAACTGAGAAAGGCGCACAGGACATTAATCCACTACGCACCAGCATCGATAATGCAGCGACTATTTAATGTGCTGCCAGCTCATCTAAGAAACATATCAGGAGTGAGCGTAGATGCGTTTAAAAATCAGCTCGATAAATACCTAAGATGCATCCCAGACCATCCAAGACTGGAAGATGCAAAATACACCGGAAGATGTATTAGCAACTCTCTGGTGGATATACGAGGTGCCTCACACCCGAGGGACCTGGGGGAACCCAAACAAAAAATAAGGCAATAAGGTAAGGCTCTCTCTCTCTCTCTCTCTCTCTCTCTCTCTCTCTCTCTCTGTGTTTGTGTTACATCTGCATTACATAAGGCAGCAAAATATATAGTACAGTGCATTGTACTGTAAATGTTAGATATAGTAATAAGCTTACATTTTTAAACCAATATCTTGCTGTCATCGGATAACTCCTTGTCGTCTTATAAATCGTGCCAATCATTGAACGATTTATTTGATATAATCGTGCAATATTTGCCTCTTTTTCAGTGCTATCTGGTTTCTTGATAATGGCTACTTATATTTCCACTGAAATGGCTTACCATTTCTTCACAATACTGGCACTATCAGTACCAATTTTGTGCTCCTGCGCTCCATTGCACTACCAATAGCACTCTGCTTATCAGTCCTAGTATACGGCGGAGGTAATACACACAATGAGCTACTAAGATCACGATAGCAAACCCAATAGATTTTTAATAAAGCAGGTCGGTGCTGCCCGCCCTGGGTGGCGCCAGCTTGATCGGAACCCAGTTGTGAGTAGAACTAATTTCAAAATTATAACACCCACGGAGTTTTAACATATTTTTTACTTGCGGTAGTTGTGTTCGTAAGTCTGAAAGTTCGCAAGTAGGATGTTTGTACCTTGAAGACTATCTGTACTCATGCTCATCCTACCACCCAAAATGGGGTGGTGAGTAGCCTCATGTCATCCCCTCAAAAGAGAATGAAAAAGACTGTACTGGATTTGAAGACCAGGTGTTTCTTCCTCATCAGAGTTTGAAACTATGAGGCGCAGATCCCGAATAGCACAATGTGGCAATAACCCCGAAGAGTTAAGGCCTACATGACTCGTCGATGGGAGAGGAAGCTGTCAGCAGTCGTCACCATCTGCAGCAAAGATCCCAGAGGGAAGTTGCAATGAGACTCGTTTCGTACCCTGAGGGTACGGCTTCGATGAGTAGGAATTGTAGGCAATTGCCTAACTCATTTGTTGACAAGTTTCAAAGTGAAAGGGCAGGCATGGACGAATCCAATTCCCGCCGGAGGAATCCCCTGAAGAACGAAACTACACAGATGAAGGTAGTCTCTCCCGTGGACAGGAAAGGCGACCAACCTCTGTTGCCGCTGTCTGTAATTCTCCCCGCAAGAGAGGAGATGGCTGGATAGTGGCTGGTGGAGGAACTCTTCTTCAGAAGGGAAAGTTGCTCAGCACCTAGTGGAGGGTAACTTTCCCTCGAAAGGGAAAATTACCCAACATTTGAGGCGAACCTCCAAGCAGTAGTCTCTGCTTCCCATCAATGAGCTAAGCCCAAGTTGAAGGTCAACCTAAAGTGTTGCCTGTGAAACGTAGCGGAAGCTCGTTTCTAGGTCCACCCCGTAAGGGTTACCCGAGAAGTTCTTGTCAGCAACCACTCACGCCTGCGCACCGAACCAGAGCAAATGTCGGGTGAGCAGCAGCAAAAGTAATATCCCCTATAAATAGCAAGGGTTTGTATAGAGTGACGGAACAATTATATTTAATAATATTTTTCATCAGCATTATATATTACATTATTATCAAATATGACAAACTTATAACAGAGTTTGTATTTTTCCCTAACATACAAACCCGAATTCTTTACTATAGGAGATATTCTAGCGCGAGCTGGAAAATACGGCAGAAAACCTTAACAAGGTCGTTAAACGACCGGACCGGTAGTTATCCCCCAGATGGGGGTGGGGGACTGCCGGCCGGTAGCTACTGAGTACCTTCAATCTGATTCTAGCAAGGACTATCTAGGGGGCGGCGACGGCGGGAAGATTTGAGTAAAGAATTTGGGTTTGTATGTTAAGAAAAATACAAACTCTGTTGTAAGTTTGTTATTTGTTCCTACACTAAATACAAACCCTCATTCTTTACTATAGGAGACTTAGTCTTGAGGTCAGGGTGGACGAAGTATTCTCTACACCTAGAGAAGATAGTCCTCAGACTAGACTCTATAATGAACAATCTCCCATTAACTTCTCTGTAGATCCCCAAATCCAGCATGACTGAAGGTTTGTAAATACGTAGAAACCGAAGTTTCAGTATGAAGATGGTCGGGAGCAATACCAGGACCCCTTTCATACCTAGGGTTCCCCTGACCTTGAAACGGGAACCCTCGTGACAACGAGTATAAACTTACACCCCTGTGATAGGAGTCAAATGAGTTTCATACCTTATTTCCATTGACGAGTCCAGCCGAAACTGGTCACAGACTAGGATACCCAGAAGGGAGGAAGAAGAAAGAGCATTAGATAGGTGGATGTTCTTCTAAACCCAGTGTAACTCAGAATCCTCGAACAATGGCTACTGTCCCCTGAAAGGGCATAAAACTAGCTACAGCACCTGCTGACCTGCCACAATAGGTCCTATAGAAAAGGTGTTTAGAGACCTATGTGTCACATCTGATAAATAGTGAGAGGTGAATGTAGACTGGCACTTCCAGACTCCAGCTCTTAAGACTTGGGAGACTGAGACATTCTTAAATGCCAGCGAGGCAGCCACTCCCCTAACTTGATGGGCTTTGGGTTGAGCTGCCTCAGTCTCCGTGAATAGCTCTCGCAATAACTTTCTTGAGCCAGAAAGAGATGGTGTTGCGAGAGATTCTCTCCTTAACCTTTTTGGTACTGAGGAAGAGATGACGGAGACGTGGTCTGAAAGGTCTGGTGTGTTTCAGGTATTTCCTTAACACCCTGACCGGGCACAGTAGCAATTTGTCAGTATCCTGAGTTGCCCTGTTGAGGCTGGAAAATTGAAATTCCTTAAACCTCTCATCGGCAGATGAAGGATTCTGGGTTTTGGCCACAAAGCCTGGCACGAAGCTGAGAGAGACTTCCCCCATCCTCTAGAATGGGTGACTTCGTAGGATAGACCGTGAAGTTCACGAACCCTTTTTGCCGAGGCCAGCGCTACTAGGAAGACGGTCTTAAGGGTAAGGAAGAAATCAGCAGGCCCTATTTAAGGGCTCATACAGAGGGCCCTTTAAGGAGCGTAAGACCAAGGACACGTCCCAGGGTGGTGGTCTAATCTCCACTGGGGGGCAGGATCTCTCAAAACCTCGAATCAACAAGGAGATCTCTTCTGAGGTGGAAAGGTCAACTCCTCTCAGTCTGCAGATGAGACTTAGGGCTGCACGATAGCCCTTAATTGCAGAGATTGACAGGTGTTTCTCCTCCCTTAGGTAAACAAGGAAGTCTGCGACTAAAGGGAGAGAGGGATCGAGTGGAGACACGTCTCGCCCTCTACACCAAGCTGCAAACACTCTCCATTTCGCTTGGTAGAGGTTTGTGGAAGATTTGCGCAGGTGCCTGGACATGTGTTCGGCCACTTTCCCTGAAAAGCCTCTGCTTCTAAGGAGAGACTGGACAGCCTCCAGACGTGAAGTTTCAGGAAGGGAATTCTCCCGTGGGGGATACCACTGTGTGGCTGCGTCAACAGACGGGGTTCTGGAGGTAAAAACCTCGGCACTTGAACCACCAAGGAAAAGGAGATCTGCGTACCACTCTTTGCTTGGCCAAGCCGGAGCTATTAGAGTTAGTTTGCAGTCCCGTGAGCTCCTGAGTTTGTTGATCACCCTTCTGAGCAGGCAAAAGGGAGGGAAGGCATAGGCATCCAGGTTGTCCCAGGAGTGTTGGAGGGAGTCCTGGATCGGTGCCTGATGGTCTGGATCTGGGGACCCGTAGCGGGGAAGTTTCGCATTCAGAGATGTGGCGAATAGATCTATTGTGGGAGAACCCCACAAAGCTATTACTGTCTTCGCTACTCGAAGATCCAAAGACCATTCTCCACTCAGCACTTGGTGATGCCTGCTCAGCTGATCTGCCACGGTGTTTCTCCAGCCCGGAATAAACCTGGCTGAAAGGGAAATGTTGTGGCTTTCTGCCCATTGGCAAATCTGGACAGCCAACAGACAGAGGTCTCTTGCCAGAGTACCCCCTTGCTTGTTGATGTACGAGACGGCTGTGGAGTTGTCGCTCATCAGAACCACCTCTCGTCCGTGTAGATCTTCTACAAAGAATTTTAGGCCTTTCCAGGCAGCTAACAATTCTAGATGGTTTATATGGAGAAACCTCTCTATTGGCGACCAAACTCCTTATGCTAATTTGGGGCCTAGGTGGGAACCCCATCCCCGTAGCGACGCGTCCGAAAAGTTTTAACTTCGGACTCGGGTTTTGAAGGGGAATACCCTTTTGAGTGTTCTCTTTGGACGACCACCAATGAAGGTCTTGTCGCACCAGACTTGGAACCTCCACTGCCCTGAATGGGGAGTCTGACTTCTGAGACCAATGGGTCTTCAGATGCCATTGGAGACTTCTCATTCTCGATCTCCCCCCTGGGACAGTTTTTCTAGAGAGGCGAGATGGCCCAGAAAACACTGCCACGACTAGGCTGACGGTGGTAGTGGAGAAAAGAGATGGGCAATAGATTGATCCAGTCTCTGAAGCCTGTCTTCCGACGGAAACACTCTTCCTGCCTGGGCGTTGATGGACATACCCAGGTAGGTTAAGGCTTGGGTCGGAGTTAAGCAAGACTTCTCCGCATTTACAAGGATCCCCAGATCCTTGCAAAGATTCAGAAGTCTTCTCAGATGATCCAGAGCTAGCTCCTTGGACGAGGCCAGGAGAAGCCAATCGTCCAGATATCTTAGCAGACGCATCCCTAGTTTGTGCGCCCACGAGGATACGAGTTCGAAAACTTTCGTAAAGACCTGTGGGGTGGTCGAAAGGCCAAGCACAGGACTTTGAACTCGAAGATTTGACCCTGAGCCAGGAAGCGTAGGAATTTCCGAGAAGTGCGATGGATTGGCACTTGGAAATAAGCATCTCTTAAATCTACAGATGCCATGAAGTCTCCTGGACGAACTGCTTGGGTCACGGAGGCCGCTGTCTCCATTTTGAATGGAGTCTGCTTCACAAACAGGTTCAGGGTCGAAAGGTCTATCACTGGTCTCCAACCCCCCGAGGCTTTCTCTACCAGAAAAAAGGCGACTGAAAAACCCCGGGGAAGAGTCGGAGACCTCCTGAATGGCGTCTTTTAGAAGCATGCTCTGTATCTCCCGAGCTAGGGCTTGCTGTTTCCCGGGATCCCGAGGGACCTGGGAGGACGAGATCGGGGGAGGAATTAGATGAGGAGGAGAGTCTATGAAGGGAATGCGATATCCCCAATGAAGCACCCTTATGGTCCATTGCATGGCTCCCATAGCTTTCCACCTCCTCCAACTCCCCTGCAGGCAACCCCCTACGCACTGCGAGGGGGGAGACGATACCCTATTTTTGTCTAGGGTTCCTCCCTCTGCCTTTAGCCTTGGGAGGAGCCGACTTTCCTCTGCCCATAGGCTTGGGTGTAAAAGAGGGGCGGCTGAGGTTCTTGGCTGGCAGCGGAGCTGCGACTGTTGCCTTACGCTGTGGAGTTGGCTGCTGTTGCATTGGACGAAAGGAGGCAGCCTTTTGCATCGCAGTGTTCTGCGTCTCCTTCCTCCAAGTCTTTAGGGTAGAGGAGACTGCTTGTCTAGAGAAGAGGAGAGGTTGAAGAAGATCAGAGTTCCTCAAAATCCGATTTCTCAGATTTACCAATGCTCCTATGCAGTCTGGAGACTACTGATTCCCTTCTTTTGAGAATCCAGTTGCCCCACATCGTCGCGGCTGTAGCCGTTAGGAAGTCCATTGTCTTGGCCCCCAGCAGCCAAGACTTCCTGCAGAGACTGCATGGAATTCTGGTTTGAGAGGTCCTCATGACTGGCAAGGTAGCCCACTGTGCCAGACCATGTGTCAAACCAGGAAAGTGCCTCTAGAAGAGACATTGACGCTGATTCCATTGTCGAGGCTTCTGCTGCGGTAAAGGAGACTGGAAGGGAAGAGAGTCTCTCTGCAGAGCAGCCAGGTGTAAGCCTTGATGTGAGGGGGTCTAGTGTCAGAGGAATAGGATTAGCATCCCTGACCTTGTAAAAGCACCTTTGCCTCGAGAAAGGAAACTGCAGTAATTTGTGGGATCCTTGAGACTTCAAGGAATTTGCCTCCCCCAAGACCGCCTGCGAGACCTTCCTCAGACGGCCTGCAGTGTGAATAGACCAGGGAAGTTCGATTCTGGTCTTAGGGTTTGGTGGAGGGCGACATAGTCTGTCTAATGCTGGAGCGTCGTTATGACGAGGCGACAGGTGTAATCTCCGAGACCTGAGATGTTACACATCTTTCTTAGAGCTCTCAAATAGGCGGACTCTAACTCTTTTGACGGTTGTTTCTCCAAGGAATCCTCAGGTCGCGCTAATTCCTCGTGAGGGAGGGCGGTTGAAGCCCGAATGTCTGAAGGCAATGGCAAGGTAGCATACTCCATTGCCGACAAGCCAGAGGAAGGCTGAGCGCTGGTTGATGGCACCGCGCGCACAGGATCCTGCCTGGAAGTTGAAGGTTTAGGCAAAGGTGACCGAACTAACGGTACTGTCTCAATAAGAGAGTGGGTTGAACGGCGGCCTTGCCTTTTCCCTCTGTTCTCAGCCGAAGAGGAGAAGGGCTGAACCCCTGGGTCTTCTTCCGCAGTTCTCGCAAAGCCCATATTTCGTAATTCATCAGAAAATACGGGAATGGGTGCTGATCTGTCTAAAACGCTAGGGTGCGGCGAATAACCTCGCGCGGATATGTCCGGAGACTTGCGCGCTCGGAAGTTTGACACACGGGAGTGCTCTCTCTCTGAAGATACCAAGCGACGGCGAGAAGTGTTCTCTCTCGCTTGTGCAGCGCGAGCTGAACTCCTCGTGAATAAATGTGAAGGAGAGGAATCGCACTCAGAGAGTTCACTTTGGTTGGTTGCGCTCCGCGCGCGATCAGACTTAACCTCGCCCCGACGGGAGCACTTATTGCGCTTGAGAGAATACTCTCGTGAAGAAGAGCGCGAACGTCTTGTAGAGCTCTTCTTCTTATAGCGCTTAGATGATTCCCCGCGAGAGGAAGACGATCGCGAGGCAGTATTCCTCTTATGTTTGTGACGAGAGCGCTTATCACTTCTCGGCGAGACATTTCGTGACGAGATAGAAGGCGAGGAAGAACGAGAGCGATAACGTCTCTTCCTATGTCGCCTCTCTCTCCGACGAGAACGTCTTGGCAACGGAGAGTGAGCTCTCCTTTTCCTCTTCTCTCTCTCTCTCTCCTATCCTCTAAGGACGAAGGCGACGAGTACGAGGAGGAGGAGGAGGAGGAGGAGGAGGAGGAGGAGGAGGAGGAGGAGGAGGAGGAGGAGGAGGAATCGTGATGAACACGCTTGCGACGTTGTTTCGTAGTAACGCAAGCGAGGGGCAAAGTAGGCTCCACAGGAGCTGACGTTATTACCTCCGCTGACACTTCAGCGGCCGCCGATTGAGCTGATGGGATATCGGCGAGGCCCGGACCCCCTGAGGGATCCAAAACAGAAGGGACCTGAGGTAACACTGTGCCCTGCGAGGAACTGGTTCCACACCTCCACCGAAGGAGAACCAGGAAGTCCAAGGGCCGGCCATACTGTTCGCACGTTATCTGGAAGAGAAGCGGTAGTAGAATTATTTCCGATAACGGAAGAAATTATCCCACCGGGGGAGGTCACTTGATACTCCTGCCCCGGGGGAATGGGTGTTAAATCAATGGTGCCGCTCTTCCTTGACTTCCCCCCAGAGGAAGGAGGCAAGGAAGAATCTGAAGGAAGAGATCGAGAGACCGAAGAAGAGGCCCGACACTCCTTACCTTTCGACGGCGAACCTGGAAGTAATG
Source organism: Palaemon carinicauda (assembly GCF_036898095.1). Taxonomy (NCBI): domain Eukaryota; kingdom Metazoa; phylum Arthropoda; class Malacostraca; order Decapoda; family Palaemonidae; genus Palaemon; species Palaemon carinicauda. Next base: position 130,750,602 of record NC_090732.1, on the reverse strand, counting down.
AGTCCTTCTTGGATTTCTTCTTCTTCCTCTTCATGAACTTATCCCACTGCGTAGGCAACCATTCCATACATACTTGGCAGGGGGAGTCTTCAGCACACCTATGACCCCCTGCATGAAGGGCATAGGGAATGAGGATCCACCTCCAGCAGTGACATAAATGTGCCACAAGCTTTTGGGGGAATCCCGGGACACTTCCTCAAATTAGAGGACATCACATCTAATTAAAGAGAAAAGAAAAAGTTAATGAAAAAAAACGCAATTGAAGAAAGGCTAGTCTGCCAGTCAAATACAACCGGGAGCAGAGGTGTTACCACTGCGACGGTTAGAATTCGATTGAAGGTACTCAGTAGCTACCGGCCGGCAGTCCCCCCACCCCCATCTGGGGGATAACTACCGGTCCGGTCGTTAACGACGTTGTTAAGGTTTTCTGCCACATTTTCCAGCTCGCGCTAGAATATCTCCTATAGTAAAGAATGAGGGTTTGTATTTAGTGTAGGAACAAATTACTTAAACACAATGTATGTAGTATGAACTTCTTTCAATTATTTTTTATTATTAGAATCACTATACAAAGGGCTTATCACTGAATAGGTCATGTGTGTTAGCTATAAATTTTTCACGTATATTTGTCAGTAAGAGATGGACTAGTGTGCTGTGTGAATAGGGAGAGGGGGGCATAGAAGGGGGAGAGGGGGAATAGAAGGGGGAGAGGGGCATAGAAGGAGAGAGAGGCATAGAAGGAGAGAGAGGCATAGAAGGAGAATGAGAGGGGGAATAGAAGGAGAGGGGGGAAGCAGGCTGGGTGTAAAGGAGCAAGGTCAGTTTAAAAAAGGTCAGCTCGCAAGAGTACTTATTCTGAAACCGCAAATGGATGAATTTTGATCTAATAGGTTATATACTTCTCTGTATCATGAATGGCTGAATTACAAAGATTAAACCCATGAATATCAAGCGCTGACTGTATATCATCAATAAAAATAGTAAAAACATGCTTAGATGAAGAAAATTTGCACTTTATTTATATTGTTTTCTTTAAGAAATAAAGTTTTTTATACCTTTTAACTGTCAACTTTAGCAATTATACTGAGGTTTTGTAGACATACAAAGCTACTAAATTTCAAATTACTTTTACAAACCTTACATATTCTGAGTGAGGGTAAATTTACACTGTTAGGAAGAAAAAAAAAATCAAAGTTCTTACCCAGCAATTTTCTTAGCTACTTCTGTATTTGGAGCAGTAACAAATGCCATGGAATGGGTCCCTGAAACATAGGAT
>NC_090732.1:130739273-130744273 GCF_036898095.1 Palaemon carinicauda | reverse complement strand
TATCTGACTAACATTCACATCATGCAATCTGACTGAATTAAAAGTAATCTGATCGAATCAAGAGTAATCTGACTGAATTAAAAGTAATCTGACTGAATCAAAAGTAATCTGGCTAAATCAAAGTAATAAAGGGGATAACCAAATAAACAGTTTTGAAAAGTGAAAAATTCTTCAAGGAATTGTACTAAGATAAAAATAAAAATATAGAAATTATATAAAAAAAATATATTCATTCTGTCAGATCACGTAGCTTCATTTTGATCAAAGAAACGCTGAAAACAAACATCACATATAAAGAAAATAAAGATGAAGAAAATTAAATTACCTCAACTTTGGGGGAAAATGGTGGATGACCCTATTATCTTTCATCGACCAGAGAGAGAGAGAGAGAGAGAGAGGAGAGAGAGAGAGAGAGAGAGAGAGACTCCATGTCTGTTTGTGTTTGTCAGTTCAAGAAAACTGAATTGCATATGAAAGGTAAAGCTGAAAGGTTTATTGTAAGCTCCTAAGTATCAAGCCATTGAATCAAATGTATTCCCTTTATAAAAGTGAACGCGTTTGTCAATGTGAAATGGATCATTTTCTATTCGTTTGTTCTGTATCAAACAGACCTTTTTTTACCTTACAAAAGAAAAAAAAAACAGTTCATCATAAATACACATGTGCAAGCGTCCTAACACAGTGTGGTGCGTATGTTAATAAATAGGTCATATGCACCGGAAAACTTGTGCAAATTACACAGAAATCCAAAATTTTCTGCTGATATACGTTTTCGGCTGTTTCCCGCAATGGAAACATTGAAATAATAACTTTGGTTATACAGCATTTAAACCTTTCACTCGGGTACTAAATCCGGATTACGGAAAGTTGGCTCTCAACACGTGCAATGTTAAATTAATAAGTACTGGAACTAGGGTCTAATTTATAACTCAAAATCACCAACAATCTCATTTATGGTAGCAGACAATGTCTAACATCAAAGAATCATATTTATCTTTTGTTAAGACTTTGACGTTCCCTGTCTTTTCTGTGGTCTTCTCAATATTGTAATTCAACCTCAAATACCCAAATAGTAGATGGCAGTCTGAGCAGTGGCAGCTCATGTATAGGCACCGTGGAACTGAAGTAACCCCTATTTTTATTTGATATTGATTATTGTCAATACAATGTATTTTTTATTTTTCTTTATACTTACACAATATATAATCCTTAAGTTTCATGTCAATCTCCATCTTCCAGTTTATGAAAAATTAAAAGAATCTTTGCATGGAAATGTGTATTTCATAGTTAGAACTGCATGGTGTTGGGCTGTTGTGCGCATGCACACAGGAAGCTGCACGCGAGGCTGAGCCACAGGCTAAGATTATCATACTACTTCCATGGATTTTTTTATTAATTTTTTCGTTTCTTTTAATTTTTTTTTGGTTCTGTTGACAATTTCCATGACCACATTAGAGGCAGAATGCAGCATTTCAACACTGAAAGCAATAAAAACTTTTCCAAGTATCATGAATTTAGAAGATATGAACTATTGTCTGGGTAGTCCGTGTGGCGCAAAAATGATTAAAATGATGATGTGCTTTGAAACCAAGTGAAAGTGTGCATTAGTATGTTTAATAGTAGACTTATTATTTTCAATTTATGAAGAAATATAGGCTGGTAAGTGTATAATTCATGTACGAAAGATAGAGGTGAATTATACACCCATGTACAGTAGGTATATAAAGCTGCAAATTTTGTGGTAGTTTTTTCACAAATGGTTCAACCTCTATATTTATATAACCGTTGGATTATAAAAATGAGGAGGATTGTGTTTCTACATGCATGAAACTTTGTATGTATACTTTAGAACTAATTTATATGGCAGGAATGTAGATGGCAAACATTCTTCGTGGAATTTTGTTATCAATCGAATGAGGATGCTTTGCTAATAAAGCTTTCTTCATCATGGTTCATATAATCTAAAAACAGAAAAAAAATTATAAGTAATCCATGAAATAAACTATCGTTTTAACTTCCAGTTTATCATAAGACTGTAAAATGGGGAAAATATTCAAGACATTTTACTTACAGCATTCTTCATTCTTTTATCGTAATAATCTCTCTCTCTCTCTCTCTCTCTCTCTCTCTCTCTCATCTCTCTCTCTCTCTCTCTCTCTCTCTCTCTCTCCGCATGCCTTCAAGTGCACGCCTTTTCATAAAACATTTATCCACTTTCAGTTTTCTTTGATCTTTAATAATCTCCATAAAGAGTCACAAACAGACTCAAAAAGATGAGTTCTTGCAAAGCCCATAAAGGGTTGGGAGGACGAGGGAGGTGGGGGAAGTCTTAAGGCAATAATCTCTCTCTCTCTCTCTCCTCTCTCTCTCTCTCTCTCTCTCTCTCTCTCTCTCTCTCTCTCTCTCTCTCTCTCTCTCTCTCCTCAAGAGAAGTAATTTACCAAAAAGTCGCAAAGATTCTTTGGATTTTCTATGAATTTGCACATCCCACACTGACAGAATTTGGATTCCTCGACAAATTAGATATAAACGAAAATCTTTTGCTTCATTTTCTCACGATTTGAAAAATTCGGAAACTGGATTATAACAGCAGCGCATATCGCGAAATACCTGACTTACGAAATATTTTTTTTAACCTTTGAATAAATAAATAAATAAAACACGCCATTCACTGAAACACCCATTTGACGATACATCATAACACTTCTAGATCTAAAACATGATCTTTATGATTGATTGTCTTAGCACTACGAAATTGAGTTACAGTAACTATGGTCATCGACGTACTGTAGGGAATAGACACTTCAAACGTGAGAACAGGTAGAAGAGTTCATGGCTAAAATAAATTACAACTGGTCACTTAAACTGAAGAAGGAATACAAAATCATATCCTTAAATACCCATATTTATAGCAAGGTGATGGGGACGGAGAGGCCTTTCTGGGCGACAAATTACAAGGATTAAACTGGATTTAAAACTCGGAAAAAAGACTGATTTGTCTGCGTTTTTAGCATGCTTGAGATGGAACGATTTTACTCTGATGAGTTTCTACAGGTATAAAATTCTCTCGTTATAAGGCCCGGTGGGACTGAAAAGTTGCATTGACCTGTTGTGCTTCTTGACATTCCCTTGTCTATTGCAGTAAAATGTGTAAACTTTTCAGATACACATTTCTATATTCCTCATCAAACTGTTGCCCAATTTGTTAAAAAAGGAAAGAGGTTAAGCAGAGGGACTTTGTGGAAACAGAAACGGCGGGAACGAAGGTATAGTTGCGTGATTTTGTAGAAACGGGAATGGAGGCATAGTAGAATTATTTTTTGGAAACGGGATCGAAGGTATAACAGAGTGATTCTGTAAAAACGAAAAGGGGTATAGTGATTTTGTAGAAAGGGCAACGAAGGTATAACAGTCGCTTTGTAGGAATGGGAAAAGATGAATAGCAGAGTGATTTTGTAGAAACGGGAATGGAGGTATAGCAGTGAATTTGTAGAAATGGGACCAGAAGAATAGCAGAGAGATTTTGTAGAAACGGGAACGAGGTATAGCAGTGATTTTGTAGTAACGGGAACGGAGATATAGTAGAGTTACTTTGTAGATACGGAAAAGAAGGTATAGCAGAGTGACTTTCCGGAAACAGGAATGGAGATATGTGATTTTGTAGAAACGAGAACAGAAGTATATTGATTTTGTAGATGCGGATATAGGGGCATAGTGATTTTGTAGAAACGGGAACAAAAATATAGCAATAATTTTGTAGAAATGGAAACGAAGATATAGTAGAGTGATTTTTGTACGAAAATTGTAGATTTTCTAATCACCGAAAACTCATATTCCACGATATCAATAAACTTTCACAAATCGGTGGAGAACGTCTTTTTACCCAGCAAGTTCAAATGCATAATGATCAAAATATATTGATTCTACAAAGGAAAAAGATTGAAATCTTAGCATTTGTGGTATAAGCAGTAAATAAAAGGAAAATAAAAAAAACTAAAATTAGACGCACTTCAGAAAATACACAATCACAAATTCCCCTGCGTTTTAAAGAATACATTGCTTCATTAGCTAAATTTAAGTCCTTCTGTTCTCCTCTCGTCAGGGTCCTCTTCCACGCACTCTTCAGTCTTCTTCTCCTATTGCCATTCTTCCAAAGAGATGACGTCCAAGGAAGAAAGGACAATATCTCACATTAGACAAGAATTTCAAAAATTTTGCTTTCTTAGTCTTCTCTTTCATATTTTTTCTTTTTAATGAGTTTTAATGCATGGAGGAAAGAATGCTTTTTTCATTCTACGACCCTGAAACTCTCTAATTATTTTCCAACACTTACTAAAGTTTCTGTTTGTTTTATTTTAAAGTGTTTACCGTTCACTGCAAAAATTTCACTGGAAATTTGCAACACTTGATGATTCTTAACTTCAAACTTTTAGGAAGGTGGTGAAAAATCAGAGAGAGAGAGAGAGAGAGAGAAGAGAGAGAGAGAGAGAGAGAGAGAGAGAGAGAGAGAGAGAGAGAGAGAGAGAGAGAGAGAGTATTTCTTTGAATGTAGGAATCAACCTGAATAATAATATAATAAATTCAGACAAGAAAACATGTTTACGTTCAAGAGTAATGAGGGCAAAAAAAAATAAAAATAACCTTATAAGATAATGGCGAGGCTAGCGACGATACTGGAACAAATCCTTCTTCTCTAGATTGAAAAAAAGAAATGAAAAAAATAATATATATATATATATATATATATATATATATATATATATAGATATATATATATATATACATACTGTATATATTTTCATATTTTAAAATTTTCTGTTACAAATATGTATATACAAATGTCCCAAATAACATATATATATATATATATATATATATATATATATAATATATATATATATATATATATATATATATATATATATATAGTAAATGTTCAAATGTTATGTCACAAAAGTTACCAAGTCTACTTATGAAAATTTCTTAATATCAATAGTAGG
>NC_090732.1:130731773-130734273 GCF_036898095.1 Palaemon carinicauda | reverse complement strand
AGGTTATGATGTTTCTTTCAAATATATTTGTCAAATTCATGGCAATTACAATGGATGTATCATGCACACGGAAAATTACAAATATTGCATTTAAAGGAATTTGAGGAAAATATGCCATGAAACTAAGGATTTAACAGAAAAAAATACACCATGAACAAACATTTGTAAAGATTCGGTTTTCATAACAGTGCAAGCTAGTATTATTTTGTAGGCAGGAATTTTTCCAAAGTTGTTAAGCAAGGCCTTTGTTGTTACACACAGGCTAAAATATGTATAAGAATGATGCTATTTTTGAAACTTTAATAATAGGTTCATCAGTCAAACGTATTATGAAGACATCACCATGACCCTGAACTGCTCTTCCGACTCTCCCGTGTTTGACTGTATTATCTCATTAAATCTGAACAACAAAACAAGTGCTTGCTGCAGTTTACTGTCAATATTGTGCAGCACTTCAATGAAAACCAGCGTCTATTTATAGTTTACTATCTCAGAAAAATAAGATTAAACCAATAACATGAAATAGGATTCCACTGTGGCGAATTTCATTGGTATAGATGCATTTTGTTTTGATGTACTGGTTTTTTCACTGACAGTACATCAAAAGCATGCACAAATATTCATAATTTCCATAAAATATCTTAAACTAATATCAATGTAAATATATATACCAAATCTTATGTAAGTAATATACATGAAACACTGGTTTGCGAAAAACATTCTACCACCATTAATGGATATCACTCGTTATAAAGCATGTCGCTTTGATATTAGAAATTTAACGTGTTACTGGAGATATTAAAGGATTTATTTTCTTGATCTTTGTTGTCTTTGCTAGCTAATCATAAAGTACCTTTAAAGAAAAAAAAAGTTTATCACATCAGTTTTATATTAAATGAAATGGTTGTCTGCATATTTCAACTTTCTTAGTATTTCATACATTAAAGGCGTCTCATCAGCTACACGTCAAACCCTGGGCATTAAAAGACATTCCATTCAAGACTTCTACCCACTGAGGATATTTGTTGTAAAAAGCCTCACGAAAGGACAACATAATTAATGTAGTATTTTCTAAATTCAGCATTTCAATAACTATCCAGATAACACTAAATTCAAAGGGAAATGACAAGTGGTTTAAATTCAAAAAGTAATAAGTTAATTTAGTAGGCCTCCTGATTGCTTCTACGAAGATGGATACATTTGCACTTTCCCATAAAATAAAATAGTCGAAATTGTAGAAGGTATAATCATTTGCAACAATTCCTTGACTTCAAAACGCACTAATGACTAATCCTTAGCCAATACCAAGCGAAGCGGCATGTGGAATTCGACATCATTTATATTTTTGTCTGTTGGCTTAATCTTGCGTTCGAATTCATTTTCCTCCTGCCTCATGATATGTTTAAGAGCAGAAATTAATTCCATGGGAGTTTCATTATTAGTTACAGGATCCAAAATTACATTTAGGTTTTTCTTATTACAACGCAGGGAGATTAACTCTAACTAGAGGATTTTCATAGACCAGGATTAAAACGATTTAATTTCCTGAAATTAATTAAAGTGTATTAAAAGGCCTAAAGAGTACTCTTATTAAATAGAAACTGACCCGATTTCTTACGCAAAACGTAAGAGATTTTATATTTGATTAAAAAATTTTTAATTGATTTAGATTTTTATTCTGACAAATTGCTCCTTTGCGTGTCACGTGAATATTGCGAAAATGTGCAGACTTCTAATGGTAATTCCTTTTCCATTTTATTTTCGAAGCATTTACAATTTTCTGCAATTTTCTCTGAACTTTCAGACTTCAAAAGTTTAACTTCATATATAATTAAATACAGCAGCCCAGCAAATAAAGGTCATAACAAAAACTGTGCAAGTTTTCAACAGGAATTCAAAGCTAAAGTAAATCCAGAGAAAATCACAAATTCTTTTCAATGTTCCTTTCTGTTTCTCGCTTTTCCTGTAGACTCTCACGGAAGGGATACGGGTACAAAACCAATTAAACTCTTTCCTGATGAGGCTCAGCGAAAAGAATTTTCGGAAAGAGTTTTCTTATTAAGTTACGGCGAAAGAAGCTCTTAATAGAAGGAAGCATGAATAATGATCTTGATCCAGGCTAAGTATCACAGATGGCAAAGGCGGAATCGTTTAAAACACACAATAGACAAATTTTCTATTTCTCCCTTTAAAGGTTTAAAGGCTAGTCATGAATGGCAGAGGCAAGGTAAAGATGACATTGCCCCGTAAAGCAGGACAATGTCCTAGAGACTGACCATATATACATATGATCAGCGCCCCAGCCCCTCTCCAACCAAGCTAGGATCAGGGAGGGCCAGGCAATGGCTGCTGATGACTCAACAGATAGACCTGTAGGCTCCCCCCAAGCCCCCATCCTCAGCGCACAAGGATGATGAGGTTGCAACGACCAAAGAAACTAACAAGTTTGAGCAGTACTCGAGCCCCAGTCTGGCGTTCACCAGTCAGGGACGTTACCTCA
>NC_090732.1:130646773-130726773 GCF_036898095.1 Palaemon carinicauda | reverse complement strand
CAGAAAATTCAAAGTAATTATAGCTGCATTTTCACATCCGAAAGAAAAACGAGTAAACTGCCTGGACAAGAGTAAGCGAAGTGGTGTGTGGGAGTCGGCCTGAAAAGCTTTTTTGTCTTATGGGTTGCTCTTGAAGTTCCAAATGATCTCCCTCTTGTCTCATAAAATGTTCACCAGAGGAAATTAATGCCAGACGAGTTTCATTATCTGTCAAGAGGACGCCAAAAGCTTTTTCAGGCTTTTAACTCATTAAGAGGTAAGAAGGTGGAATGAATTCCTCATTTAACATAAGAATCTTGCGGTATTTTGTCAAAACGTTTTTGAGAATCCCAAGGAATAGTTTTTATATATTTACTGAATATTGCTAGTTCAATGTACATCCAATCCAGAATCTCAACTTTGACTAGTCCCTCTTTTCTCCTCGTCTTGAAGAAAAGAAGAATACGGGCCCAAAACAAATCAACTCCCTTCCCATGTAGTTGAAGCAAAAGTTTTCAAACAAGGTCTTTCCTTAGGAATAATACTTTTACTCCAAACTCAGAAATCCGAAATGACAAAGGGCAACCTTATAAAGAATAAATTAAATTGCGTTTCTTCCTTCGCTCTCTCTCTCATTAGGAAACACTCAAAAATCAATTGCCTTATAATTTCATTATTACAAAACCAACAGAGATTATCTTTTGGAGAGAGAGAGAGAGAGAGAGAGAGAGAGAGAGAGAGAGAGAGAGAGAGAGAGAGAGAGAGAGAGAGAGATTTTTTATTCAGTTGAATGTAACAGCTTTGTTAGTGGTAACAGTCTAGATCTCCTCCAGAACCAAGACAAAAAGAAAGAAAATACCTTCTACAAACCCAATTAAGCACATGAACGTTATTGCAAGCCAAGCTACAACCGTAATTAGAAACTTAAAATGCTACAAGCCAAAAGGTTCCAACAGGGAAAGCAGCCCAGTGCGTTAACCAAAGAGAGAAGTAGCGAATATACCATTTGAACGGTTTAAAGGCCGCTCATGAATGGCAGAGGCAAGGGACAGTGACATTCCCCTATCAAGCAGGACAATGCCCTATATAAATTTACATATGATCAGTGCCCAAGCCCACTCTCCACCCAAACGAGGACCAGGCAATGGCTCCTGATGACTCAGCAGATAGACCTATAGGCTTCCCCAAACCATCCCCCCATCCTTAGCTCACAAAGATAGTGAGGTTGCAGCGACCAAAGAAACTAGCGAGTTTGAGCGACACTCGAACCCCAGTCTGGCGTTCACCAGTCAGGGACGTTACCTCAACGGCCACAATGTCCCCCGAGTTTATGAATAAATGTCATGGCTTTGAGGAAACAATTGACTCTTGTCACCAAGATAGTTGTTCAACTGACTTGGCAGTTTGACTTAAAAGCGAATGATGATGATGTCACGCAGCTTCCAGCATCTCAGGAAGAGAAGTTGTGGTTAAGTACCTAATTCAATCGAAGAAGCAAAGAACTGAAGGGGAGAAAGATGGGAAAATTTAATGCCGAGGGCTACAACACAGAGGGATACAATATTCTACTCAGAAGTCATGTGTTTGCTGGTGTGTTACAAGCAGAAATTTGGAGAAGTGTAAATTTCCAGACTATAGACGGGAAAGCAACAGATCCTGAACCCTCCCTCAGATGCTACTTTATTTCATCCAGCTCTTTCAGTCATTTCTGACTCACCTGCCCAAGTATCCCCAGTACCTTATACAGATTCTCCAGGCTCATCTGCCCCAGTAGTAACTACAGAGCCCAGGTTCTCCAGACTCACCTACTCTATTACACCTTCTTCCGGTTATCCTGCCTACCCCAGTATTTACAACACCTTCTTCCTTTAAACCTGTCTCTCCAACCCTTGCAATGGCCCTTCATATGCAAGCTAAGTACAGGAGTAAAGGTAAGATTTATTTTTCCCCGTTTCAAACAATTCATCTGTATATTATGTCCACGTGTTTTAGTCCTAGTTATGTTTCCATATAAAGTGTCTCATGTCCTAGAATATGATCTCATAAACCAAGAACGTACTATACATGCGTACTTATCTTCAGACAACTAATATAAAATTTGATTCTGAGACAGGGGAGTGACCAATATAAAGGTTATTCTCAACGCGGTTTTCCAGTGTGTGGAAGGAAAGTACGAGAAAGCTAATTGTTCGTAATCCTATAATACAACACACACAAGAACATTTTATTGTTATTTGAACAGTTAAAAAGACAGAAAAGAAATAAGAATAACGATTTATACCGCCAACTAGTTTTATTTAAATTTCAGAGAATAAGTAGGGGACTGCAGCAGAAAGGTATCTGTTCTATAAATGCGTAGCTCTTACACTGAGAGAGAGAGAGAGAGAGAGAGAGAGAGAGAGAGAGAGAGAGAGAGAGAGAGAGAGAGAGAGAGAGAGAGAGAGAGAGATGTATTTAAAATCTGAAAAACAAATTGTAATATCCGATTCCATAAACATACTGGATGAAAGTTTCATTACTAGCGCTTTTAGAAGTCCCTCGCAAGACTCATATATAGACCTAAACACAGCGATGCATTATCTTACCCTTGTCTGACGAAGTTTGCCAAGACCGTCAGAAAATTCTAAAAGAACATTTACCACAGGTATAAACGTAGTCACCCGTACCTCAACCATAATAATTTCATGAAATGCCATCATAAATAAGCCCTTCTGGCGATAAAACTTCTACCATAAATAGTCACCCATAAATCTTCTTACAGTATTGTATGTGGTATATTGTAACAACCGAGTAAGATAACGCCCCCCCCCCCCACCTCTTCCCCATCTATACTTAAAGACTATTCGCTTCGATTTCGATCGATTTTGGATACAACCAAAACTGAAGTAAATCATACGCCAGGCTTACGATATGATCCAATCAACTAACGATATTCAGTTTCAACGAAGATTTGAAGTCCACACGTCATCGTTTTTAAAGGTATAGCAACATTTCAAGTAGTGCAACGAATAAATTTATCCTCCGTTTATCAGTATATTCTTTAGACTTTCCTTTCCAAAATAGGGTTGTGGTTGCTTATTGGAAACGTACCTGCTTGGCAGTCTGTTGTACTGGAGTTGGAGACCCGCTCACGGTCGTTAGTTTCTAGTAGGTAGCACTAGGTCTGCAGTTAATTCCAACAGCCATATCTTCACTATCATATGGCAAAATACTACACAGTATTCTAGAAGTTTTATTTCGGCTGTGATCAGATTGTGGAAAGATCTTCCTAATTAAAAAGTTGATTCGGTGGAACTTCGGAAGTTCAAACTTTATGTAAATGCATTTCTGTTGAGCAGATTGACATATGTCTCGTTTTACAGTTTGTTTATTATCTACTTTAACGTTGTTACTGATCTTAAAATATCTTATATTTTTCATTCATTACTTTCAGTTTGTTCGTTATTCCCTTTTCCTCACAGGATTACTTTCTACGTTGGAGCATTGGGTTTGCAGCATTCTCCTTTTCCAATCAGGGTTGTATCATGGCAAGCGATAATAATAATAATGTGTCTGCAACCCAATATCCCTGTAAGCAAAGGATGGGTGAATCTAAGGCAGCCTATAGGTCTATCCGCAGTCATCAGTAGCCATTGCCTGACCCTTCCTGATTCTAGCTTGATGGAGAGGAGGCTTGGGTGCTGATCATATGTATATATGGTCAGTCTTTAAGACATTGTCCTGTCCCTTGCCTCTGTCATCCATGAGCTACCTTTAAGCATTGGTGATATTTTATATAATTTAATAGATTCGCTCCACAATTCATTGTAACTGTGAGTCACTATGCTCTATTATTATTATCATCATTATTACTTGCTAAGTTACAACCCTAGTTGGAAAAGCAGGATGCTATAAGCCCAGGGGCTTCAACAGGGAAAATAGCTCAGTGAGGAAAGGAACCAACAAAAAATAAAATATTTCAGGAACAAGATTAAAATAAATATCTCCTATATAAACTATAAAAAATTCAACAAAACAAGAGGAAGACCATGATACAAAGGCTATGGCACTACCCAAGATTAGAGAACAATGGTTTGATTTCGTAGTGTTCTTCTCCTAGAAGAGCTGCTTACCATAGCTAGAGTCTCATCTACCCTTACAAAGAGGAAAGTGGCCACTGAATAATTACAGTGCAGTAGGAAGAAATTGTTTGGTAATCTCAGTGTTGTCAGGTGTATGAAGACAGAGGAAAATATGTAAAGAATATGCCAGACTATTCGGTGTGTGTGTATGTGTGTGTGTGTGTAGGCAAAGGGAAAATGAACCGTAACCAGAGAGAAGGATCCAATGTAATACTGTCTGGCCAGTCAAAAGACCCCATAACTCTCTAGCGGTAGTATCTCAACGGGTGGATGGTGCCCTAGCCAACCTACTACCTAACAGAGAAGTCATGCGTACAAAACACAGTACTTGTCGGTTATCTACCGCGTTAATATCACTGGACAAACCAATACACATGTCGATCTTGAAATATTAAAAGTAAATTGAAAACACGAACCTTTTGATGTCAGATTCGCACAAAAATCATCCGACCATTAGGTTCAAACGAAACAATTACTACTCAAATGGTTGTTTATATGGAGTTCTTAAGAGCCGTATTTAATATCACTAGCCAAGTTACAACTCTAGTTGGAAAAGCAAGATGTTGCATGCTTAAGAGTTCCAGCAGGGATGCTTTAGCCCTGTACGGAGTGGTTATATTAGAAATGACGAATAAACTATATATTATGAGAAATAAATAGCTGAACAGGCTGACAATCTTTTTTATAGTTGATAAATGAAATATTTGTTTTGATGTTGTTACTTTTAATAAAAGTTTTATTTTAATTGTTCTTTATTTCTCATATCGTTTTTATTTATTTCCTTTCCTCACTGGGCTATTTTTCCCTATTGGAGCCCTTGGGCTTATAGCATCTTGCTTTTCCAGCTAGGGTTGTAGCTAAGCTAGTAGTAATGATGATGACGATGATGATAATAATAATAACAGTAACCATTAAAATAGATTAGTCACATAAACTATGAAACGAGAGTATTGTTAACATTTTCAACATGAAAGCATTTGCAATCTGTTTGAACTTCTGAAGCTCCACCGACTCAACTGCCAGATTAGGAAGATCATTGCACAACACTGTCATAGCTAGAATAAAACTTCTAGAAGACTGTATTCTATTAAGCTTCATGATGGAGAACGCGAGACTGTTGGAACTAACTGGATAATAGTACTACGTACAGGAAGCGAAGATCTTAATGCAAAGGATGGCCAGGATAATGAAAAAATTTGTTACATTCTCGGAGAACTAACCGAACAACGGTGACATGAAATTAATATCCAGATCAAGAATAAGGATTTTAATAGACAACAAGTTTTTGTCCAGCACATTAGGACAAGGCTCAGCAGCAGAAGACAAGACAAGAGAACATTATTCAAAATGAAAGAATTAAAACATATTATCATTAGAAGTTGATCATAGAAAACCTTAAAAGGCTTTCTCAATAAGTAAATTTACAATTAAGATTCACACTAGAATTTTCAATGAGTTATACAGTTAAAGAGATAATGACCATATAAATAAAATGACTCTCTAGGGTAATGTTCGTGTGTTCATTTCGGTTGTCTGGTAATTGAAGCCTGACGGGAGCTTTTAGACTCATGTTCCTTGAATAAGTTTAAAATAAACTCTACTGCCCTAGGGCAAATTAATCAGTTCATCAAGAAGGTTATTAAATTCAACCTCGAAGACTGATAATTTTGAAGGATCCATTCTAACAAGACCTTAATCTAACATCGGAAAGGAAATCGGGCCCCATAGCTTAAACTAGGACTAGGCACTAAAGGGGGAGAATTCGCCGCTGAGGCGCAACCGCGGAAAATCCCTAATGACACTGAAGAAAAAATTACGTTGGACAGCGTTCGTTCAAGAACGCCTTGCCTATAACAAAACACGGGCTATTGCACTAGAGCAGCCCGTAAGTGAGAATTGGACAGCAGCAGTGAAGAAAGTGGGAGTGGATTAACGTCTAAGGGTAAAAAATCTCAGTTAAACGTATTAGTGATGTTGTGAAGATCTTATAGAAATTACTAATGTGCAACCCATGAGGAACACCTGGAAAGAGGATTCCCCCCCCCCCCCCCACCCCTTACACTAGGACCCACTTCAGTCTTGGATAAAATTTTTATTAAATTGAAAATATTCCATCTGGGGCAAAGATACACGGGCATCAGCTCATTAAATTACGTATAACTAAAAATACTATGTAACGTATAACGACAAATGTAAATAAACAGAATGACATAACACATTCATTTAATCAAAATGAGTCCTAAAAAAGTTTGTTTATGTATCATATACCAAGTTTAAATTTAAGTTTTCGATTTCAGGTTGAAATTTACTTAATATAGCAACGTTTGCTCAGTGGACTGGAGTTCGAGACGGGTTCGACCTCGATATTTACTGGTAGTGTCTGCAACTTCACCATCCTTGTCAGCTAAGGCCGGCCATACACTATCATGTACACCTGACAGGTACGCCTGAACAGTTACGCCTGTCAGGTATACCTGATAGTGTATGGCGGAAAAAACTAGTCTCTCAGGCGACCTGACAACTGATGAAAATTCGCCTGACAGGTGAGTAAACTTGATGTGTGTGTGGCGATTTCATCAGGTGTACCTGAACAGGTCTCTCAATTATTAACAATTATTTGATGTGGACAGTTTAATTTATTTTTAGTTAAAGATTCGTAATTTTGATTTATTTTACAGTTGAATTCCTTAAATAAAAGGAGATAAAGGTGACAGCAACTCGTTGTACACTGATTTATTCATGCGCAGAAAATTGCTATAATCAGATGGTTCATGTCTCAATTCATTTAGAAGATTGATATGGGTAAATTTATTTCTTCTTCGCAGCCACTCCTCTCACTATTGTTTGTTTCTTCAGGCTTTTTTCACATTTCACAAAAACTACAGATAATAAGGAGAGAAAGTACGACTCATCTCCTCGAGAATCCATGGCGAACTGACAAACTTGACAAGTATGCATGAAGAGTGTGTGTGCTCCTCAGGTATCAGGTATACCTGACAGACGTAACTGTTCAGGTGTACATGATAGTGTATGGCCTAATGGTGGGAGAGCCTTAAAGGTCTACCAGCTGAGTCATCATTGCCTAGCTCTCCTTGATCATAGCTCTGCCATTCAAGAGTGACCTTTAAACCTACTGTTTATATACACACATACATACATACACAAACCTTATTATATATATATATATATATATATATATATATATATATATATATATATATATATATATATATATATATATATATATATATATATATATTACAACTGCAAAATGTAAATTACCAAACGATTCGTTCAATGTATAACAGCATGTTAGTACGAACAGAGAAATGCTCTGAATACAGACAGATTTATGAGCATTATATTCGAGATCATAAATATGTATTGAAAATAATGCAATACAATCATAATAAATGGAGACATCGCAAGGCGATGGAAAGCAATAGCTGAGGAAATTATATATTCTCCCCCTAACGGTCTAACTTTACTAGTAAACGAAACACCAGGACATTATTAATATGATTATGATTTTTACTTTAAAGTCATAATTAAATCTATAGCTACTACATAATTGTAGTAGCTATTGTATATTTTGGTTAAACACGAGTTAATTAAGCTACATGTGCGCCTAGGCCTACACGGTCTAAGATCACGTCAAACATCCATGAAAACAAAGCAAGAAAGTTGTAAAACAATATCTGCACACAATTACCTTTCATACAACGGCGATTTTAAATCTTGCTCTGATAAGTTAATCACTGACCAACGACAAATCCAATTCAAAATTCACAGAACGGTCAGTCGGCAAGGCGATGTCTTCTGGGAAAGCGCGGCAACCCTGTGTCGAGCAGCAACGCACCAAATGCAACACGACCTCACTCGTCCACTTCTTCTGCTTGACTGAGTGACAGAGAACATTCAACACACGCTGTCGCTGACTCGCTGAAACTGACCGAGTCAGACCGACCCAATCAGGGCCCGGGTACGTTATGGTATAGTCTCAACAACTTGGAAGCAATGGGATTATTATTATTATTATTATTATTATTATTATCTAAGCTACAACCCTAGTTGGAAAAGCAAGATGCTATAAGGCCTAGGGCCCCAACAGGGTAAAGTAGCCCAGTGAGGAAAGGAAACAAGGAAAAATAAAATATTCTAAGAACAACAACACCACCAAAATAAATATTTCCTATATAAACTATAAAAACTTTAACAAAACAAGAGAAAGAGAAATGAGACGGAATAGTGTACCCGAGTGTATTATTATTATTATTATTATTATTATTATTATTATTATTACAAGCTAAGCTACAACTCTAGTTGTAAATGTAGAACGCAATAAGCCCAGCTGCCCAAGGGCTCCAACAAGGAAAAGTAGCCCAGTGAGGAAAGGATACTGGGAGATAAATAAACTACAAGAGAAGTAATGAACAATTGAAATAAAATATCTTAAGACAATTATCAATAATAAATTGGATCTTTCATATGTAAACTATAAAAAAATGTAAATAAAAAATAGAAGAGAAATAACAGAATATTGTGCCCGAGTGTAGCCTCAAGCAACTGAAATCTAATAAGGTCGCAGAAACCCGGATAATGCATTTTCACAGGAATTATAAAACGAAGTGTTTAGGGTTCCTTGTAGGCCTATTCTAGCAAGAGAATCAAGTCATATGAAGCTGCTGTGTACTGTTTATGCAATAGAATGAAATTAGAGGAAACAATTGTAACGAGCTCTGTTTTATTTCAAAACTTAATTTCTGTCCGGAAGAATAGAGCATTTCTTTTTTAATTTTGTCATCAAACATGTCCTTCTTCTTGCGTCTGTTTATGGTCTTTTTGTGCCAGTACATGCCCGTAAACTTTCTTAGTTCGTCAATCCAACGTCTTCTCTTCCTTCCCCAGCTTTTATTTACAATTTATGAGGACCCATTCTGTTATCCTTAATGTCCATCTTTTGTGTGTCATTCTTATTATATGTCCTGCCCATTACCATTTCTTTTTCTTACCTGTTGTTATAATATTCTCAACTAGAGCTTGCTCTCGTATCCATGTTGCTATTTTTTTGTCTCTTAGTGTTATTCCCGTGACCCGTCATTATTCATGGTTCTTTGAGTTGTAACTAGCTTATTTTCTAAGGCTTTGGTAAGGTTTCAAATTTCTGATAAGTTAATACTGGTAGGACCATCTCATTAAATGCATATCTTTTTAATTTTATATGTAATGATCCTGAAATGCGTAATCCGTTCACTGCTATACGTAGGCTATATTTTCAATAATATTCAGATGTGAATCTGTATTGAGGGTTGTTATCCTGTTAAACTTTTGGGCAACTTACTAAACGTACGCATGAAAGCTACATATTTTCTGTAACTTCTTCAATATCGAGAGATTATCCAATGAATAAATCTAAGCAAACTACTACATATTAGACTAAAATGATTGAAATGGTTGATATACTCTTAGCACAATAAGATTTTATAGATCCTCTTCGTTCCTTTCAACTTTCATATCGTTTTCTAGAGCAAAGCGTAAATAAACCATTGCGCAAACTATCAAGTTATTTGCTTGTTCAAGCATTTATGCATCCATACGCCTGTAGGCCTAACCCGCTGCAGCTAACAATAATCGACAACCATAGACATATTTATGGATATATTATTTCCGTGTCGTTTATCAGCTACTCCTGCTACTATATATACTTTCAACAACAACATTTAATATTTTTTCTTAATGTTTTTTATAAGGGATTTGAAATGGATAACTTTCAACTTATATATCCTAAATATACGTGCATATATATTTATATATATATATATATATATATATATATATATATATATATATATATATATATATATATATATATATACATGTATATATATATATATATATATATATATATATATATATATATATATATATATATATATATATATATAGTCATGGGTAGATACAATACTATTAAAGGGATATGTTATTAAAAGAGAAACATATCTATTCCAAAAGTGTGAGCAGCGAGACGAGATTCGACTACCGACCGCTTTGTTAGGTCAAAGCTGTCATCACTTCACTGTCGTCAGCATTTTGGAAACAAACCGAACCACGACAAAGAGTACCTGCAGCGATAAGGGAACTGTTATTTTGACCAAGATGTCAAGGGTCAGCATATTTTGAGAAAACAAGCCAGAGGGATATCCTCGTTTATGAAAAATATCATCACGGGTGGACATGGACACGTGCTGCGCTCTTGTAATGACTTAACACGAGGTCCAGACTGCATCAGAAATTTATTCTAAAAAAAAAAAAAAAAAAAAAAAAAAAAAAAAAAAAAAACGCCTTATGTGGAAATGACGACTGCCCACTGTAATAAGCTCCGCCCATACATGGATATATAAACTTCAAGAAGAGATTGTCGAGAGGGAGGGGCGTCTCTAAAATAAGCAAAGCAAAATTGCTTATTATCCTTGACCCACATCCTATCCCAAACCACCTACAAATTAAAGTTGCAGATTATCCCACAACCAACCTAAAAACCTAACTAACAAACATCTACGGGTTGCAAGTAAGCAAGAGGCGTGCCTGGCCGTAAGGGCCAGGCAATCTTTAAAAAAAAATTTCCAGATGAGATAGGACTGGACAGACGACAAGAGAGGAACTATGGCCGAAGCAGATGAGAATTCTATTTCTCTCACTACATTCGTTTGAGAATATAGTTGATATACATCTATATTTGATATTCAATATTCGAAAAACATTTGGTAAACAACATGCGAATGCAAATCTAAAAAAAAAAAAATCCAAAAAATTCATTGTTGCAAATAAAAAGAAATATTCGGACCATCTCTAGATAATATCGCTAGAGTTGGGGTGCTTTTGCTGGCCACATAGTACTACAATGGATCACCCTCTGGCTAGGGTTTTATTTTATTTGCCTACACATACAACCTCCCCAACCATAGGTTTGTTCCTATACAAATACAAGGCCACCTGTTGATATGCTACCAGTCCTTTTTTTTCCCCTTTGTCTGCACATGCACTGAATAGTCTGGTCTAACATTTACACATTTTCCTCTTTCCTCATACACCCGGCAACACTGAGCTAACCAAATAATTCTTCAATCAAGGGGTTAACTACTGCACTGTAATTGTTCAGTGGCTACTTTCCACTAGTATGGGTAAAAGAAACTCTCTTTTGCTATAGTAAGCACCCCTATTGGAGGACACACTAAAATTGAATCATAGTTCTCTAGTCTTGGGTAGTGACATAGCCTCTGTGCCATAGTCTTCCACTGTCTTTGGTTGGAGTTCTCTTGCGTGAGGGTATACTCATGCACACAATTACATCTGTTACCTTTATCTTCCTCTTGTTTTTTTTTTTTTTTTTTTTTTTTTTTCTTTTTTTTTTATAGTTGTGTTGGGTAAGCTTAACAGAAGGGCCTTGGATGCCTGGTGCTTTTGGTTGCCTTTTTCCTATTCCTTTTCTTATCTTCCTCTCGCGTATGCATTATCAAAACCACCCTCACTGTCCCTTCAGTTGAAGTGGGTATCCTGGAGAGTTTTAACCCTTGCATGATATGTCGGCTCGCCCATGTTAACCAATTTTATCCGGTATTTTTCTGCAGTTTATGAATCGTGTGAGGCGCTTTACTTATATTCGTGTAGTCTACATATTATTTTTGCTATCATTATTACGAATTTCAAATCTATATCAACGTTGTCACTCAACAAAAGATATTTTTTTATCTTAATGCATTACTTCTCATATAGTTTATTTATTTACTTATTTCATTTCCTTGTTAGGTTATTTTTCCCTGTTGGCGCTCTTGGGCTTTTAGCACTCTGCTTTTCCAATTAGGATATGATAATAATAATAATAATAATAATAATAATAATAATAATAATAATAATAAGCCGTTCACATTATGACATTTCACTATACGCTTCATTATGACAAACATTTAGGCCTATTTTTCAAGCGTATCAGATAAAAGATACCATATAGAGATTACTATTGTTTTGCAACATTTTACGGAATATATATATATATATATATATATATATATATATATATATATATACTGTATATATATATATATATATATATATATATATATATATATATATATATATATATGTGTGTGTATTTATATGTATATATATATATATATATATATATATATATATATATATATATATATATATATATATATATATATATATATTGCAGTATATCAACTCTCGAAATGCAAAATTATAAACCTGATTGGAGCTTGTACTTAAATATCATTGACATCGTCAGATTCTCCATTTAATTCTGATGATGTCAATAAAAAGAAAGCACTATAGGCCTACTAGCTCCCATCATGCTTTAATATTTTTTTGTGGTTCCATATACAGCCTATTTTATGCTTCTCACGTAATAGCTATCGTGATTTTTACCATGTAATGTACTATATATATATATATATATATATATATATATATATATATATATATATATATATATATATATATATATATATATATACATATATGTGTGTGAGAGAGAGAGAGAGAGAGAGAGAGAGAGAGAGAGAGAGAGAGAGAGAGAGACAAACAGTGAGAGGTATATCTAATATATATATATATATATATATATATATATATATATATATATATATATATATATATATATATATATATATATTTTATATATATATGTATAATGTGTATGTGTGTATATATATGCGTATATATATATATATATATATATATATATATATATATATATATGTGTGTGTGTGTGTGTGTGTGTGAGAGAGAGAGAGAGAGAGAGAGAGAGAGAGAGAGAGAGAGAGAGAGAGAGGAGAGAGAGAGAGAGAGAGAGAGAGAGAGAGAGCTACTTCCTATTTGTTTTGTTACATATCTAGCAAAAGTTTAACAAACAAAAGGATTTCGATATCGTTTTTATCGGTATTAAACATCATTGCAGTGTTTTATCAATAAGAAGTAGATTTAATTGAACTTCATTAGATATTCTCCTTGTTCTTGTCAAAACAAAGTTGGAGTTTGTTTAGCATGTATTCAACATATAAAAGCACTTCGGGAAAGAATTAAAGATATTTGCCTCAAGTTTAACAGGGTTGGATGTAAGCTAAACAGTTCACACACACACGCACACACACACACACATACACACACACACACTTTTACAAATAAAGAATTTACTATAATCAACAACTTTTCAAGTGAAACATAGTCTACTGCTAGTCTAAGTCATGGGTTAAAAATCAAAATATCTCCCTATCCTTATCCTTGTTGTTTTTGTCTAGAGTTTCTGTCCCACATTTATCAATAAGCTCACGATAAAAGTTTTTTCGTTCAAACAAGCGACAGAACCGAGCAATAGTAATTATCACGAACACGGTGATTTTTTTTTTCAAAATCAATGTTCGAGGTTTATGATGCAACGGCTAATAGTTTGTAGCTGGTTCTCGTCCTTACTAAGTTATTGGAAATAACCCAAAATCTTTTATTGTGATTATTCGACTACTTCACGTTCCTGTTTTAAGACTCGGCACTTGAGACTTTTGTATAGAAAAGTATCAGAAAGCTTCTTTAAGTTTAGGTTTTGTAGATACATAGATTGGCAATTTGTTACTGTTGATCATATTCGAGTCGCTGTTAGCACACTTTATGCCCCTTAGCAGAAGATTATGTCTTACGTTTAGAGAAATAAAACGATAGAAATATCCTCTTATCTTTTACCCTTCGTTTTAACATCAGAATATCAGTATGATCATTTTTCATTATCTACAGTCGTCTATACCGTATGCACAAACTTTTAAAACTTCAAGACAAATATTTTCATGTCTACAGGCAGTAGTACTACATGGTTCCGCGGATACCGGTATCCACGGGCTTTTAATTTGATAGTTGGTCTAAATTATACCTTAAAAAACCAACAGATCAAGTGAATAACTGTGCGAATTAGTAAATCAATAAATACTAAACGGTAAATGTCTGCACATTGTATAGCTACGGACTAATTAGCTAATGCCATAGTTTCTATAGCAAGTAAAGAGAGCAGAAATTTTTTCTACCATCGACAGAGGGAGGGAGTGAGGAGGGCTTGAGAGGACCTGTTAGGCATGGGGAGAAGATCGAGAGCAAGGCACAGAATTAGATGGCGAATTAAGATGAAGGATGATATTATTATTATTATTATTATTATTATTATTATTATTATTATTATTATTATTATTAATATATATATATATATATATATAAAATTATTAATAAGAATTAATATTAATAGATGGGCATTAAGAAAAACATAATGGGTCCCTAAGGAAGCAGGAGAAGGAAGAGAAGACGATGGATGAACGTAGCTCATGCCTTTGTCTTGTAGCAGACTAGTTTCTAGTTTCGGCTGACGATGATAAATAAAATAAACCCACATTTACGAAAGAGGAAATTTATTCTTAGCTTTTTAATGGATCATCTTCCTTCCTCTTCAGAAAACAAATATTATGAATTTTGATAGAAGTACCAAACAGTTTCGTAAGACAAATAAAAAAAACCGTTATAGTCTGGGTGAAAATTAACAGATTTTGTAGGTAGTAGGTTGGCCAGGGCACCAACCACTCGTTGAGATACTACTGCTAGAGAGTTATTGGGTACTCTGACTGGCCAGACAGTAATACATTGGATCCCTCTCTATGGTTACGACTCATTTCTCCTTTGCCTACACATATTCAGAAAATTCTAGCCTATTCTTTACGCATTCTCCTATTTCCTCATACACTAATAACACTGAGATTACCAAACAATTATTCTTCACTCAAGAGATTAACTACTGCACTGTAATTGTTCAGTGGCTACTTTCCTCTTGGAGAAGGACACTCCAAAATCAAACATTGTTCTCTAGTCTTGGGTAGTGCCATAGCCTCTGTACCATGGTCTTCCACTGTCTTGGGTTAGAGTTTTCTTGCTTGAGGGTACACTCAGGCACACTCTTCTATCTTACTTTTTCTTCTTCTTTTAATTTTAGCAAGCAGGACAATGCCCTAGAGACTAACCATACATACATACGATCAGAGCCCAAGGCACCTCTCCATCCAAGTTAGGATAAGAGAGGGGCAGGCAATGGCTGCTGATAACTTAGCAACTAGACCTGTAGGCTCTTCCAAACCCCTCATTCTTAGCTCTTAAAGATAGTAAGGTTGCAGTAACTAAAGGAAATTACAAGTTTGAGCGGGACTCGAACCCCAGTCTGGCGATCACCAAGCAGGGACGTTACCATAGGCCTGTTTGTGGAGTAACATAAAGACATTCACCATCCATTAGAAATGGTTCTTTTTCCTTTACAGCACAATACAATTTCCTTGCTTTCGGGTGTGCAACACAGGACAACTCCTTTTATAAAGTAACTTTGGCTTTGATCTTTACTTATGTATGATAATGTTCTGCTATAATCCACCATAAGTCTAATTTTTTTTTCCTGATTTCACATGTGTGCGTTCAAAAACCTACGGATGAAGGTTAAACATCAGAGCAAAACATTTAGCAAAGACATATCTTTGTTGGCGTTGCATACCTGTAGGCCTACCCTATCTTAAACGAGACTAAAAAATGTTCTAGAGAAAGGCTATCTGTACAACACATTCCTACGCTTGTATCTAATCAATTGGCCGCTATAGTAAACCTGGAGCCTTTGCTCGCTCAACGTTCCGCTTATTTTGGGGCAGATGGTTTTTGCTTCCCTTCACTACGCCTCGATCCGTTCGCTCTCGCTCAAAGGAATTTGCTGAATGTAGGCAAAGTTTGGAACACAAGTATATTAATGTCTCGTATCCTGTGGCACAAAGGAACTGTAGTCGTTGTGAATGTTATTGATCAAATCCAATGCAAATTATGGATTTCAATATCCCCTGTTCCCTAAATATTGTCATGTAGTTCAACTTTTCAATATTTTTTCTGTGTCGACCCATGCATCTATCTATTCAAATTCTACTATATTTCCCTTTGCTATATTTTCTTCTCTCGGTTCTCCTCGTGGCTCATGGTCATTACATTCTTTGGAAGTTTGCATTTGACTGTAAGCACATATTCAATAGTTGCTTTTTCTATTAAAAGTGTTTTTACCGTGTTTTATGTACTCATTATCTCACCTTTATAAACTTTTATTGTACAATGTGTTCCATACTACTTGTGAGGCAACGAGATGGGCAACACACAATTACTGTCCTCTGATAAGATTTTGATATCAATTTATTTCGACACCTGAGGTCAGAATTATACGATATTCTAGATTCAAATTCAAATCTAACTGATATGCTAACTAATACTCATGCAAGAAACAATGGTATATACGTGCATATAGAAGTCTTCAAAAATATAAAAAATTCTGAAGCTTATAAATTTACTTTCATTACCTCTAGTAAAATGTCACTTTTTATAATGCAATTGTAATAAGAATTTATACAAAATTTCATTCGGTAATTCAGTACGTCCTACACTCATTCAACTGCCTTCATGGTTGAATATGATTATTTATTACATTATACAATTACGCTACTTCGTTTGTTTCTTTAAGACCAGCTTGTGTAACATTTTATAAACATATTGCAGATATGAAAAAGATCGCATTGTGGAGTGTGCGTGTGTGTGTTTTTTTCTTTTCAAAAATTAGCATTGCAAGTCTTCAAAATGTTAAAATTAACAGCTAGAATAACTTGTCTAAAATAATCATTTCTCTCTCTCTCTCTCTCTCTCTCTCTCTCTCTCTCTCTCTCTCTCTCTCTCTCTCTCTCTCTCTCTCTCGATAGTAAGTCAAAATCAATTAAATCTCATTAACTCTTCCTGGACTCAACATTATTCATAACCAACATTATAATTACTCTCTCTCTCTCTCTCTCTCTCTCTCTCTCTCTCTCTCTCTCTCTCTCTCTCTCTCTCTCTCTCTCTCTCTCTCGTCGTCGTAATATATGTCCCTGTTACAGTAATTTTGGCTAGATTTCCGTTTCCCTTTTCCTTCCTTCAACACGATAGAGAGAGATGTAGAAAAGGTGACAGGAATACTTTACCCACCTTTCTCGGCCATACTTTTCTTCGTCTAATCTTTCCACCCCATCAAAGGTGGAAGGGAACATTGACGTAAAAATGGTAGGCCTATACATCCAAGGGCCTATCCTTTGATGCGAGATATGTCAAGATAGATATATTCTACTAAAAGAGTTTCTCTCTCTCTCTCTCTCTCTCTCTCTCTCTCTCTCTCTCTCTCTCTCTCTCTCTCTCTCTCTCTCATCATCATCATCATCATCATTACAATGCAATTACATATCCAATTCAATGAAGCTGTTCTAATCCTATCATGTAAGGAGTATGAAAGCTGGGGAAATGAACAATAAATGGAAATGTTTCTGCCATCTTTAAAATTAGGGAATGGTGAACCTGTCTTTTTTAGATTGGTTGATTTATTTTCAGTTTTCTGTCTTTTTAGAAATCAAGAAGCACCAATACAAGGTACAAGAAACCAAAATAAAAGTACGCTACACCCAAGATAAACATCAAAGGAAAGTACAATTAGTTGAAAACTCACACTTCCGGTGCTCAGGAGAAAAGCCAAATTTCAAGGAATGCAGCAGCGGTTAAACAACATTTTAAAACGTAATATCCGAAGTTGATACAATAAATTGTACAAGACGATTGGATAGTCATTAAGGAATTTCATATCAGAGATATTGAAGCTATTCACGACAGTAAAAAATAGCAAGGGGGGAAGAAAGATTATGCAAAATTTACTTAGTATTCAACACTACAATGGTTTCAAAATCCGGGTTATTATTATCAATGGTCGTGTGAGATCAGAAAATGAAATAAATTGTTCATGTCCACAAAGACTGAGGTATTTCTAATTACTCAGTGATAAAATAACTTGTTTGACACAGAAATGACTGGAAGATATCTTGATATAACCTGAAAAAAGAAGCTATTTGCTGTTCTCTAATGATCTCTAATACGGACCTTAGTCAAGAATGATGTATTTTACATCACTAACGAAAACACTGAATGTAATTTAATCATTCAAAACACAAAAATTGAGTATATGGCTAAGAGCTAGACCGGTGTTAGGGGAAGACAAGCTAGAATCTATTTGTTTTTCAAAAGCATGAGAGTTTTAGAATTGTGTTGTGATATCAAAATTTAGCAGAGTTTAGTCATTATTCGGATTTAAATATCTATTTCTAAGTGTAGCTGATAACGGAAGAAGCAAGAGATGGGTACATAAAAGACATAGATTCCTTAGCTTAGTCATTCGATAACAAAAGAAAGGAAAGAAAATTACTGATAGATTGCTTATTCCCGTAGACTCTCTCATACTCAATTCGACGTTTTCAGAATATTGACCCAATACATTTATGGAACCATTTATTTTCTTCACTTTCCCAAAAATTAAATGCCGTTCATCTAACTATAGAATTCTTCCGCATCAGAATTCTAGAACATATTCCTCGGTAAGAAGCCTTCGATTTCACTTATCCCCTTGCTAATATTGACACTTTCACTTAAAGTGTCAGTCCCTCTTCATCTACGATGACCTCTTAACGTTCTCCAGGTGATCAATTGTCACGTTTATGTCTTGTAGGAATTGATAATTCTTACATTGTCGTTTCGGTGATCATCTATTCTTTTATTTACAGTATAACATGACTATTTTCATCTTATGTCTTAAAATTTAAATGTCTATATCCGCTTTCGGAGTCAAGTCCGCCATTTTTCATCATCTCCCTTTTCTATTTTTTTCTATCATTTATGGGCTAGCAATAGGGATCAGTAGCTAGAAATAATATAGTGAAAGAAAGAGTTAATAAAGAACATCTGTTATTATACTTTTAATCCCAACAAATTGATTCTCTCTTCTTCGCTCCTCATCTCTGACAGGCTGGCATAATCAGTTTAGTTCTGTCAGACATGTCCGTATAACTCATAAAATAATGGCTGGTATTTCGTCTTGGAGGTCTGAATGTGCGTGGGTGTGGTGCATGCGGAAGGAAAGATTTGACTGGGAGCATATTTCAAGAAATGGAAATATAAGTTTCATCACTTATGAACCAAATCAAGTGGTAATCTTCCTGCATCTCCTTTCAACAAGGTCTACATTAAGGACTGTAGTCCCTTACAGCATACAAACGATTTGGTTATATATTATTTCCGTTTGTTTATTAGCACCAACAGCCAGAGCTATTCACCTGTTTTATCATCTGCTCTTCAAACAGCAGTAGAGGACAACACCACTCTAGTTACTCCAGTCAACAATTGGGCCCTTATTTTCGAAAACATAGCTAATTTCAATATTAATTTACATCTAATTACCAGAAATTATTACTATGATCTTATATGAAGTATTTATGGTGATTGGTGTCCAATTATAATTAATAGACGTCAGGAAAATTTTCAAGAGAATTTTGTTTTCCAGTTGAAAGTATACCAAACTATTCATTTGTGATCTCTCCGTATAATGTTTTGTTCTTGGTAAGTGTACAGTACTTACATGTAGCCTTATTGACTAAATTTCCTGAAAATCATTAGTTGATTGTTTAGATTTCGCAAAATAATTTCATAAATCTTATTGTACATAATAAGTTTGGAATGGTATTTTGAGAGAGAGAGAGAGAGAGAGAGAGAGAGAGAGAGAGAGAGAGAGAGAGAGAGAGAGAGAGAGAGAGAGAGAGAGAGAGAGAGAGAGAGAGAACCATTTATATGGAACCGTTCACAATATCTTGAAAACATGAAATTTTTCTTCCAATCCCTGATGTTTAGTTCTGAACCTCATAATATAATATAAAAACAACAACTCGCTCATTTATGGGAGTATTTTAATCAAACACGCCGCTATCTGCGAGTGAAGCTTATATATGTCAAGGCCTTGATATATGTATGGATGAAGACCTAAGTATGAATGCATTATGTATGTTGGTATGGTGGCAGGCTAAAATCTACCCATGATAGACTTTGTAAAAGACCATGTAATAAAATCTTTTATTCTGAATAACAAAGCCTAGTGTGAGTCAGGGATGAAAAGCAGTTTTCATCACCACCAGAATCTTCTTGAACGCGCTCACAGAACCTCTGGCAACTTGCATTGTTGGGAGTTTTCTTTAGAAACAAAGCCTCTGCGGTTACGAGTATTATCATAGGACGACTGGTCTTGAGATTCTTTCTGGCTCTACAGTAGCCTTCCAGTTTGTCATCAAAGAGAAATTTGTCTTAAATTGTTTAGATGCAGTAGGGCATTAATTTGTTAATGTTGGGATGTCGTTTGTTTGTTTGATTGTGTGTGCGTGTGTTTATGTGTTATTTAATCATAATTTAAAGCATTGTAAATAATAGAAGAAAAAAATTAAGAAGATATTACGAATAGTGCCAACGTTTAAATGGATCATTCAAATATAAACGATGAAACGAGACTTATGTTAACCTGTTCATCAGAGAAGCATTTGCAACAAGCTCGAACATCTGCAGTTCCACATATTCAACTGATTTATTAGGAAGATCATTCCACAGTCTGCTCACAGATGGAATAAAACTTCTAGAATTATGAAAAAATGCATGTAACATGCACAAAGAAATAACTGAACGACGGTGCCAGAGATTAACATCTAGATCAGGAATCAGAAATTTAATAGACCACAAGTTCTTGTTCAACAAATCAAAATGAGATTCAGCATCTGAATACTAGACAGGAGAACAGTACTCGAAACAAGGTAGAGTAAAAGAATTAAAACACCTCTTCAGAACAGGTTAATCACAGAAAATCTTAAATATCTTTCTCAATAAGCCAAGCTTTTGTGCATTTGAAGAAGAAAGACAGAATGTATTTCTAAAAAGTAAATTTGCAATCAAGAATCACACCGAAAATTTTAAAGGAGTTTTATATCGTTGGGAAATATTATCAATGCAGAGACCTGGGTGTTTAGGAACCACTGTTCTCGATCTACTTACAATCATACTTTGAGATTTGTTAGGGTTCAACTTCATGTCTCATAATTTGCACCATGCATTAATTTTAGTTAGATATCTGTCAATGGATTCAGCAGCCCTTAATCTACATTCAAGAGATGGAATTGAGACTAAGCGAGTAGCGTTATTTTAATTTGCAATGAGCCTGTTTTCTGGCCCAAACCACATATGCCATATGTGTATATAGTATGAAAAGTAACGGGCAAAGAACACTAACCCTACACCGAGGAACACCAGATATCACATTCCTATACTCAGTATGTTTCCCATCAACAATTCTTTGCAATCTAGCATATAATTTAAAATGCAATAGTGATGCTAAGAAAAGACTCACTCCTAACTGTCTAAGGTTGTAAACAAGGGCCTCGTGATTAGCAAGGTCAAAGGCAGCACTAAAATCAAGGCCAATCATACAAACTTCCTGACCACAATCAAATGATTTCTCTACAACATTGGGGATTGTAAGAAGCGCATCACATGCTTCAAGGCCTTTACGAAACCCAAATTGCAAACTAGGGAACAGATCATTCATTAACTTCGACAAACCTATTCAGATGTTTTGCCAAAAGACGTTCAAGAACTTTAGGTTATATGAGAGTTACTGAAATTGGGTGGTAATCACAAACACATTCACCTAACGGAGTAGCATTGCCAAATTTTCCTACAGATGCCTTTTCAATTTTCATTTTATATAATTTATGGTCACTTTGCTTTAGTATAAGGGGTATTTTTCTGGTCCTGTCACACGCGGAAAAGCCCTGTGCGCAACAGGATCTACGAGGTCTGTTTGTCGTATATATTCGTAAGTATCCACATTAGAAAGCCATAAAATATTCATCTTCTTATTGAAAGCCTTAATATCTAAAGTACTTCGAATGTCTAGTGGGAGCTTGTTATATAGTCTTGGGGCTACATATCTGAAAGCTCTCGAACCTACAGTGGATGTAGCCTACATTTTAACTCCAATAGCTTTAAACGATATGTAACTATTCTCGTATCGACACGATTTGTTGGCGGCATGTTGTGTAGAAATTCTCTCAAGTATTTTGGGTGTCCAGTTCTGATAACTTGGAGTCATTGCACACATTCTAATATCTATTCTAGCTTTAATAGGCAGCCAGTGTAATTCAAATAGTATAGTATAGGGGTAATCCCTTCGTAGGGTGGGCACCTTTCATCAATTTACTCCTCTGTTTATACTGTTTTGTAACCTCTGTTTATTATGTTTTGTGATAGTTAGGCTAAAGTAGTCAGTCCTGGTAATAACTCAATTAATCACAAGTTTCTTTACCGAATATTGATATTCGTCCTGATACTTCTTTGCAAAACTCAATATTTTTAAGTATATATATATATATATATATATATATATATATATAGATAGATAGATAGATAGATAGATACTTGCGACATTATTTATTTGAGCTGATAAACAATTTACAGTCCATTAATACACTCACGTCACGAAATCAATTAGATATCTGGACCAAGTTGTCATTAATATTTATTTAGATGCTACCTGAGTGTCTTAAGTTTTTTTTTTTTCCCTACCACTATAAACTCAGTTTTAGTTTCATTTAGGCTTAATTGTTTAATCATCATTCATTCCTTAACATTAGTAAGAACGTGGTTTAAATCTTCACCGGTATCATCATGTCAAGGATGGAGAAGTAAAATTCCGTATCATGTACATAGAGTTTAAACGTCACTCCATGTCGATGTAATACTTTTCATAGACCAATGGTATAGATACAAAATAAGATTGAAATTTACTTACGTGTCTGTTGTACTTTTGATAGACAAAGTTGTGGAACGAGCTTCCCAATCTGTTGGTTTAATCGGTAGAAATTCAAAAGTTCAAACTTGCAGCAAATGTTTTTATGTTGAACAGGCTTACATGTCTTGAAATTAGGTCTGCAAGACTAGAAAAGTTTTATACTCCTTATATTTCGGATATTGGCATCGGGCCAGTCGGATAATGAGTTTCTTAGCCGCTGTAATAATCCCGATGACGTCATCTTTTGTTAAAGGATCAAATCTCATTAATCATATGCGTCTGGTTCAGTACCAATTTGATGTGGAATATTTGTAAAAAATCCAATTATATTTTCTACCTTGTTTTCAAATAATTCTAGAAATGTATTAGACATTTTTTTTTATTTCCATTTCTCGTTATATACACAATTTTTTATTCGTGTCTGCTAATTGCTGCCTCCTGGACTTTTTCCTGATATTAATTTTTTTCCTCCTTATATTGGTAAGTTTTTGTATTCTCGCTATACACTTTCAGTTTTAATGGACGCCACTTTCCCGGTTTACGTATTTTTTTTCCTCTATTTTTCTATAAAGTCTCCCCATCGAACCAATTATCATTTTCCTCATTGCGTCGTCATTGCTACTTCCAACTGCCCAATTCATATCTATTGCTATCGCATAATGGTCAGTTTATCTTACCTCCTTTGATAACTCATTTTGAGCATAAAGCTTATCTTCATCAATAAGTATTTTTGTTATTTTCTCCTCGTCAATTCTTATCTCATTATCTTGTACTGCCTTCTTCCCATTCTCTATTCTCTCCCATTTACCGAGTTCATGATGCATAGCCATATGCCAATGCGCATATAGTATTACTTAAGAGCATCCTTGCCTTCGAGACATCTGTATTGCCTAGTATAATGCTACCTATTTTCTGTACTTTTACTTTAATGGTTGTTTTCCTGGTCTTGTCAAACACGGGAAAACCCTGCGCCCTGCAGGACCTACAAGATTTCTTTCCCCGATACATTCTTAAGTACTTCGAGTAGGCCTAATCTGCGTTCATTGTCAAATTCACGGCATCATAGCACTTTGAAAAAACGTACATAACCTCTTTTCGAAAGCCTTCATATTCTCATTCCTTCTATTATACAATCTTGAGGTCGTATATTTGAGAGCCCTAGAACCCAGAATCCACTCAGTCGAGGTATATCTTGGCACCAATATGCAATGATTTGAAACTATCTGTATCTATGCTCTCGTTGATACGATTTGTTGGCTGCACAGCAATTATATTGGACATGGTTGGCCAGGGCACCAGGCGCCCGTTGAGGTACTACCTCTAGAGAGTTATGGGGTCCTTTGACTGGCCAGACAGTACTACATTGGATCATTTTCCCTGGTCATACTGCTGAAAATTGTAGCAAGACTCAGGTATGTGCCAAGTGTAGCCAGGATCATCGAACCACGGATTGTAATGTAAATACGTTAAAGTGTCATAACTGCACAATGAGGAATTACAATGATACGAATCATAGAACATATGATGATAACTGTAAAGTATACAAGGAGGAGCTTACCAGGATAAAAAATAGAACCGATCATGGAGTCTAGCCCATTGGTTAAGTGTGGTCTGATAAATATTCAATCGGTGGGGAATAAAACCTTAGAGATTAGAAATCTTATAAACGAAATGGAATTAGATTTATGCTTATTAACGGAAACTTGGTTGCAGGGAAATATTAGTGATAACTCAAAGATTCAGGAGATGACGCCGTGTACTCATGATTTCTATCACGTACCAAGAAAGAACAAAACTGGAGGAGGAGTGGGTGTCTTTGTGTCGAAAACTTTCTCTAGGGTTTCTATCATGAATGAAATGGTATTTGAAACGTTTGAATATATCTGTTTAAAACTGACAAGAAACAATAAGGTATTGAATATAATATCATTATATCGACCACCAGCGAGTAATATGACTAAATTCATTGAAGAATTTAGTATTCTTGTGGGTGTGGTGGACGATATTAAAAATACATTAATTGGTGGAGACTTCAACTGTTGGGTAGATGATGAAAATGATAATAAGGCTAAAGAACTCAAGGAAGTATTTGAGATGTTTAATTTAATAAACAGTGTTTTGGTGTCAACGTCAGTAGGTGGTCATACACTCGACTTGGTCATATGTGGAAAAGACTCAGACCTAATAAAAAACCTTGAAGTGGAACCAGACTTTGAGATCTCAAAAACACATAAACTCATCACCTTTAATGTTAATATAAATTGCACCAGAGTATTGAAAAAATGGATCACATATAGGGAACGGGAAAATTTTGATGCTGAGAATTTTATTGAAGCTAGTGTAGCGCAAATGTCTTGTGTGAACACACAATGTGAACATATGGTAGACATAGAATGTGTTGGGTGCTATACCAAGAAATACAACGACAACTTTGGAAAAATGTACGATACCATGTGTCCCATAAAGAACAAACAAATAGTGGTACGCGAAAATGTTAGATGGTATAATAGTGAACTATTAAAGGCAAAAAGACACAGACGTAAGATGGAAGGTAGATGGAAAAGAGCCAAATCCTTACAAGCCAGAAATCTATATAATAAGGCCAGAAATGACTAACACATCCTGTTAGAAAAAACATAAAGAAAATTCTACAACGGCGAATGTAAAAAAACTAATAACATGAAGGACTTTCATAAAAACCTTGATGATTTGATGGGATTAAAGAAAAAATATGTCTTGCCTGAGAATGTTTGTGCAGAGAGTTTTGCTATATTCTTTAGTGAAAAAATTGATAAAATCTATAGAGGCTTCCCCCAAAATCACTTGGAGGGACAGTCAGCTATGCCAGTGAAGGAGGGAAAGAAGTTAATAAAATTTAGGGAGATAAATATGTGCGACTTGTTAAAGGTTATGAGAGAGATGAAGAATACATATTGTGGAAACGACCCTTTCCCAAACAGTTCAATAAGTGAAGCTCCAAACAAACAAGTCGTATATAATATTTACCTGAACATAATTAACCTAAGTATATCGCAATCCTGTTTTCCTAGCTGTGAAAAAACTGCGTTGATCAAACCAATTTACAAAGGGAAAGGTGATGTAAACGAGCTAAATTCATATAGGCCCATTTCAAATTTATACTACATGTCAAAGCTTATTGAAAAAGTCATAAGTGAGCAATTGTGGGCGCATATTGACGAGTTAGAGGTATTCCCGGAAAATCAATCGGCCTACAGAGCTAATCATTCTACAGAAACTACTTTGTGCTCAATAATGAATGATATGATAGGTCTTCTTGATGGGGGAAAGTGTGGAATTTTAATTATGTTAGATCTTAGTGCTGCTTTTGACACTGTTGTGCACGAATACTTACTTGACGACTTGAAGTCTATTGGAGTGACTCAGGAAGCACTGAAATTTTTGCGAAGTTACTTAGTGAACAGGAAGACTATTGTAGAAGTTTCTGGAAACCGATCCAATGAGAGAATACTTATGAAGGGTGTACCACAGGGTAGTGTCCTGGGCCCTATCTTGTTTAACATATATACTATCGAGCTATCACACATCTTGAAAAAACAAAAAGTGGGTTTTAAACTATATGCAGATGATACTCAGTTTTACCTCTCAATTTCAACAACACAAGATACAGGGAAGAAAATTGATGAGATAATGACTGAAATAAAAACATGGATGCAGAGGAAAAAGCTCAAATTAAATGATGATAAAACAGAATGTATGTTTTTCGGCACAAGGGTGGCTTTGAAGAATTACCAGTTAATTCAAAGTATAAAAATTGGTGATGCTGATGTTGGGATTGTGCCTGTTGTGAAAAATTTGGGTGTACTGATAGACTGTAATTTGTCAATGAAGGACCAAATTGTGAACACAGTGAAAGTGTGTAACTATCACCTGAGAAACATAGCATTTATTAGAAAATATTTAACAGAGGGCAGTACAAAAATTTTAGTGGTGAGTCATGTAATATCAAGGCTTGATTATTGCAATTCTCTGTACTACAAATTGCCCAATACACTACTAAGGAAGCTTCAAAATGTGCAAAACCGGGCGGCTAGACTGATAAAAGGCATTAAATTTCGGGAGAGAATAACTCCTGCACTGATCGATCTACATTGGTTACCTGTTAAGGCTAGGATTGAATTTAAAATTTGCTTGTTGACTCACAAAGCACTTACAGGTGATAAGCCTAAATATCTTCGTGATTGCTTGATCCCCTACCCTGAAGCTACCAGCGCCACTGTAAGAGTTAGACATGCAGATGACCCACATAGACTATTCGAAATTAGTGTGAATCATGCAATAGGAGGAAGAACGTTCAGTTATGCTGCACCAAGACTCTTTAACGACCTTCCACTCGATGTCAAGAATAGCACAAATGTGGCTGCCTTCAAGAAAAACCTGAAGACTTATCTTTTTAGAAAGTGTTATAATAGTGACCTGAAAACTATTAAGCCTGAATACAAATGCTAGCGAAATAACTGATAACGATACAGAGCAAAATAGTAACTGGAAAGGAATTATTTTTTCATACACCAAGGCCCGCCTGAACAGACCTTTAGTGTTTGATGGAGGGCGAGAAATAAACCTCTAAAAAAAAAAAAAAAAAAAAAAAAAAAAAGTTACGGTTCTTTCCCATTGCCTACACATACACCGAATAGTCCGGCCTATTCTTTACACATTCGCCTCTGTCCTCATACACCTGACAACACTGAGATTACCAAACAATTCTTTTTCACCAAATGGGATAACTACTGCACTGTAATCGTGCAGTGGCTACTTTAATCTTGGTGAGGGTTGAAGAGACTTTTTAGCTATTCTACACTTTTTACATGGAGGATATAATTATTAGACACATGTCTTTAAGAACTTGAGTCCTGATAATCGAGAACACCCATCAGAACTATTGTAATTATAGCAACTTTCTCATCAGTTGTAGTATTTGGTGTTCTTGAAATTAGTCAGGAAGATCAGAAAATTTTTCTGCTCCTGTTACTTCAGATATTGACAACAGATCAATCACACGCCTTGTTTTCTTTGCCCCCCTCAATAACCCTGATGATATCATCATTTTATTACATTGTTATATCTTGTTATTATATTTGTATGGTGCAGCACCAGTCTCTGGTTCGGTTTATCCATAGATTTGTGATAAAAAAATCTCATGTTATCTTTACTTTTGCCCATTTTCTTTCATCATAGCTTATAGTTTGTCCTAAATAGATCTGTAAATCCCCTCAAGTGCCAGTATGCAACAGATTTAAGATGGGCCGATGCAAAGGGAAGCCTTCAACACGTCACCCTGTTGTGTCATAAAATCCAGAACGGAGCCTATCCCTATTGTCAAGTAACTACTGTCAAAGTGGTAATAAGTGTCAAGTTTTCCTCTAGGAGTTGAATGCTCGTTCTAGCTTAGTGACAGGTGTGTATGAAATGCTATTAATAATTCTAATTTCTTATTAATTGTTGGATGTAGTTTTAAAAGGACTTATTACAAATCAACTTTCTTTTCCAGGGCCATTAGGCTAGGCTAGTCTAACACTTCCTCTTGTTTAAGGTGGATGTAGAACACTTGAAACTTAGATAAGGTTTGTTATACTTTGATTACTATCGGAGGGGTGTATGTATGATAGCGGCCACCTTTATGTATTATTATGTCTAACTTAGAATACGGCAGTGTAATGGGGGTTCGCAGTGGGCGTTAGCCCCCCCCCCCCCATTAGTTAAGTAGGTAAGGACACAGCTTGTAGGTTAGGTTAGGGGGGAAAGTTTAGGTTAGTTGATGTCCATTTTTAATGAACACGTGAGGGACTGGCCGCTGATATGCAAAGGCTCCCTAGCCTGATTCATGAACCATATATTTGTCGTACTCGTTTTCTTATGTTTTATCTATTTCTTACCATGAATATTGTGGCAAATTACCCATTCATGAGGTTTTGTACCCTCTTCCTCATATAATAACAAATGTGAGTGATCTCAGTAATAAACCATGGTTTATTTGGGTGGGAAACCCCAAAGTCAAGTGATTTGCTGCAATAGTAATAGTCTGAAGTACATAATAAACTAAAGATAAGCAGTTGGAAAAATATATGGTTAACGTAAGTGGCATCAAATTAAGGTATCATAATAACCTATGATTCATATCACATCCCTCGAATGGTTTTTGCTCTGTCATGGCTCGCTTTGCTCTCTAACAAACATTATTTCATTGCTTCTCTGTTCTGGCAAGCAGTATATGGATGTGTTGAACATGCTAACCCGTGCGTCATTATTTCAGTTATGTTTTTTATTTTTCAATATTAAACTTACCCGATAATCATGTAGCTGTCAACTCCGTTGCCCGACAGAATTCTATGGAGGGATACGCCAGCTATCACAATACTAGAAGGGGGTGTACTTACCAGCGCCACCTGTGGCCAGGTACTCAAGTACTTCTTGTTGACACCTCCTCAATTATTCCTCTGTCGTGCTTCCGGCAAGACGTTCTGGGATACGCTTATGTTCTTGGAGTATTTTCACGACTTTGGTGAAGTATTTCTCTTTGATTTCGGCTGTCGCTTTACTGGAAACTTCTATATTAGCTTAGTTAGCTTTTGGAATTAATTTGATTAATTATGGTGTCGAAGAGAGTATGAACTCTCTTTCACCTTTCAATGGCCGACCCTTCCCTTAGACGGAAGTGTTGGTGTCTAAGAGAGTATAGACTCTCTTTCTTAATTTTGTAACAAAAGTTATAGATTTATTTTATTTCTCTCCGCCTCTTATAGGCCTCTTCGATTAACTTCCTTTTATTATAAACTTATTAAAATTAATTTTTATATTTGTTTATATTCGACCTTCCTAATAGTAGGCGGTCTTTTCTTGGTACCGAAGTTAATTAACATTGAGCCTGTCATTTCGGTTTTACCTGTTAACATATTATGCTATTTTAATGTCTTTGAAAGAATTTCTTTGATAGTCTAGTACTGTTTTCAAAGTTGAACTAACGTTTTGTTTTGTCTCTGCAGTTGTTGACGTTCAGAACGTTCAACTTGCACTCTATCGTTACGATAGAGAAAGAGTTTTCACGGTTTCACGTTGCAGTAAGAGTAACCGTGTCTAGCGTTTTGTTCATTCTTTCTTAACTTAATGGTTTTGATCCTAATAAAGGAACTTTTCATTTTGGGAAATATTTCAGTTTTTTCCTTTAACAATAATATGTTTTAACGATATATATGATTGGGCTCTTCTCTCAGGTTCTAAGTCAAGAGAGAGAGAGAGAGAGAGAGAGATAGAGACGGAGGGAGAAAGAGGAGAATAAACGTTTCTTTCAAGCCTGCCAGGCGTACGAATAACGTTGTTACCGTTTTTACTCTTCTCCCTAGTCTCTTTAGGGGAAGAAAGTAAACGTTTCTAGAGTGATCTAGTGTTTAGTCTCTTTCCAGCCACTGAATTATTTATCTTTCATTAGATTTTTCTGTTACATTGTAATTCTGTTTTCGCAATTACTAACTTTTGAGAAAGGATAGAATTGCGTGTTTCAGGTACAAACCACTTAAAGTTTCGAGTTCAGTGAAATAAGTGCAAACAGATAATCAAAGTGATAAGTGATTAGCGCAAAGTTCAGTGTTGTGCGTGAGGGTACTTCTGTGCGCGCCAGTCGTCCTCCCAGTCCGGGACCTCTTGCAAGCTCCCAAGCCCAGGGGAGAAGCAATGTCGAAGGGCAGAAGGGTTCAGCAGGCCTTGATCGGCGCACAGAAGTATCCTCGGTGGTTGTGGGCGTGTCTTACC
Organism: Palaemon carinicauda; assembly: GCF_036898095.1. NCBI lineage: Eukaryota > Metazoa > Arthropoda > Malacostraca > Decapoda > Palaemonidae > Palaemon > Palaemon carinicauda. The sequence goes on along the minus strand of NC_090732.1, from coordinate 130,696,101 downwards.
GAGACCGTCACTCCCACCCGCAGACGATTGAGCCCTTATTTTGCTCGTCTGCAGAAGAAATTTAGGGGAGAAAACGCTGGTCTCAGGTCTCAAGACCTCTTAAACGTAAAGTCCAGACCTATGCCAGACGTACGAAGTTAGAGTTCAACAACCCGGATGCAGTCATTGGGTTAGCTCTGACTCTCCTCAGTCATCAGTTGAATGCACTCCGCCTAAGAGGAGTAAGGTTCTGCCACAACAGAGCTCGACTGTTAAGGCTTTACCTCAGCCTACTGTAGTTTCTGCCGACCCCAAGTGGACTCTACTACAGTCCATGTAAGCACTGCTTTCGGACTTGATGCGTGAGTGTCGGGCTGAGAGTGTTGCGCCTCCGCCTACACTCCCTCCGCCTGCGCTCGCTCCGCCTGATCGCAGTTCCACCTGCCAGGCGTACGATGTTGAGCCACGTTCTGAGTTTGCTGTTCCCAGTGGTGTTCAGCCTCCGCCTTCCTTAAGGCAACTTTTACAATGGGATCAGGAGGATTATACCTCTCTTCCTCCGCCTCCACTTGCTGCTCCACCAGTGATGCAACACTCGGTTGAGGTACAACAACCTCTCCCGTCCATGAGTCAGTCTCCTCAGCTCTCGCTGCAGCGAGCTCAACCCTCCTCAAGGCAAGCACCTCAACACCTTAGCCTTGCGCCTCAACTTGCGAGATTTTTACTGCGTTCTGCGCAGCCACTACCTTTTCGCTCTCAGCTCACACCGCAGGAACCTCAACTCGTTCCTCAGGAACTTGCTACTGCGCATCCGCCAACCACTCAGCAAGCGCAACCCTTGAGTTCAGCCACTCATGCCAGGAGTCAGCCTCCTCCACCCATGAGCCTACCTTCTGCTGATCAGCCTTTGCAGACTGAGCCTCAGGTGTTCCCTCAACAGAGTCTTGAAGAGGAAACCACAACTATTGTTGTTCCAGCTCGTTCTGACTCTGCTGTTCAGCATACCTTACCTCCATTTTCAAACCTATGATAATGGAGGTTATTTGTATTACTTATAAAAATATATTTGTATTCCTGGCAATATATTTTTAACAATATCGCAAAATATGGCAAAAATATGAATCATGAGTTATGAATGTAAGGTATATATTATGTTGATATTAAAACCCCATGCAAGCATGCATAAAGCACTCTAGCACTGGTCATGGAATTTCTGAGAAATGTTAAACGCCATGCACACGCTCTGCTTACCTTACATGCTCTGCTCACAGCATGCTCTGCATACTACATGCTCTGCATACAGCATGCTCTGCATTCAGCATGCTCTGCATACAACATGCTCTACATACAGCATGCTCTGCATACAGCATGCTCTGCATACAACATGCTCTGCACACAGCATGCTCTGCATTCAGCATGCTCTGCATACAACATGCTATGCATACAGCATGCTCTGCATTCAGCATGCTCTGCATACAACATGCTCTACATACAGCATGCTTTGCATACAGCATACTCTGCATACAACATGCTCTGCATACCTTACCGCATGCTTCTCAGTCACACATCTTTGGTTGTTGCCAACTCACTAGACTGTCAAGCAGTTTCATAACGTTGCCTTCTAGTCTGCTGCTTTTGCACCAGTGAACCCTCACTGAGAGAACTTAGCTTTTCTAGGATATGGTCCCTGTAGATGAGAAAGTTCTTTTCTCCCTCCTTCTGATATTCCCTTGAGGACTCTGTCATTTGGAGGGAGCCTTTAGCTGCATAGCCTCCTATGGACTTTTATTTAAGCATAACATGCTTCCAGGGAAGGTAATGGTTCCACTTCAGTCACTAATCCCGTCTGTTACCACACCTGCTCCCATAGACCTTGAGCTGTGTTACAAGACATGCAGTCCAAGCTTAGTCCTTGTTAGAGGATTTTTTGTTTACGGAGTCAATGTGTCACGGGGAAGACGTTCAACAACCAACAGAAGTGACTTGTTGTGACGCAGTGCGGCAACCTCAGCAACCCGATAAGGAGTTTGTCTGTACGACCCAGACAGTCTAGACAGATTCGGGTTGTCACTGTACTTCCTCGCTTGCCCATGATTGACAGTTCACAGGCTGTGCAGCAGTACCATGATCTTGTGTCCGGCTCCGTCAGACGACTGGCTTTTAAGAGCTCCCACAAGTCGTCGCTGTCTGGAGATTTTCAAATGGACTATGGATCTGACCAAGGAACTGGGCCTCCTGGTCAATTTTGAGGAGTCTCAGCTCGTCCCATCCCAGACCATTGTCTCCTTGGGTATGGATCTTCAGAGTCGAGCTTTTCGGACTTTTCCGTCGGCCCCAAGGATCTTCCAAGCCCTAGAATGCATCCAGAGCATGCTGAGAAGGAACCGATGCTCAGTCAGGTAGTGGATGAGTCTAACAGGGACACTTTCATCGCTGGCCCTGTTCATCGTGTTAGGGAGACTCCACCTCCCCCCCCTTCAGTATCATCTAGCTGCTCACTGGATAAAGGACATGACGCTAGAGACGGTCTCAGTCCTGTTTCCGAAGAGAGGAGGTCTTCTCTCGCGTGGTGTAAGAACAGCTTTCTTCTCAAGGAAGTCTACCTTTGGCTGTTCAGAAACACAACCGCCGTCTCCTCTCGGACGCATCAGACACGGGCTGGGGTGCGACTTTGGACGGACAAGAATGCTCGGGAACTTGGAATCAGGAGCAAAGGACACTTCACATCAATTGCAAGGAGTTGTTGGCGGTTATTCTGGCCTTGATAAACTTCAAGTCCCTCCAGCTTAACAAAGTGGTGGAGGTGGACTCTGACAACACCACAGCCCTGGCTTATATCTTCAAGCAGGGAGGGACTCTTTCGTGGAAGTTGTTCTAGATCGCAAGGGACCTACTCATCTGGTCTAAAGATCGAAAGCTTACTGGTAACGAGGTTCATTCAGGGCGGTATGAATGTCATGGCAGATCACCTCAGACGGAAGGGTCAGGTCATCCCCACAGAGTGGACCCTTCTCAAGAATGTTTGCAGCAGACTTTGGGCCCTGTGGGGTCAGCCAACCATAGATCTGTTCACTACCTCGATAACCTAGAGACTCCTGTTGTATTGTTCTCCGATTCCAGACCCAGCAGCAGTTCACGTGGATGCTTTTCTGCTGGATTGGTTCCATCTCGACCTGTATGCATTCCCGCCGTTCAAGATTGTCAACAGGGTACTTCAGAAGTTCTCCTCTCACAAAGGGACACGGCTGACGTTGGTTGGCTCCGCTCTGGCCCGCGAGAGAATGGTTCTTAGAGGTACTGCAATGGCTGGTCGACATTCCCAGGACTCTTCCTCTAGGAGTGAACCTTCTAAGTCTACCTCACGTAAAGAAGGTACACCAATCCTCCACGCTCTTCGTCTGACTGCCTTCAGACTTTCGAAAGACTCTCAAGAGCTAGGGGCTTTTCGAAGGAAGCAGCCAGAGCGATTGCCAAAGCAAGGAGAACATCCACTCTCAGTATCTATCCGTCTATAGGGGAAGTCTTCCGTAGCTGGTACAAGACCAATGCAGTTTCCTCAACCAGTACCACTGTAACCCAGATTGCTGACTTCCTGTTATATCTAAGGAAAGTAAGATCCCTTTCAGCTCCTACGATCAAGGGTTACAGAAGTATGTTGGCAGCGGTTTTCCGCCACAGAGGCTTGGATCTTTCCACCAACAAAGATCTACAGGACCTCCCTAGGTCTTTTGAGACCTCAAAGGAACGTCGGTTGTCCACTCCAGGTTGGAATCTAGACGTGGTCCTAAGGTTCCTTATGTCATCAAGATTTGAACCTCTCCAATCAGCCTCTTTTTAGGACCTCACATTAAAAACTCTTTTCCTCGTGTGCTTGACAACAGCTAAAAGAGTAAGTGAGATCCACGCCTTCAGCAGGATCATTGTTTTCACATCTGAAACGGCTACATGTTCCTTGCAGCTCGGTTTTTGCTAAACGAGCTTCCTTCACGTCCTTGGCCTAAGTCGTTCGAGATCCCAAGCCTGTCCAACTTGGTGGGGAATGGTCTGAAGAGAGTACTTTGCCCAGTTAGAGCTCTTAGGTACTATCTAAAAAGGTCTTAACCTTTACAAGGACAATCAGAAGCCTTATAGTGTGCTATCAAGAAACCTTCTTTTCCAAGTTCTAAGAACTCAGTTTCTTACTATTCAGGCTTCTGATTAGAGAAACACATTCTCATCTGAAGGAAGAAGACCTTGCTTTGCTGAAGGTAAGGACACATGAAGTGGGATCTGTGGCTACTTCAGTGGCCTTCAAACAGAGCCATTCTCTGCAGAGTGTTATGGATGCAACCTATTGGAGAAGCAAGTCAGTGTTCGCATCATTCTATCTCAAAGATGTCCAGTCTCTTTACGAGTACTGCTACACCCTGGGACCATTCGTAGCAACGAATGCAGTAGTAGGCGAGGGCTCAGCCACTACATTCCCATAATCCCATAACCTTTTAACCTTTCTCTTGAATACTTTTTATGGGTTGTACGGTCGGCTAAGAAGCCTTCCACATCCTTGTTGATTTGGCGGGTGGTCAATTCTTTCTTGAGAAGCGCCGAGGTTAAAGGTTGTGATGAGGTCCTTTAGTATGGGTTGCAGCCCTGTATACTTTAGCACCTTTGAGTTGATTCAGCCTCCCAAGAGGAACGCTGCGCTCAGTAAGGAAGACGATCTTATTAAAGGCAGAGTAACGGTTCAAGTCGACTTCCTTACCAGGTACTTATTATTTCATTGTTATTGTGGATAACTGATTATATGAAATACGGGATACTTAGCTATCCTTTAATCTTGTACACTGGTTTTCACCCACCTCCCTGGGTGTGAATCAGCTACATGATTATCGGGTAAGTTTAATATTGAAAAATGTTATTTTCATTAGTAAAATAAATTTTTGAATATACTTACCCGATAATCATGATTTAATCGACCCTCCCTTCCTCCCCATAGAGAACCAGTGGACCGAGGAATAATTGAGGAGGTGTCAACAAGAAGTACTTGAGTACCTGGCCACAGGTGGCGCTGGTAAGTACACCCCCTTCTAGTATTGTGATAGCTGGCGTATCCCTCCATAGAATTCTGTCGGGCAACGGAGTTGACAGCTACATGATTATCGGGTAAGTATATTCAAAAATTTATTTTACTAATGAAAATAACATATTCAGGTGAGCAACAATAGCTATATACTGTATTTAAAGGAGGGTGTTTTAAATATAATCACATACCAAAATAAATGAAATTATTGTATACCAACTTTAAAAATAGATTGCACTTCCCTCTGGTAGACATCATGTTAAGGCAATCATAATGGAACTGAAGAGGAGGGGAAAAATTGACTTGTTAAATAGCGTTCAGGAACCCATGCATAAATACTGTGGAGTTTTTAATCGGTTCACAAAGCCAGCTAATAATTATTTCGTACGAAAAACAAAACATTTTATTAGATCAATGTGTAAGTTATTTATCCTCAGTCCTTATTAGTCATACTGAGAAAAATACCAAAATAACCCAACTAAGCAAAGGATAGTCTGTGCAATTTGGATAGATTCACAATACTTTAACTTTCTCACCAAATACGTGAACCATAGGGTAGCTTGTAAATTGGCGTAACCAACATAACCCCTGATTTCAATCTTACAGCAGTTTTATAATAATAGGTTATGCATGAACGAATATGATATTTTTGAAAGTACAGTAACTAAAGTTCCCTCAGACTGTAAAATTTTAAAATTAAGACAGAGCACTTTCACTTGCCATGATTCTCTTGCGCCCTTTGGTTTTATAATTTGCTGTAGGTGTAGTTTGGATCACCTTAGCAGCAGTCCGCTCAAGTAATCGGTGGATGTAGGTACTCTATTGTAATTTGAAATGACCCAGTTGAGCTCCAATTGACCTGGACATTGCCCAAGTGTAATTTTTGGTAAATTACATAAGAACCGTAACTAATAATACTTACAGGGTAATTGTGTAGGAGACCTCCGCGCTCGATTTAAAAGTTTCTAAAAGTAGAAAACGAAAGAAAACAGAAAATTAGAGCTACAGTTACCTTGAAACTGTGAGATAATCCTCCTACAACCACCTAACTCTTACACAGAAAATGTAAGCATAAACCTACTACTACAATTATGGGGGACCCCAGTGGGAAGCGGGGTTTTTGGGTGGGGGGAGGAGGAGAAAAGTGATTTTTCGGGGCACTAACGAACCTAATACAACTACCTACCCTACCCTGGGGGCCATGTACCCCTACCTAGGCCTACCGGGGGGGGGGGGGGGGGGGCGCCTCCGCCCCCTCTTGCGACACCCCCCCCTGCGACCCTCCCCCCCCCCCCCCCTGCGACCCTCCCCCCCCCCCCCCCCCCTGCGACCCCCCCTTAAGGCCACAGTAATTTTCAGGACACCACCAAACCTAAGACACCCACCTAACCTAGCCTATGGGGCCCTGTACCCCTACCTAGGCCTACCGGGGGTGGCTCCGCTCCCCCTGCGACCCCCCCTTAAGGCCACAGTTAACTTTGCGTTTCCAAACCATGTACCTTTGAAACAAGACACGAAAAAATTGCACCTCCTCTTCCTTTTCCCACGAGTAACCACACTACGATCACACCGGAATGCTAATTTGTTGTAATCTATTCGGCACACATTTTCACAATTAGGGCACTTTTTCTCTGCCAAAATCAAACCATGACGTTGAGCAAATGCAATTAGCAAATACTGTAAACTTTCCCTGAATAATGTACACAAAAATCCCCATAAGAAATAAAGCAATTGTCACAAGTGACACAGTCGGAACGGGATGAAGGTCCTGCTAATTGCTCCATACTTCACGGCAAAATGAGCTTTTCAGTTTGAAGGGAGATCCGAGACGTGCAAAAATATTCCTCCGCGGAACTTCACGTAAACTGTGGTAACTGGTGGAAAAATAGCAGGGATAAGTGAAGTAATAAGTGTCAGCATTGGCTAGATTTGTAAAAACCGCCATGATTGGTTTTCAAACAGTGTGACGTCAAGAAAACACCTGTTATTGGTTAGAATAGCATCGAGAACTAGTCTGCCATACGCAGTAAGGCGGTGAAACAGCTCATTTTAGCCAAGACATCACACAGTAAACAAAAACAAACACTTAGAAAAAATCCAAGTGAAACATAACTATACACACGAATATCTTCGTTAAATAGAAGCTGCTCATATATTGACTATTATATAAGCGTTCTATTTGATATAATAGTGAATTGTAGGTGTTTAAATTCTTCAAGATCTTCCGCGGAGCTCTCCTACACATTTACTACTTACAGTGAAAATAAAGAGGTGTTCCTGATGAATTTGGTAATTCTATACAATAGCTCCACCACTAATAATTTTGATATTTTTTTTTCTGATGAATTACTTAGTGCTGTATCTAAAACTGACTATTTTTTTTGAGGAGGAACACTATTTTTACCATATTTGTTAACCTTTCCAATCTTGGGGGACCCCCAGTGGGATACCGGGATTTTTGGGTGGGGAATGAATTAAAAAATCCGTTTTAACATACGAATAATGACACATGTAGAATTAGCAATAAGCAAGGCTACCAGCTAACCTAAACAAACTACCTAACCTAGTAGCCGTATCCTTACCTAGAGGGGAGCTGCAACCCCCCTTTACACAGCCATATAAAATATAAGACAGCATAAAACCCTTTGTGTACTAAGTTAGGTTGGAGGGTAAAGGTGAGCTGCCCCTTTCTGACTCAATATAATTATATACAAGTAACAAATTAGATTCTACAGAATATACAAATGAGATCTTTCAAACCAAATTCCCTTAAAAATGGATACGTAAAAACTACACCTTTTTATCACTTTCTTCTTGTGTTTCAATACAACATGTCAGTACTTTATTATTGTTTTTATGTTACCATGATAATGAGAAACAAAATCTTTATGATTTGAATAACAATTGAGACAAGAACTTGGGAGAAAATCCACAGAAATTTATGTCAAAAGTAGATGGTAAATACACGGTATATGTATGTATATGTATATATATATATATATATATATATATATATATATATATATATATATATATATATATATATATATATATATATATATATATATATATATATATATATATATATATATATATATATATATATATATATATATATATATATATATATATATATATATATATATATATATATATATATATATATATATATATATATATATATATATATATATATATATATATATATATATGTATGCATTCTTTTATCATTACAGTGTGAGTGATATTGTTTTGGTGACAGTGTAGTGTGCCATTCTCTTTTGATGTCTTCTCCATTGATGCTGGACAACCTGTAGGCTGGTGGCCTCACCCACTTCTCAGAGTGCAGCGACTCAGGCCCACCGCAGTGGAGTTGTTCTTGTGTGGATACTCCTCCTCTGTTTGGATGTAGATGTCACTTGCTCCCTGCAAGTTCATTGAGGGAAGGCCACTTGCGTCCTTCCTAGAGCTTGACTTCAGTCATGCTCCTCTTTGCTGATGACGCCGCACATCATTGTTCTATGTTGACATCTGGCAGAGGGAGTACATACAGTAGTCTGAAGCATGTTCCTGTGCCTCTCGGGAAACACCTTTCCCATCCGCGGGTTAGGTTGATCTGAGTGGTTTTTCTTCAGCCAATTAATTTTAAATGGAATTGTTCTGCAATGGCAACTGGCAGAGGTAGTGCATAGCTTATAGCATATCCTGTACCTCTATAGGGACACCTTTCTGTCTGTGGGTTAGGTTGTATACCTGTGGGGTTTTTTCTCTTCATTCTTATGTGTTTTTCCTCAACATTAACGACACCGCACCACTTCGTTTGGCTAAGTCACCCAATGTAAAGAGTGTGAAGTTGGATGTTCCTGTTCCTGGGGAAGTTGCTGCTACTACGCTTTTTTTCCTGCGCCTCTGGCAGTTCCTGATCATCACGCTGAAGACGGCTATTCCCGTTTGCAGGTTCGTTCCTCTCCTGAGTAGTCATCGATACACAGGATTTAGAGGTGGTTTGGCCTCGTCCATTCCATTTCCTATTCCATCGGAGTGTGGTTCGTTAGAGCATGAAGAAATTGGTTACTTTTTCTTGAAGCAGACTTATCCCGCCCAGAAGACCCGTCTCTCCTAAAAGACCCGTCTCACCCAGATAACTCATCTCGCCCAGAAGACTCGTCTCTCCCGGAAGACTCGTCTCGCCCACAAGACTTGTCTGTCCCAGAGGACCCATCTTGCCTGGCAGTCTCATCTCTCCCAGAATCTCGTCTTGTTTAGAAGACTTGTCTCGCCTAGTAGATTCGATTAAATCGGCAAGACTTGTCACGCCCAGTTGACTCGTCTTGCCAGATTGACTCGTCTCGCCAGGTTGACTCGTCTCATCTAGCGGACGCGCCTTGCCAAGTCCTGCTGCAACTACGCTGTCAGCTTTCGATTGTCCACCATCGACCATCGGCTCTTGATCGTCAACTGTTGCCTATCTGCTCTTGTTCGTCAACGGTTGCCTATCAGCTCATGATCGTCAACGGTTGCCTATCAGCTCATGATCGTCAACGGTTGCCCATCAGCTCATGATCGTCAACGGTTGCCCATCAGCTCATGATCGTCAACAGCTGCTTATCAGCTCGCCGCCCGCGATCACTCACCAGCCCTTGATGGCTTGTTAGCTCACCATTGTTCTCATGTCACCCTTCAGCCTATGATTGCCCTCATCTCCCTCTTTAGCCCGCGATTACCTGTCTGCTCATTATCTTCTGTCAGCTTGTGATCGCCTGTCCTCTAACTATTACCCGTCAGGTCTCTTTCAGATTCCTGGTGTTCCAGCAATCTTTTCCAGCTCCTGACGTTTTCCTTTACTTATGATTACCCGCTCCTCAGGACCTACAACGAGGCAAATCGGACTAGCTCGTGTCTAGTTTCTGCTCGATTCCAGTCTTCTTCTGCCTCTGCACGCAGTTCGTCACAACCTCTAGTACAGTGAACCCTCGTTTATCGCGGTAGATAGGTTCCAGACGCGGCCGCGATAGGTGAAAATCCGCGAAGTAGTGACATCATATTTACATATTTATTTAACATGTATATTCGGACTTTTAAAACCTTCCCTTGTACGTAGTACTGTTAACAAACCACCCTTTAATGTACAGAACACTTAATGCATGTACTACAGCACCCTAAACTATAACAGGCACAAAAATTAAAGGCGATTTTATATCATGCGTTTCCTAAACACCTAAAAAGCACGATAAAAAATGGCAACCAATGTTTTGTTTACGTTCATCTCTGATCATAATGAAGAAACAAACTCATTTAGTGTACACATATATGTATAGGTTAGTTTTTGCATTGATTATATTGATTATACAGTACTGTATGTTGATTTTTTTATTACCAATGTTTTAGTTTACGTATTTTTCTTAGGACTTCCAAATGAAATGTTTTTCTTTATGACGCCGCCTGAAACGACGGCGTCATAAAGTACTATACGCTCAGTAAACAACCACGCTCAGAACAAACAAGGCATTTAACGCGCATGATGATAGTGATAAAAAATGATACAGTACAGTATTTACAGCAAAAGCATTTACAAAATATGTTACCTTACAAATATAATTTACCGTATCTACAGGTATATAAAATCATACAGTACTGTACAGCACATACAGTATTGTACGTAGCAAAGCAGGAAAACAATTTACGAGAGAGAGAGAGAGAGAGATAGAGAGAGAGAGAGATTGTTTTACGTACGTACAGTAAATGTAAATTTTAAACATAAAAAATCAATTTACGAGAGAGAGAGAGAGAGAGAGAGAGAGAGAGAGAGAGAGAGAGAGAGAGAGAGAGAGAGAGAGAGAGAGAGAGAGAGATTGTTTTACGTACGTAAATGTAAATTTTAAACAAAAAAAATATGATAGGTTACAACATGTAGACTTTTAAAACCTTCCCTTTAACTTAATGCATACAGTACGTACAGTACAGTACTAAACTATAAAAGAGGCACAAATACAGTTTTAGAATGTAAGAATATTAAAGTAAAAAATAAAGATTGTTACTGTACTCACCACGAAAGAAGTTGAAGAAAAACTTGAATGATGATGGCGATGAATTTGCTGCACAGTAGAAATGATGATGATGAAGCTGATGATGTGTTCTACTGTGCAGCCAGGTAGTATTTTACGTCTCTTCAGACGGAGGTGTCTTTTCCTGGGACACCTCTTCAACTTCTTCCTGGGAAACTTCTTCAATTTCTTCCGAAGGCGTACTAGCAGGAGGAACTGGCTCTTTTTTGCGAGGCTGGAAGAACATTGTGATCGGAAGTTGTTGCTGCTGCTTCTTTTTTCGATCCAAGAGCATTTTGTAGGGAGTCATGTCTTCATCGATCTTGTTGCAGAATTGCATCGAGCGAACCATATCCTCGTCCCACTCTTGCAACATTTCTTTCAACTCCTTCGCATGGTTGCAGGCCTTGGCAAGCCGTTCTAATGTTAAGCCCGTTTCTTCGACATTTTCTTGGGTCTCTTCCTGGGTTTCACTCTCTTCTTCGCTTGCCGATTTCGTCAGGTCTTCGAGGTCTGCGTCAGTTAGGGGCTGGGAATGGCAGTCCAACAACTCGTCGACGTCTTCAGTCGTCATGTCGCCAAACCCGTCACCTCCAATTATGGCAGCCAACTGCACAGATTTGCGTATTGCAGAGTGTTGGATTTCCGACGGAGTAAATCCCTTGTCGTCGTAAACAACTTCTTCCAGCTCGCATTCACGGTTGCAGGTTTCATCTCTTGAAGTGCCTTCTGAATATTCTGCAGGCACGTGGCTATGGTGTACTGCCGCCAGTACCCCTTCAAGTTAAAATCTTCATCCTCATCATCTTGGGCAGCATCCGAACACGCAACGAGGTCCGCCAAGGTGTTCTTCGTGTAGAGGGCCTTGAACGCCCTGATAACCCCCTGGTCCATCGGTTGAATTAATGACGTGGTGTTGGGTAGCAGGAACTCAACCTGAATGCCCTCATGCGACAGTTCAGTTGCGTGTCCACCAGCGTTATCCATAAGGAGAAGGATCTTGAATGGCAAGCCCTTCTCTACGAGATATTTGCTGACTTGCGGGATAAAACACTGATGGAACCAGTTGGAGGTCAGCATCTTCGTAATCCATGCTTTTTGATTATGCATCCAGTACACGGGAAGGAGATTCTTATTTTTATTTTTCAAAGCGCGAGGATTTTTCGACTTATAAATAAGCTCCGGCTTTAGCAAAAATCCAGCAGCATTGCCACACATCACAAGGGTAACGCGATCCTTGAATGCGTTAAAGCCAGAGGCTTTGGCTTCCTCTTTGAACAGGAAAGTTCGCGACGGCATTCTCTTCCAAAACAAGCCGGTCTCATCCATATTAAAGACTTGTTCCGGCTTGTATCCACCTTCGGCGATAATATTCTTGAACGTCTGGTTCACATAAGTTTCAGCAGCGGCAGTGTCAGCGGAAGCAGCCTCCCCATGCAGGGAAACTCTTTTCAGGGCGAAGCGTTTCTGAAACTTCGCGAACCATCCTTTGCTGGCGGAAAAACGTTTCTGAGGCTGGGAATCAGTGGATGTCCCTGGTCGAGGATCATCTGCATCATCATCATCTTCAGCATGGTTGCCGTCGTCGTCTTTAGGTTCCTTTGCAACAAAATTCTCATATAAGCTCAAAGCCTTTGTTTGGATGGTGTTCGTATCCAACGCTATGTTCTTCTTCCGGCAGTCGGCAATTCACACAGCTAAAGCACCTTCCATGCGTACGATCGTTTTATTACGCGTTGTAACGACTCGCTTCGCTGATCTGCTAAAGGTGATTGCAGCCGTCTTTCTAATGTTCGCCTCGTCCTTCTTGATATAGCGAACAGTAGATTCGTTGATGCCAAAATGGCGCCCAGCGGCCGCGTAACTTCTACCATCTTTTAACATATCGAGAAGCGTCACCTTCTCAGCTATCGTCATCATCCTTCGGTGGCGTTTAGGCTCACTACCAGCCTTAAGAGAAGCAGAACGCTTGGGAGCCATTACAGTAGGATTTGACAAAAAGTTCAACTTAAAAAAGTCGCACACAGCACAGATTCACAAACTTAAGAACGTCTACTCAGCGATACGCGGTAAGAGAAAGTGGACGATCCGGCCCCGCGAGAACCTAGATGCTGCGGGTAGGAGATGATGGCAAAACACCAATCACAGGCTAGATAACAAAACTTGAGTTCTGATTCGTCATCTATCAGCGCGTGAACCAATCACAACCCGTCTTACAGTATATGATGCGTAGGTTACCAACTCATAGAAGATGCCCCGTGCATACCGAACGTACGTAGATTAATAATACCGTAATAATAATAAATAATGATAATAATACAGTACAGTACTGTAATAATAATAATAATAATGATAATAATAATAACAATCATAATTTTATTAACAACAACAATAATAATAATAACAATAATAATAATAGCTTTACGTATGCTACAGTGTTTTATTCTTTTGTAGGATGTGTGTGTGTGTCTCTCTCTCTCTCTCTCTCTCTCTCTCTCTCTCTCGTACGCTTATTCGAAATGTGATTTTTGCAACAAAGAATATTATTGGATGCAGTACTGTACTACGTACGTATACATACAAAAGATTCATGGAAAAGAAGCACATCCATTACATTTGTAGTACTGTACGTACAGTAGTAGTCAACAGCAGCCTTACACCATTCTAATATTGTATGACTGCATCTGATTTGCGTTTCATGTTCGATTTAATTTTACTACGTACTGTATACAGTACTGAATTATCGTATGATAATACAGTACAGTACAGTAATACAGTAATAATAATAATAATAATGATAATAATAATAACAATAATAATTTTATTAACAACAACAATAATAATAATAATAATAACAAGACAGTACTGTAATAATAATACAGCTTTACGTACGCTATTTTACGCTTTTGTTGTACTGTAGGATGTGTGTGTATGTCTCTCTCTCTCTCTATCTCTCTCTCTCGTACGCTTATTCGAAATGTGATTTTTGCAATAAAGAATATTATTGGATGCAGTACTACGTACGTATACATACAAAAGATTCATGGAAAAGAAGCACATCCATTACATTTGTAGTACTGTACGTACAGTAGTAGTCAATAGCAGCCTTACACCATTCTAATATGGTATGACTGCATCTGATTTGCGTTTCATGTTCGATTTAATTTTACTACGTACTGTATACAGTACTGTATTATCGTATGATCACATCCTCTTTTCGTGTTTTATTTCTTTCTGTGCTGAATTATATATCATATGTAATGCAATGAACAATCAGTAAGAGCAGATATTACTAATTACAGTATTAATGGAATTACAGGTAACAAAATATCGTATTTGGTTGTCTTCAGATTTCGCGGTATTTTCGAATTTTCCGGAAAATCCGCGATATGTATATATATATATGGGTTATGGAAAAAACCCGCGAAGTGGTGAATCCGCGATTGTCGAACCGCGAAGTAGCGAGGGTTCACTGTAGTGACCACTATTCAGTATCAGAGCACTACTCAGCTCACTACTTTTCCTTGCGAGGTAAAGTTGCCCTCCGCCTTTGACGAACAACTCTTCCGGCTTGCGGGTAGATTCACCAACAGCCACTGAAAAATTTCAGAAGCCTCTACCCTTGGTCTATTTTTTCCAAATTTGTTCGACAGAGATTTTCTCTGGTGGGGATCGTAGAACCCTACCAGCTGCGATCCTCACTTAAGGCTAGCACACTGCTTTTCCGAGTGAAAGACTCCTTCTCTTTTTGTCGTACACAGAGCTTTCAAGCGCTATAGCTTCTATGATTGTTTTTGAGTCTCCTTGCGAGTCTTGTCATCTAGACGACACAGAAGGTCATCCTTTGGTGTTTTCGAGTTGCACTACTTTGGTAGTACTTCCCACGACATGCAGTTGAGGGAGTTGTGCACACACTTCCTTCTTGGAGCCTAACCCAGCACTCTCCATCAACGGAGGGATAAAGCATAAGTGTTAACCATGGCGCTCAATAACTCTCTTGCCACTTGGAACTTGTTTTTTCACAGTGGCTTCGGTTTCCCAATACATTAATTTTCTTCTTTGAGCTTCAATTCTCGACACGCTTCGTGTCGGCAGTTGTTTGAAAGGTACGCACATGCAGTTGTCAGTCTTCTTTATCAGCTCGTCAGCGTTCAAGAATGTTTTCTCCGCACCACAGCCACTACTATTCCTGCTCCTACTACTGGGCTGATGTGCCGTGTGCCTTAGGGACGAGGTCGCCTCTTCTGCTCCCTATATCTTCCCATTGGCCACTTTTTTGGTACAGTATATGGTTACCTTACAAGTCGACATCTTCATTGAATGATATCATCGTTAGTTGCGCATGCTCTCTCACCTATACGCCGCCACCAGGCAGGTAGAAGAAAGTTTTACACAACGGTTGCCGCAACAGAAATCTTCCGACCATTTGCTTCTGCCGCCTTTGTCTAGTGATTCAGAACGAATCTTGAGGAACATAATTCTTTGGGATTATTTGCATCTACTTCTCTCTACACGTTTGAAAACTTTTCAGATCTCTTTCATGGTTTTAGGTTCTGATTCCTTGGATCTTCTCCTTGGTCCTTCACATATGCATCGGTAGACATAACCCTGCAGGGTTATTTCTTTTTCATCCCCTTTGTTCAAGTGGATTTAATTCAGCTTATGCTTATGTTTACGGCTATAGCAACTCCGATTCGAGGAATCCTCTCCTCTTGCTCTCTGTCTCAGTCGGCCCTTGCTCTCTTTGGGACTTATACAAGCAACCTCAACCCTCCATCCACAGAATTCTCCTCCATAGAGGCTTATACGACCAACTATTTGCTTGACCTCGGTTTTGTTGGTCACCTCTTTGACAATGGCACTCTCTCAGCCTGAGTTCTCCCAATCAGTGGTAGGAATTCAAAGTCTGAAGCATAGGTCAATGTCTTCTCTAGGAATAACACCTGTCTCATTTTCGAGTTAGGTTTACCCTGTAGTGAGTAAACCCCTCTTACAAGTTTGGAGTACAGTATTGTACTCATCTCTTTGAATAGGTGCAGAGAATCTGCAGCTCAGCTACAAAGAGCAGGCACATTTTCTCATCCCACCTACCTGTTGAGGTGCGATAGCAGTTCTTTCTATAATCTACATGAATTCGAACATCCGTTCGAATCCCCTGACTCGAGCATTACATCATTTTTGCTGGTCTAAATGTTTCATCAAAGTATCTCCGAGCTTCTACAGTTGGCTCTTTCCTATAGAAGTCTCCAGTATTTGTCCTCTCCTGAAATAAGTAGGTTCATCAAACTCTGATTGGCAAGGAGATGGCATATATGGTCAAACAAGCCATTAGTCCACAGGACTTCCTATGCACGCTCGACTGCTTGGACTCATACTCCTGGATACTAGGACATCCGTCATCAAAGAAGTAGATACGATCATACAAGCATACTAGGTCAAGGTGCGGGGCTTCGGTTTCGACGGCACCTCAGGTTTTCACAAGAGTTTTTACCCTAGTGTCAACCTGGCCTTACAGGATCGGCATTGTTCTCCGAAGATTTCAGGACAACTGGTTGATCCTAACAGGCTCAGTGACTCACTTTGTCGTCACCTAGAGTTTACCGCGATCTGAGGATTGAAGTAAAACTCGAAAAATATCTCTGCTTCCTTATCAGAGACAGACATTCTTAGGCATGATCATCGTCATCAGCCTGCAGAAATTTCCTCAGGACGACGGGGTTCAAGGGGGAAGAAGGTGGAAAGTCTCTTCCTTCTATGAGACGTACTCTCAACCAGCAGGGGTTACTTCTTATAGGTCACCGTTTCACTCTGGCTCGTCGGGCCCGAATCGAAATCCTTCGAATTCAACTTCTTCAGTGGCAGCCAGATCCCAGATGGTTCAGCACAAAGGATCTCCTTTTTCTCTGGTCTCTATGGGACTTGGGCAGATGACAGACCTCAGAAGATGGGTGACAGACGAGAATCTTTGCCAAGGGGTCGACCTCCTCGTCTCACCTCAGAAGATGGGTGACAGACGAGAATCTTTGCCAAGGGGTCGACCTCCTCGTCCCTTCCCTAGATTTGAGGCTCCTTTCAGATGCATCATTAGAAAAGAAGAAAAGGGGGGATCACTTGCTGTATCACACGGCCTCCGGGCTCTGGTCAGAGTCCGAATGATACCGTCTTTTAAATCTCCTAGAGATGAGGGCAGCCTTCTTAGCCCTACAGCAGTTACATCAGTTCCTGGTGGGTCACTCGGTGGTATTGGCGAGCGACAACACCACGGTAGTGGCTTTCGTAGAACAAACAGGGCGGTACCTTTTTCGCAGCACCTTTGTCTTCTAGCATGGGTATTCTGAGATAGGTGGAGGCCAACTTGGTTTCCATATCAGCTCGATTCATTCCAGTCAGTAGGAATATGCTCACAATCATCTGAGCACAGTTACTTAAATAGTGGCCTCTGCACCGTCTTTGAATCATCCAGTAGCTAACTATGTCCTGACTTTGAGGGGTTCCCCGACAGTGGATCTCTTTGCAACATCCCTGAACAATGGGCTCCCGCTCTTTTGTTCATCAGTTGTGGATTCTGAGGCTCTACGACGGGATGCATCCAGCAGTGGTGGAACAACATCAGCATTTTAGCCATTCCCCCGTGCTGCTGGATGAGAAGTGTGCGAAACAAGGTAAGATCATCTGCATCCTAGCGATGACGCTCTTAGCTCCGTTTGGCATCTGCAGGATGGTTCCCGTACCTTCTGCAGGTGTTGACGGAAGTCCCGAGAAACTCCCTCTATAACACAATCTACTCAGACAGCCACATGTGAACATCTTCCATAGAGCCGTAAGTCCCCTATATCTTCACACCTGGACACTTTCCAACATCCCCTTACACGGAGAAGCTTTCACAGCCAAAAGGATGTTTTGGATACCTCTGGAAGTTTCCAGTTGCCAGCTAAGAGGCTAGCAGACTACCTTCATTGGTTGGTGTTGTGGATGGGTTATCTTCCCCCCTAGTTGCCACTTCTAGCATTGCTGAGTTTTTTTGGATACCTTCAGGGGGGGGGGGAACTCTTCTCGTTCTTGACGGTGAAAGGCTACCGCTCGGCCTTGAGCCTTACCTTCAGGCCAAGGGTAGTTAACTTTTCCTCTATGTCAATATTGTCTTCTCTTCATACAGTTTCTAGCCTGCCTGCCCTCAGTTGGAAGTTAGACCTCTTCCATGGAGCATGGTTCGCATCCTTCGGTCCCTGAAGGGTGCCCCCTACAACCCGGGATGCCAAGCAGCAGATTTTCACCTGACCTAAAGGCAGGTTTCCCGCTCGTGTTGGCTTTGGCCAAGAGAGTCGGAGAATTCCATGGTCCGCCTATGACGTCTCATTCACGGCGATGGGGAAGGTAATACTCGACTTCTTTCCTGGCAGCATCGGATCCCAGATTCAAACCATTCAGGTTAGGAGTCCTTCTAAAAATAATCAATGATCCAGATCAACAGCTACTATGCCAGGGAGAAACTTGAGATGCTCTCTCAAGAGAACTACTGTACAGGAGTTCGTCCCGAAATGTCAGCACTCTTCGTCAGCTCGGGGAAAGTCAAGAGAAGGATTTCCAAGAACATGTTCTCGGCTTGGATTCGCAGGGTCATAGACCGGGCATTGAATCCTGATCCTTTTCCTGAACAGAGGAGACCTAGAGCTTATAACGTTAGGGGCATGAGTACATCTCTAGTGTTTAAAAAGAACTACTCTGAGACGCAGGCCTTGCAAGCAAGCGTGTGGAAGCGTCAAATGACCTTTACCGCTCACATTCTGCAAGATGTGACCCAAGGGAACATGAAAATGTTCTCCATTGGCCCTGTGGTGGCTACACAATATATGGTTTAAACAGCTCATGCTCCTTGATGGACAAGTAGTAGATGGTGAAGAGTTGAGTTTAACCAGGGTTAAGTCTGGGATGAATGATAAAGAATGACTAGCTCTTTCTTTCTTTCATGTTCCCTTCTTTGGGGGAACAGTACCTACAGCTGGCCTCGGCTGTCTACAGGTAAAACCATTTCCCTTGTGTAACCTGGTATAGATATGTACCTGTATCGTCTCCATATTCCCTTGTGAGGTGGAATTGGGTAAAGTCTATGGTTCATTCAAAGATTCCTACGTTTCTGAGAACTCTTAGTTTTACTAGTCCCACGGCTAGTACTGTACTGTATTGTATCACGCAATCGCACAGATTGCTCAGGCTGTTAACTGTGCTTTGCACAGAATTTAGCGATGCGTCAGGATTTCTTCATGTTATGTACATGAAAATCCTGTCAAATACCAGCCAGTTGGTTCGGACTTCTACCCTTCTAACGGTTGAGTCATCCCTATAAATAGCGAAAGGGTTTGTATTTAGTTTTTGAACAAATGACAGATTTGGAAGTAATTTGTATTTTTTGTAACGATACAAACATTGAGCTATTTATGCAAATTGGCCTGCCATCACCTGTCCCCCAATAAGTCCTGCCTGTAATAAAAAATGACGAGTCAACACAGATGTGTGTGAGGGGGGTAGCCGGCTACCCCATTACCCTCTGCTAACTAGCAGTGGTGTAATTACACCTCGCTAAAAGCCTTACGGCTAGTCTTCTAGCTTCTCCAAAAGTATAATCCCTATAAATAACTCAAGGTTTTTATCATTAAGAAAAATATAAATTACTTCCAAATTTGTTATACAGTATACAGTATTTGTGGAATCTGAAGTATTTCTTCTTTGTACCAATTGAGATATTTTACTGAACTGATTTATTTTTGCAGGAACAATGCCCCAGGATGATCCAGTGTACTTGAATGTTGTGAAGCAGGACATTGTTAAATATGACATGGCTATCAAAAGTCTCGTACAGGTAAGAATCTTTAACATACAGGTAGTCCGTTAACAAAGATAAAATTAACTAAATTCTATTTGTTCCGGTAGAATTACAAACCTTTGTCTTTTACATAGGAGAGATAACAATTTGTGAACAGGTGGTCGGTATTTACCTGACTGTGAGTGGGGAAGCCCTGCCCATCTGCTTGCTCACTGAGTAGTTACTTTGATAGCAGCTGTCAGTAGGAACAGACGTTCTTGCACTGTCTAGATATTTTGTCCGAATTTTGCTTTCCAGCTTATTTTCTCCTGTACTTTTGGACACTTGTTCCCTAGATAACCTTATACTTGGTCCTATAGTCGCCACTTAACAAGTCATGTTATGAGCCTAGCTCTCTCATGGGACAAGTAGCATCTTGTCTAGAATAGCGATTGTGACTCAAGTCTAGGCGAGGTAGAATGTCTGGCTGTTCTCCTCTTCCTTTTTACCCTTTGGGTTGAAACAGTCACTTTCCAATATTAAACTTACCCGATAATCATGTAGCTGTCAACTCCGTTGCCCGACAGAATTCTACGGGAGGGATACGCCAGCTATCACTATACTAGAAGGGGGTGTACTCACCAGCGCCACCTGTGGCCAGGTACTGCAGTACTTCTTGTTGACACCACTTCAATTTTTCCTCTGTCGTGCTTCCGGCAAGACGTTCTGGGATACGCTTATAATTTTGGAGTATTGTTCACGGCTTTTGGTGAAGTATTTCTCTAAGATTTCGGCTTTCGCTATACTGGAAACTTCTCTATTAGCTTAGATAGCTTTTATTTAGTTTTGTTTAATGGTTAACGATCTTTTTGCTTGATTTGGAATCCCCCTTGACTAACTCTTTGATTCAAGATGTGTGACCTTTCACAAGCCCCACCCCATAGACGATGTAGGTCTCGTAATAGGCGTATTCCGAAGGCCTCGGTTGATCCTCACACCGCTTGTTCTGACTGTAGGGAAAGACCCTGTCAGTTGGAAGATCGATGTGAGGAATGCGCCGGTCTTTCGGAACTTGAATTTGTTCGATTCCTGAAATATTCAACCAAGTTAGAGAGAGAGAGAGTTAGGAGGAGTTCTTCTCGCTCTTCACTTTTTTCCTCACCTCATGATCCTCAACCTTTTCCTCCCCCTGTAGTGGCTACCCCCGAACCTACTATTTGTGCTCAACCTGATATGTCCGATGTTTTGCGTGCCATTCAGGCTTTAGGTGACAAAGTGGAATCGGTGGTTAGTGACCATAAGTCTCTTATGGCAGAAGTCAAAGAACTTAAGGTCAAAAGTGCAGTGGGAGGTGATAGTGCCAGTGCTGTGCCAAGTGCTAGTGTCAGTGCGGTGCCAAGTGCTAGTGTCAGTGTCAGTGTGGTGCGTGAGGGTACTTCTGTGCGTGCCAGTCGTCCTCCCAGTCCGGGACCTCTTGCAAGCTCCCAAGCCCAGGGGAGAAGGAATGTCGAAGGGCAAAAGGGTTCAGCAGGCCTTGATCGGCGCACAGAAGTATCCTCGGTGGTTGCGGGCGTGTCTTACAGAGACCGTCACTCCCACCCGCAGACGATTGAGCCCGTCTTTTACTCGTCTGCTGAAGAAATGTCAGGGAGAAAACGCTGGACTCAGGTCTCAAGACCTCTCAAACGCAAAGTCCAGACCTCAAGAGCTCTACAACCTGGTTGCAGTCATTGGATTAGCTCTGACTCTCCGCAGTCATCAGGTGACTGCACACCTCCTAAGAGGGGTAAGGTGATGCCGCAACAGACCTCATCTTCTGTTAAGGCTTTGCCTCAGCAGACCTTAGCGTCTGTCGACCCCAAGATGACTTTGCTGCAGTCCATGCAGTCACAGCTTGCGGTCTTAATGCGTGAGTGTCAGGCTGAGAAGGTTACACCTCCTCCTGCGATCGCTCCGCCTAACCGCAGTCCAGTCTGCCAGGCGTACGAAGTTGAGGTTCCTCAGGATACCTTACCGCGTACTGAGTTGCCAGTTACCAGCGGTGTGCAGCAACCTCCGCCTTCCTTAAGGCAACCTCAGCAATGGGAGCAGGAGTCTTATGCCTTACTTCCTCCGCTTCCGCTTGCGGTTCCACCAGCTAGGCAACAATCTCTTGAGGTACGACAACCTCTTCCATCCATGAGGCAGCCACCTCAGCACTCGCTGCAGCGACCTCAACCCTCCTCAAGGCGAGAGCCTCAACTCCTTAGGCTAGCACCTCAGGAACCTCAACTCGCGAGACAAGAACTGCGTTCTGCGCAGCCGCTACCTCAACTCTCGCAGCTCACACCTCAGGAACCTCAACTCGTTCCTCAGGAACCTGCTACTGCGCATCCGCAACCCTTACAGCAAGCGCAACTCTTGAGACAAGAAACTCATGCCAGGAGTCAGCCACCTCAACCCATGCGCCTACCTTCCTCTACTCTTCTTGACCAGTCTTTGCAGCCTGAACCTCAGGTTTTAACTCAGCAACAGAGACTTGAGGATGAAACCACAAGCGTTTATGCACCCGCTTGTTCAGATTCTGCTGTTCAGCATACCACTGTTACATTACCTCTCACTTCGCTACACTCTGGTGATGAGGTTTCTGAGGAGGAAGCTGCGCACCTGGATCCCTCATCAGACGTGGAAGAACCCAAGTCTTCTCCTCTACCCATTGACTTTCGTAAGGTCCTGGCTCTTTTCAGAGAGGTATACCTGGACCATTTTGTCTCTGCTACCCCCCGCTCTCCTCCATCTGAGTTTTCGCTGGGCATGCAGCCTGTTAAGTCAACTTATACTAAGCTCGTCTTTGCTAGGTCCTCTAAGAGAGCTTTAAGAATATTAGGGGAGTGGTTGCAGTCTAAACAGCAACTAGGGAAGACTTCCTTTATGTTCCCACCTACTAAGCTCACTTCTAAGGCGGGCGTATGGTATGCCACAGGAGAGGAACCAGGCTTGGGAGTCCCTGCCTCTGCCCAGGCTGACTTCTCAAGTTTGGTCGACTCTCCTCGTAGAACAGCAATGAGGCGCTCTAAGGTTTGCTGGACCTTCTCCGATTTAGACCACTTCCTAAAGGGTGTATTTCGTGCCTTTGAGATGTTCAATTTTCTAGACTGGTGCCTGGGGGCCCTTAGCAAGAAGACCTCCCCTGCGGACAAGGACTCGGCAATGCTTTTAATGTCCTGCATGGATAAAGCAATTCGGGATGGATCTGGCGAGCTTGCTTCAATGTTTGTGTCAGGAGTTCTTAAGAAAAGGGAGCAACTTTGCACCTTTCTTTCTTCCAGCATCACACCTTGTCAAAGGTCTCAACTCCTTTTCGCTCCGCTTTCTAAGTTCTTGTTTCCCGAAGAGCTTATCAAGGACTTGTCTGCGGCCCTGATTCAGAAGGACACTCATGATCTTGTGGCCTCTTCAGCTCGTAAGACTAAGGTTGCTCCCTCAGTTCCCAGGACTTACCGCACCCCAGTGGCTGATACTCCTGCTACAAGGTTTATTCCGCCCTTTCGTGGCAGAGCCCCCAGCCGAGGAAGCTCCCGTCCAGACTCTTCCAGGAGCAAGTCTAGGAAAGGTCCCAAGACTTCAAAAGGCAAACACTGACTCTCCTCCTCTCCAGACAGCAGTAGGAGCCAGACTCAAGATCTTCTGGCAAGCTTGGGAAAGGAGAGGTGCAGACGCCCAGTCTGTCAGGTGGCTAAGGGAGGGTTACAGGATACCATTCTGCCGCAAACCCCCTCTGACCACTTCTCCCATCAACCTCTCTCCCAACTACAAGGAAAAGGACAAGAGGCTAGCGTTGCACCAGGAGGTGTCGCTCCTGTTACAGAAGAAGGCAGTGGTTATAGTCCGGGACCATCAATCCCCGGGCTTCTACAACCGTCTCTTTCTGGTGGCCAAGAAGACAGGAGGTTGGAGACCGGTGCTGGACGTCAGCGCGCTCAATGCTTATGTCACCAAGCAGACGTTCACTATGGAGACGACGAAGTCGGTCCTAGCAGCGGTCAGGCAGGAGGACTGGATGGTCTCGTTGGATCTGAAAGACGCTTACTTTCACGTTCCTATTCATCCAGACTCCCAACCTTTCCTGAGATTCGTTTTTGGAAAGGTTGTGTACCAATTCCAAGCCCTGTGTTTTGGCCTAAGCACAGCTCCTATGGTGTTTACGCATCTGATGAGGAATGTTGCAAAATTCCTCCACTTATCGGACATCAGAGCCTCCCTTTATTTAGACGACTGGCTGTTGAGAGCCTCCACGAGTCGTCGCTGTCTGGAGAGTCTCAACTGGACTTTGGACTTGATCAAGGAACTGGGTCTGTTAGTCAACTTAGAAAAGTCCCAGCTCACTCCCTCCCAATCCATAGTTTACCTAGGAATGGAGATTCGGAGTCAGGATTTTCGGGCTTTTCCATCGGCCCCAAGGATAAGCCAAGCCCTAGATTGCATCCTGAGCATGCTGAAGAGGAACAGTTGCTCGGTGAGACAGTGGATGAGTCTCACAGGGACCCTGTCTTCGTTAGCCCTGTTCGTCGAGTTAGGGAGACTCCACCTCCGCCCTCTCCAATTCCATCTAGCAGCTCATTGGGACAAGGATTTGACGCTCGAAGCAGTCTCTATCCC
This sequence comes from Palaemon carinicauda, assembly GCF_036898095.1. Classification (NCBI taxonomy): domain Eukaryota; kingdom Metazoa; phylum Arthropoda; class Malacostraca; order Decapoda; family Palaemonidae; genus Palaemon; species Palaemon carinicauda. The sequence goes on along the minus strand of NC_090732.1, from coordinate 130,671,581 downwards.
GGTCACCAAAGAGATGAAGACCACTCTCTTGTGGTGGAAGACCAACCTCCTTCTCAAGGAGGGCCTATCGTTAGCGATTCATACCCCCAATCTTCATCTCTTCTCGGATGCATCAGACTCGGGCTGGGGCGCGACCTTGAACGGACAGGAATGCTCGGGAACGTGGAACAAGGAACAGGAGACGCTCCACATCAACTGCAAGGAGCTACTGGCAGTTCATATGGCCCTATTGAACTTCAAGTCCCTCCTGCTAGGCAAGGTGGTGGAGGTGAACTCCGACAACACCACAGCCTTGGCTTACATCTCCAAGCAGGGAGGGACCCATTCGAGGAACCTGTACGAGATAGCAAGGGACCTCCTCATTTGGTCAAGAAGTCTAAAACCTCACTCTAGTAACGAGGTTCATTCAGGGCAACATGAACGTCTCAGCAGATCGCCTAAGCAGAAAAGATCAAGTCATCCCCACGGAATGGACCCTTCACAAGAGCGTGTGCAACAGACTTTGGACCTTGTGGGGTCAACCTACGATAGATCTGTTTGCCACCTCCATGACCAAAAGGCTTCCTTTGTACTGTTCCCCAGTTCCAGACCCAGCAGCAGTTCATGTGGATGCTTTTCTGCTGAATTGGTCCCATCTCGACCTTTACGCATTCCCACCGTTCAAGATCATCAACAGAGTCATTCAGAAGTTCATCTCGCACGAAGGGACACGGCTGACGCTGGTTGCTCCCCTTTGGCCTGCAAGAGAATGGTTCACAGAGGTACTACAATGGCTGGTCGACGTCCCCAGGACTCTCCCTCTAAGAGTGGACCTTCTACGTCAACCTCACGTAGACAAGGTGCACCCAAACCTCCACGCTCTTCGGCTGACTGCCTTCAGACTGTCGAAAGATTCGCTAGAGCTAGAGGCTTTTCGAAGGAGGCAGCCAGTGCGATTGCCAGAGCAAGGAGGGTATCCACTCGTAGAGTCTACCAATCCAAGTGGGAAGTCTTCCGAAGCTGGTGTAGAGCCAATGCAGTTTCCTCTACCAATACCTCTGTAACCCAAATAGCTGACTTCCTATTACATCTAAGGAATGAGAGATCCCTTTCGGCTCCTACGATTAAAGGGTACAGAAGTATGTTGGCTTCAGTTCTCCGCCACAGAGGTTTGGACCTTTCTTCCAACAAGGACCTTCAAGACATCCTTAAGTCTTTTGAGACTTCTAAAGAACGTAGTTTACCCACTCCAGGCTGGAATCTAGACGTAGTCTTAAGGTTCCTTATGTCGCCTAGGTTCGAACCTCTCCAGTCAGCTTCCTTCAAGGACCTTACCCTCAAGACTCTTTTCCTCGTCTGCCTTGCAACAGCTAAAAGAGTCAGTGAGGTTCATGCCTTCAGCAAGAACATTGGGTTCACATCCGAATCTGCAACATGTTCTTTACAGCTCGGATTTCTAGCTAAGAATGAACTTCCTTCACGTCCTTGGCCTAGATCGTTTGAAATTCCTAGCCTTTCCAACATGGTAGGTAACGAGCTAGAAAGAGTTCTTTGCCCTGTCAGAGCTCTGAAATATTATCTTAATAGGTCAAAACCTATACGAGGACAGTCAGAAGCCTTATGGTGTGCAATCAAGAAACCTTCGATGCCCATGTCCAAAAACGGAGTTTCGTATTATATAAGGCTTCTGATTAGAGAAGCCCATTCTCACATGAAGGATGAAGACCTTGCTTTGCTGAAGGTAAGGACCCACGAAGTGAGAGCCGTAGCCACTTCGATGGCCTTTAATAAGAACCGTTCTCTGCAGAGCATTATGGATGCAACTTATTGGAGGAGCAAGTCAGTGTTTGCATCATTTTATCTTAAAGATGTCCAGTCTCTTTACGAGAACTGCTACACCCTGGGACCATTCGTAGCAGCGAGTGCAGTAGTAGGTGAGGGCTCAGCCACTACATTCCCTTAATCCCATAACCTTTTTTAACCTTTCTCTTGAATGCTTTTATTGTTGTTTTTTGGGTTGTTACGGTAGGCTAAGAAGCCTTCCGCATCCTTTTGATTTGGCGGGTGGTCAATTCATTCTTGAGAAGCGCCTGGGTTAGAGGTTGTGTAGAGGTCCTTTAGTATGGGTTGCAGCCCTGAATACTTTAGCACCTTAGAGTTGATTCAGCCTCCTAAGAGGAACGCTGCGCTCAGTAAGGAAGACGAACTTAATAAAGGCAGAATAACGGTTCAAGTCGACTTCCTTACCAGGTACTTATTATTTCATTGTTATTCTGAAATAACTGATTATATGAAATACGGGATACTTAGCTATCCTTTAGTCATGTACACTGGTTTTCACCCACCCCCCTGGGTGTGAATCAGCTACATGATTATCGGGTAAGTTTAATATTGGAAAATGTTATTTTCATTAGTAAAATAAATTTTTGAATATACTTACCCGATAATCATGATTTAATTGACCCACCCTTCCTCCCCATAGAGAACCAGTGGACCGAGGAAAAATTGAAGTGGTGTCAACAAGAAGTACTGCAGTACCTGGCCACAGGTGGCGCTGGTGAGTACACCCCCTTCTAGTATAGTGATAGCTGGCGTATCCCTCCCGTAGAATTCTGTCGGGCAACGGAGTTGACAGCTACATGATTATCGGGTAAGTATATTCAAAAATTTATTTTACTAATGAAAATAACATTTTGTTACATGCTGGATTGGTCTCTAGATACAGGTAAACCTCATGACTGTGTAACTTTTCTTTATAGACAAGTTTTGTACTGAAGTATTTCTTCCATCCTTCTAGTTGAGGGAGAGGATGGATTAAGTGTATGCACCTTATTTTTCATAATGACCATGCATTGACACAATATCTGTATAGATGTAGGTATTTATATGATCGTCTACCAGTCTCCTGGAGGAGACATAGCCTAATACCAGCAACATCATCTTGTTCAGGCTGTTAGGAGGTTAACAGATGTATAATTTTTGTTTTTTTCCAAGACCAAAGTGCATTGACATTTTCTGGGTATGTAAACCAGCCAGGTTGGTTATGGGACACCTTTCTCTTAACAATGAGTTTCCCGTTAATGGTTGAAGGTATTTTTATGTGTAGGAACAAATCACGTTGGATTGATGGTGTCCCTTTGGTGAAGAAGAGGAGGTCACTGAAACACACGAACACTGATCAGGTGGAGTCTTTTCAGACACTGGGTTCCCCAGCATGGTTTCCTGTGAAGAACAGAGTTGTTACTGCTGTACCAAAACCCTCTCCTTGGGGAGGAGTTGAGTTACTCACACTCATTCCCAATATCTACCACTAGCATTTGTTCTTCATCTTTCCAGGGACATTCCCAAGACACTTCTCCATGACCATGAACTACCTAGAAGAGTTCTCCTGATTTTGTTCATGAGCAACGAGTACCTTCCCCACACACACACGTGTGAAGAAGGTTACCCATGGTCCTCATTCTCCTGCCTTGCCATGAGATGATCCTCTACTTGCAGGAGCTGCGTGATCTCATACATGGGAACGATCTCTTTGTACATGAGAACAATCTCCATTCAATAACACTTTACAAGCACAATCTCCTGCAAGAGCATGATCACCCAAACAACCACGATCTCTGACACATCAGGCACATTCACGATAACCTCCGTGCATACGATCAGGATCACCTACATGTGTACAATCACCCCAATGCACATCTCCATGCACATGATCCCCGCTACGCATACGATTATCGCCTACACGCCCACGATCGCCTATACGCGCACAATCGCCTACATGAGCATGATCGCTTACGCATGCATAATTACCTACTCGCGCAAGATTACCATTATGCGTAGGATCACCTCAATGCCTATGATCACCTCAATACCTATGATCCTCCGGTTATGTCCCATTGCAGGTGTTGCTAAAAATATTAGGACCTTTAGAATAGAAACTGATCCATACAGTGTACAATATCAAGACCCGGTCTAGGGAAAAAGATCTTGCTGTGTTGCTAGAAGAGCTGAAATAAGTAAATTGGAATATGATAAAATTTAGTAAAATTAGAAGAACGGAAATCTTGTATAGAGTTGAAAGAGGGCCATATATTTTGCTTCAGAGGACATGAAAGGAACAAAGAAAATGGTGGGTTTTTGTAATAATAAAAATCTTGCAGGCAACATTGAAGAATTTTATAGTATTAGCGGTAGAATGCAAGAAGAAGTATAAACTGAAGATCATTCAAATGTATGCACCAACAGCACCCGATACAGATGAAGAAATAGAAACATTTTTTGAAGATCTGGAAATATCTATGAAAAAACATGAGATCTAATTTACATTTAATGTTAAACTGGTTAAAGTCGAGCTATCACAGTACTGTATGGTGAGAAGCAAATTTTGTATAGATCTAAGGAAAGAAAGAGAAAAATTAATTTAAGAAAAAATAAACACTCCTGTAATAAGAGTAAAATCTTATGATTTTAGTTTAGCAATATAAAATAATTACTCCCAGCTACGTGATAAAATAGAAGCTAATAAAGAACAAGTGAACAGTGCTGTAATTTAACAAAATTTTTATTGGAATCACCACAAGAGATAAGTGGAAAAGTTCTCAAACAATATCAAGGAAAACTTCAAGAAGACACCAAAAACTTGATATAAAGAAAAGATTGGAAATGAGGGTGAAATCCAAGAGAGATTAAATAGAATTAGCAAAACTATCCAAAACAATAAACAAACAAAAACCCAAGACATCCGTAAACATAATCAGACTAATATTAAGGAAATGCTAAAGAAAGGAAGAAGTATCAAATTGCTGAGAAGACGACTTAGAACATGGCACCAATAGATGTTTGCTTTATAGGATGAAAATGGAAATATCAACAAAATGAGATGGAGTGATAAAATTGCCGAGGATTTCTAGACAATTCTCTATAATAGTGATATAAGAAATAACTTTGCCAATAGAAATAATGAAACACCCGAGCTGGTACCAAATCTAACAGTAGGAGAAGTAAAGAAAGCACTAAAAGGCATGAAAAGAGGCAAAGTAACAAGAGAAGATGGCCTAACAATTTATTGAATAATAGATGGAGGCTATTTCGTACTAGTAAAACTCGCTGAATTTTTAAATATTAAACTTAGCCGGTGGATATATATGAAGCTAACGTCTCCGACGGTCGGCAGATTCAAAACTTGCGGGCGATCACTATGCTGGTTGGCAGGGTGTACACTAGCGCCAACTGTCGGCAGGATACCAAATATATTCCGATACCATCCAGCTCTTCTCTGCCGATTGGAATGTCAACATTGGTTCCTTGCTCGCGCTTAACCTAAAAGTTTTCTGCAATTGGTGAAGTACTTGTAATGGTTTTTTTGGCTATCATTGTGCTGGAATTTCTTCGAATTATCTTGAATCCCTTTTTTGATTTTCTGTTGATGAACTTTGCTTGTTTTTGGATCTCGTTTTTGAATTTTCCATAATGGCTGACCCTTCTTCTACTGACCCCTCCCCGGTTTATCGAAAATGTTCAAAAGACTAACAAGCGCCTTCCAAAGGCTTCCATCGATCCCCACTCTATTTGTGTCAATTGTAGAGGCAAAACTTGCCAATTAGGGGATCGATGTGAGGAGTGTGTGGTTTTGTCGGAGTTTGAGTTTTTGGAATATGAGAAATTTACTCGAAAACTCGAGAGATAGGCGTAGACGTAGTTCTTCTCGTTCCCTAGAATTGTCCTCTTCCCATGCCCCTGAACCTTTTCCTCCCCTTATAGTGGTAGTTTCAGAACTCCCTACTTGCACTAATGAACCTTCTCTTAAGGATATGTTGAAAGCAATTCATGCCTTGGGTGAAAAGGTCGAATCGCTGGCCTCAGACAGAAATCAGCTTATGTCTGATGTCAAAATTTTAAAAAGTGAAAGTTATAAAGTGAAAAGTGGTAGGAATTTGTTCAGTGTTAGTGCGGAGGGTTCGTCAGTTCGTGCCTGTCGCTCACCCAGTCCGAGACCGCTTTCAAGCTCCCCAGCCCCTGGGAGAAGGAATGTCACAAGACCAAAGGTAGCAATAGGTGTTAAACAACGAACAGACGTTCCCTCAGAGGTTACAGACGTTGCTCCTCAAGCACGTCCTTACCATAAGAGAGGCGAGACTAAGTTCTCCTCTTCTTCTGAGGACTCTTTTGCTTAGAAAAAATCCTGGCGTCAGGTTTCGAGACCGTTGAAAAGAAAGTTAGTTACTTCAGAACAGAGTATCCATCCTGGCTGTAGTCATTGGAGCAGCCCGGAACGTATTCTTTCTTCAGATGAAGGCTCTCCGATTAAGTGACCATATTTAACGTCTTCTTTTGTGGCCCCGGAGGCACCTTCTAAGAGTCACGATCCCGTTGTGCTTTCTGGCCGTTCCAGATGTAACCTTAATACTGCGTCTTTCGTTGTTAGTGATGACGTTTTTGAACAGACGTTACCGAAATCTAGGTCTGTTCCGTTTGAGGTAAATCCTAAGCTTAGTGTTTTGCAGGACATGCAGTCTAAATTGTCCTCCCTTATGCAGGCTTACGGTCCTGCTCCTGTTCGTCAGGAACCTTTACTTGCAGTGCGCCACGGTCCTACTAAACGAGTGTCAGGTCTTCAACCTTCTAAACGTGAAGTGATGCGTCAATCCGATGTTAACCTCAATGTAAGCTTTACGGCTAAACGAGATTATGAGTGTAAATCTAGACATGAAGTTGAACGTCAGGTTGTTCAATCTAACCGCGATCTCGTACTGCAGTCACAGGAGTCTCGCTATGACGTTGAACTTCAGCCACCGCAGTCTCTACGTGATGTCGAACGGCAGTCTCCGCAGTCACGACGTGACGTTGAGCGACAGTCACAGCAGTCCCTACGTGACGTTGAACGGCGGTCACCGCAGTCACGACGTGTAGTCGATCGACGATCACAGCAGTAAGGATTTAATTTTGTCGGACAAAGTTTTCTCTGAAGAGGAAATTGATGATCCTCTCGCTACTAATGCTCCTTTAGGTATCCTTTCAGAGGAAGAAGGACCTAAGATTGGCCAACAATCTCTTGATTTTAGAAAAATCATGGTTATTTTTAAAGAAGTTTTTCCAACTCAGTTTTTTTCTGCTGCCCCTCGTTCGCCCCCTTCTGAGTGTACATTAGGTTTGACTGCTGCAACACCTTCGTTTACGAAATTACTTATCTCTCGCTCATCCAAGAGAGCTATGTGCTTACTGGGAGACTGGTTTGCAACCAAAAGAAGCTTAGGAAAGTCTGCTTTTGCCTTTCCTCCTTCTAAGTTAGCGTCACTGTTCATTGTGTTTTTTTATTTAAAAAATGCACTTAGTGATATAAAATTAATTGTAAATAAATAAGCTTGACATTAAAAGGATAAAATATGTTACGTTCTTTTATTTATTTACTGAAATGAAAGAGAAATATATCACTAATATGTTTGACATGCTTAGTAGCTTTGTGCATTCGTACATGCACTATGTATATATATATATATATATATATATATATATATATATATATATATATATATATATATATATATACAGAGAGAGAGAGAGAGAGAGAGAGAGAGAGATGTAGATATATATATATATATATATATATATATATATATATATATATATATATATATATATATATATATATATATATATATATATATATATATATATATATATATATATGTGTGTGTGTGTGTATGTATGTATGTATGTATGTATGTATGTATGTATGTATGTATGTATGTATGTATGTATAACAGCTATGGATGCTTAATTGCATAGAAAAATAAAAGTATAGCCAAGCACATTTTCTAAGGAAAACAGTAAGCCGTTTGATGCCATGGACTTCGATACCTTTTGCAATTCGTGTTTCTGTTTGTGGGCTTCTAGAATCAGGACTTATATGTACAAAAAAATGTGAACTGAACATACTCTTTATATTATGTGAAGTGAGAAACTGAGAATTGTGTACTGATGCACAGTTGGCTATATAAAAATAATGTGTTTGCTATGGAACACAAATTTGTAAGGTTATGTTACTAGCTTAAGAAAGACTTATTCATCAAAATTTTTTATTGTATCATTTCCTTTTACTTTCAGGAGATACGAGAACATGATGGTTCCCAGATTGAGTTGGATGAACTTGGTTCTTTAGTACGAGCACGGATTACTCAGTTAAGAGAACAGATTGAAGAATTGAGGCGTCTTGCTGTTGTTAGTATAACATTTAGTACGTTATTCCAGTTATGTTATATTTAAGCTTGCAAATAGAATATTCTTGGTAGGGAATTATTTTTTAATTTGGTTTCTCATTTTTATCTTGGTACATTCAGGGCTTCATAGAAGCAATGCTGTATGTATTTTAAAAGGTTATTTTAGTGCAGATTGATATTGTTATGTGCCAATGTTCATTCTCCTAATCCTGTTTGAATGTTGGTAAAATGAGCATACTGTACTTGTAAACAGACTTAAACTCTGTGTTATTTCCATTTATCAAGACATTTATCCTCTTAACAATCAGTAACCATATAAGAAACAGTAGTTTATTTGTGATGTTATTTTAGGTCTTTTAAATCTTATTCAAGGTGGTTTTAATTAAAAATATAAATTTGTTGAAACAAGGGAGTGCAATTTCGTTAGCTCTGAAGGAGACCACTGAGGAGAAAACCTAACCCGTGAATGGGAAAGGCGTCCCCTGAGAGATGCTGAAACATGTTCAGACTTTGCACTCCCTCCGCCGACTGCCTGAGTCATTTAAGAAAAGGTCCCGCCTCCACCACCCCCTAAGTCCTTGACCAGAATAGAGTGGAGCTTGCATTACAGCATCATGTAACGCTGCTAAGCTGTGGAGTTGCCAACTAACCTATTATAGTTACAATTGGACTTAATTTTTCTTTTTTATTGTCTGGTCATAGAAAATGGACATTAGGAGTAACACATTTAAATGACTCAGATTATAGCTAGGAAAAAGAAAATATTTTTTAAAACTTGTAGTATTCTATATCATATTAATTTTGTGTATAAGTATTGGTTATGTGGTATCTTATGAATTATACCACTGGGTCTTTATTGGTTACTTGACTTTGTTACTTGTTGGGAGGAAAGACATTCAATGGCTGTTAAATTCAGGTGCTACTATACGAATACAGTATAGCAAAGAAATTAAACACTGCAAAATATTAAGCCAAGTATAGTTTTTTTTTCCATACTATGTTGGCAAAAGAAAGGCTAGACAATTTATTAAAAGCTCAATCTCTGCTCTAAACTGACACTAGCTGTACTGAATGAACTAATTATCTGTTTATAGGGAAATGCTATGTGGCATTCATTCACATACAGTGATGGGAAAATTATAGAAAGAGAAATTAAATGTAGTTTCTACATGAGCCTAAACATGAAAAAATTGAGAAAATCTTATATCAGAGTTGTGAAAATTATTCAATTATGGAAATACTGTAAGTAAAACATTCTTTTTCAATATTAAACTTACCCGATGATCATATAGCTGTCAGCTCTGCTGCCCGACAGAAAAAACCTACGGGCGGAATACGCCAGCGATCGCTACACAGGTGGGGGTGTACATCAACAGCGCCATCTGTCAAGTAGGTACTCAAGTACTCGATGTCAACAAGAACCAATTTTCTCTCTGTCGTGCCAATGGCAAGACCTACTAAATACGCCGTCCCTAACTGGATTTGTTTTCACAACGATTTGGTGAAGTACGTACACTATTCCAGTTTTGAGCTTTCGCTATGCAGGGGTTTTATCTTCATTTCAAAACTTGAACTCGTTTTGGATAGATTTAATTATGGTGACGAAGAGAGTATGGACTCTCTTTCACTTTTAAATGGCCGACCCTTCCCTTAGACGGAAGTGTGTTTAGGTTTTTGGTAATTTTGCTTAACAAGTTATAGATCTATTTATTTTATATCTCTCCGCCTTTATAGGCCTCTTCGATTAACTTTCCATTTATTATAAACTTATAAAAATTAATTTTTATGTTTGTTTATATGCGACCTTTCCTAATAGTAGGCGGTCCTTACTTGGAACCGAAGTTAATAAACATTGAGCCCGTTATATCGTATTTAACCTTTTAAGAATTTAATACTTTTTTAATTTTAATGTTTTATGAAAGAATTTCTTTGATAGTCTCGTACTGTTTTCAAAGATGACCTAACGTTTAGTTTTTTAGTCTCCGCAGTTGTTGACGTTCAGAACGTTCAACATGCGCTCTATCGTTACGATAGAGAGAGAATGTATCACGGTTTCACGTTGCAACGGTTGTTCGCCCAGCATGGCTGCCTGCTCCCACACTCTTGTTGTGAGAGCTCCTCCACCCATGCGCAGTCGACCCTGCCAGACGCATGCTGACTCCCACAGACACACGGAGCACTCCGTTGCCGTGCGTGAGCTACCACAAGCTGCCGTGTTTTGACACGGTGTGTCAGCCTCCGCTACCCACTGTGGTTACCGCCACTCGCCCGCAGCAGACTAGTCAGTCAGGAGTTGAGGCTTCCCCACACAGCTTTGGTTGTTGCCAGCTCACAGACTGTCAAGCACTTACATGACGTTGCCTTCTGGTCTGCTACTAATGCACCAGTGCTGTATGTCCTCACGCACCTGTTGTGGTTGACAGTTCAGTTTTTGACAGTTCACAGACTGTCAAGCAGTTACATAACGTTGCCTTCTGGTCTGCTGCTTATGCACCAGTGAGACCCTCACTGAGATAACCTAGCTTTTCTCGGACATGGTTCCTGTAGAGGAGAAAGTGCTGTTCTCCCTCCTTCTGATATTCCTTTGAGGACTCTGTCATTTGGAGAGGAGCCTTAAGCTGCTTAGCCTCCTATGGACTTTAACTAAAGCATAACAAGGCTTCCAGGGATGGTAAATGGTTCCGCTTCGGTCGCTAACCCCGTCTGTTGCCACACCTGCTCCCATAGACCCTAATGGGCTTTGTTGCAAGACATGCAGTCCAAGCTTGTGTCCTTTATAGAGGATTTTTTACGGAGAAGAACCTCCTAGCCAACAACCTTCCTACCGGTTGGTTGTACGCCCTGTTGACGCTGAGGTATCCTACTCACGTCCGCCAGTTGAGGTGGTTCCTCCACCGGTGCGACCCAGTGTGGGTTGCCAGTCGCACGTTGACGTTAAGCGACTCTCGGAGGTGGTTGTGGACGTTCAGTGTGTCACTAGGAAGACGTTCAACAACCAGCAGAGGTGACTTGTTGTGACGCAGTGCGGCAACCTCAGCAACCCGGTAGGGGGTTGACTGCACAACCCAGACAGTCTAGACAGTTTCGGGTTGACGCTGTACTTCCTCGCGTCCCCATGGTTGACAGTTCACAGACTGTGCAGCAGTACCATGATCTTGTGTCCGGCTCCGTCACGCATCCACCAGTGCGACCGGATTCAGCGAGTCAGACGTTGCCCACTCCGTTGCTGTTTCCTCATCAGTTTCGGATGAGGAACCCTCTGATGAGGACATTGCTGAACAAGACGATCAACCCCCAGCCCTGTTATCCATCCAGAAGATGCTGAAGAAGGAACACTGCCCTGTCAGGCTGTGGATGAGTCTGGTTAGGACACTGTCATCCGTGGTTCAATTTGTGTCACTTGGAAGACTACACCTCTGTCCTCTTCTGTATCATCTAGCTTTTCACTGGAAAAGGACAAGACGCTAGAAGCGGTCTCGATCCCGGTTTCCGGAAAGATAAAGTCTGGTCTGACTTGGTGAAAGGACTTTATCAACCTTTGAAAGGGTCTTCCCCTGACTGTTCAGACTCCCAACCACGTTCTCTTCTCGGACGCATCGGACGTAGGCTGGGGTGCGACATTAGGCGGTAGGGAATGCTCGGGATTATGGAACTCGAGTCAAAGGACAATGTATTTCAACTGCAAGAAGCTACTGGCAGTACGTCTGACCTGGAAAAGCTTCAGGTCTCTCCTTCAAGGCAAGTGGTGGAGGTGAACACGGACAACACCATGCTTTGACGTACATCTCCAAGCAAGGAGGGACCTACTCTCTGACATGGTACGAGTTCGCAAGAGACCTCCTCTCCTGTTCAACAGGTCTAGACTTTTCACTAGTAACGAGGTTCATCCAAGGCAACTTGAATGTCATAGCAGATTGTCTCAGTAGGAAGGGACAAATAATTCCAACATATTGGACCCTCCACAAGGATGTATGCAAGAGACTTTGGGCCACCTGGGGCCAGCCAACCATAGATCTCTTCGCAACCTCGATGACCAAGAGGCTCCCAATACTTTGCTCACCTATCCCGGACCCAGCAGTAGTTCATATAGATGCCTTTCTACTAGATTGGTCACATCTAGATCTATATGCATTCCCTCCGTTCTAGATTGTCAACAAGGTACTGCAGAAGTTCTCCTCTCACGAAGGGACAAAGTTGACGCTAGTTGCTTCCCTCTGGCCCGCGAGAGAATAACTCACCGAGGTACTTCGATGGCTAGTAGACGTTCCCAGAACACTTCCCCTAAGGGTGGACCTGCTACGTCTGCCACGCGTAAAGAAGGTACTCCAAGGCCTCCACGCTCTTCGTCTGACTGCCTTCAGACTATCGAAAGACTCGAGAACTAGAGGTTTTTCGAAGGAGGCAACCAGAGCGATTGCTAGAGCAAGGAGAACATCCACCCTTAGAGTCTACCAATCGAAGTGGGAAATCTTCCGAAACTGGTGCAAGTCAGTATCCGTATCCTCGACCAGTACCTCTGTAACTCAAATAGCTGACTTCCTCTTTTATCTGAGGAAAGAACGATCTCTTTCAGCTCCCACTATCAAGGGTTACAGTAGCATGTTGGCATCAGTCTTCCGTCACAGAGGCTTAGATCTTTCCAACAATAAAGATCTACAGGACAAGGAGGTCTTTTGAGACCACGAAGGAGCGTCGTTTGGTTACACCTGGTTGGAATTTAGACGTGGTTCTAAGATTCCTTATGTCAGACAGGTTCGAACCGCTTCAATCAGCCTCCCTGAAAGATCTCACCTTTAAGACTCTTTTCCTGATATGCTTAACCACAGCTAAAAGAGTCAGTGAGATTCATGCCTTCAGCAAGAACATCGGATTCTCATCCGAAACGGCTACATGTTCTACAACTTGGTTTTCTAGCCAAACACGAGCTGCCTTCTCGGCCTTGACCAATATCGTTCGATATTCCAAACTTATCGTATGGTTGGAAATGAACTAGAAAGAGTATTATGTCCTGTAAGAGCTCTTAAGTTCTATTTTAAAAACCTTTACGAGGCCCGTCTGAAGCTTTATGGTGTTCAGTTAAGAATCCATCTTTGCCTATGTCAGAGAATTCTTTATCCTATTTTATCAGACTGTTAATACGAGAAGCTCATTCCCTTCTGAATGAGGAAGACCAAGCTTGGCTGAAGGTAAGGACGCACGAAGTTAGAGCTGTCGCAACTTCCGTGGCCTTTAAACGAAATAGATCTCTGCAAAGTATTTTCGACGCAACCTATTGGAATAGCAAATCAGTGTTCGCGTCTTTTATCTTAAGAATGTCCAGTCTCTTTACGAGAACTGCTACACTCTGGGACCATTCGTAGCAACGAGTGCAGTAGTGGTGGGGGCTCCACCACTACAATTCCCTAATTCCAGAACCTTTTTAATGTTTCTCTTGAAATATTTTTGGGTTGTCCGGAAGGCTAAGAAGCCTTTCGCATCCTACTTGATTTGGCGGGTGGTCAAAATCATTACTTGAGAAGCGCCTAGATTAGAGGTTTTGATGAGGACCTTTAGTATGGGTTGCAACCCTTCATACTTCAGCTCCTAGGAGTCGCTCAGCATCCTATGAGGATCGCGAGGCTCAGTAAGGAAGACGTACTTAAAAAGGCAGAGTAATTGTTCAAGTCGTCTTCCTTACCAGGTACTTATTCATTTTATGCTTGTTATTTTGAATAACTGCTAAAATGAAATACGGAATACTTAGCTCATAATGTCAACATGTAATGCTGGTCTCTACCCACCCCCCTGGGTGTGAATCAGCTATATGATCATCGGGTAAGTTTAATATTGAAAAATGTTATTTTCCTTAGTAAAATAAATTTTTGAATATACTTACCCGATGATCATAAATTAAAGGACCCACCCTTCCTCCCCAATAGAGACCCAGTGGACAGAGGAGAAAATTGGTTCTTGTTGACATCGAGTACTTGAGTACCTACTTGACAGATGGCGCTGTTGATGTACACCCCCACCTGTGTAGCGATCGCTGGCGTATTCCGCCCGTAGGTTTTTTCTGTCGGGCAGCAGAGCTGACAGCTATATGATCATCGGGTAAGTATATTCAAAAATTTATTTTACTAAGGAAAATAACATAATTTGGACATAGACAAATGTGGAATTTAGAGAAATGATATTACTGTATTAATTCAACAACATATGACCAAATGATACTCAGTTCTGCTATTAGCTGGTGGGTGGGTTGAGAGGGGCAGAGGGACCTGGATCGATTTTTGAATAGGTGGAAAGGGGAACTTCATTATTTGTGATGTATCTATTACTGTTACCGAAGACTTGGCTAGCCTGCTAATTTTGTTAATATCAATCAGAAGATGGATTATCTATTATTTGTGTATTTTTAAGAACCCTCACATTTGCAGTGCTTTAGTTCCTTGAGGGAGAGTTAGATAATATTTTATAATATTGCCTTAAACTTAAATACCTTAGGATTGTCATAGATTTAGGAAGGAAAAGGCACAGCTAAAGATTTTATCTTACAAGAAACTAGAATATGAAGCAATATAAATATTTTAAAGTTACAGCCATTATTGTGAAATTTTTAATGCTTGTTGTCAGGAATTTGAATGGCAAATGGTATGATATGAAATTTTCTGAATCATGAAGTTTCTAGACACATTTAGTACAATTATTTGAAATTTCTTGAACGTTTTGGTTAAGATTTGGCCATAAATTTCTAGCCAGTCATATTGTACCTCTAGGCAAAGAGGAAAGCTGATGAAAAACCTTAAGAACTTGAGTACAGTATTCTGTTTACTAAGACCTTATTGATAAGGATTTAGTGGCATACCTCTCCTGAGAGGTTTCAACATTTGAAAGAACAAAAATTTTGTTTAAGATGGTAAGTAATTCTTTATTCACATATCCCTTCATTCCAACTATAGTAACTAGGAATGTAATAATTGTACTTCTTGTTATTACATATGAGCATTACTTTGTACGATGTTGAAATTCTGAGGATGACATCTTTTCCTTAAAGGAGGGAATTATAGAACGTTCATTTACCAAGTTAGAATAGTTGTCACATTATTTAATGGATTGTAATTTTTCTACCCTCATAGGAGCAAGATAACGACTCTGATCGATGTTTATTGAATGATGAAGTAAGCAAAAGTGACAAAATGCTCCAGGACAACCACAAAGCCTTCCGAAATGCAGTTTTAGCATCACAGCTGGCCATAAACCAGGTTAGAATTATGAAAAGTTTTATATGATAAGGGAATACTTTTGAAATTTACAATCTCATATATTAGCATCCTGTAAAGAATTGTACTGTATTTTACAGAGGGTCTCCTTATCGTGTATGTTTTGGGGACTTTAAATCTTCCCAAAACTCCTTTAAAGGTGACATATCCCAATTCCAACTACTGTAATGCAAACACACAATTGTTCCAGCACAAATACAAACCCTCACTCTTTACATAGGAGAATAACTACAACGAAGCTGCAATATGGCAGTCAAAATTTTATAACAAGCTGTAGGCAGTTGGCTGCTAGTTACCTGCTCACTAAATACTGTAGTTAGTTTGATAATAACTGTCAGTTGAGATAGACGTTCTTCAACTGGCTGGAGACTATGGCAGATTTTCAAGCTTTTTACTGCATTTTCATTGGTACTCTTGCACTTTGTTCCCTACGTGATGCTATTGTGCATTAGGATATTGTCCTTTAGTTGGAGACATGATTAAAAGTATCATACCTCCCACAACTCTATAGGATGGCCAAAGGTGAACACAAGATTTTCACTTTTACTGTCATTGAATTACATTAGACTCCACTGAAGTCAAAGGATCAGGCTCCTTTCCGAAGGAATTCTATTTCCTTCTTTCTTTACGCACAGAAGCAACAGTTATCCTAGTGATTGCCGTTGATTCAATGTTCTCAGCCCCACTTATTGGAAGCCGATTGCTTTCCTTGCCAATCGTCAGACTTTGTATGCGATCAAGTTGCCTTGAGGATCCTTGACAAGGAAGTACTCTTAACCCTCAGCAAGGTTGCGAGTCAGTGTTTGCCTGACCCCTCTTCATCAGCGGGATGGACAGAGATGAGCTTCTACCATATACCCACCAGACGTCTCATGTACTTGCACCTCAGTGCAGACACACCTCAACAACAGGCACGCCTCATCCGGACGTATCACTAAATGCAATCGCTTAGATGCATGTGCTCAAGGTGAACGCAGGACTCCTACCTGAGCACTTGTTTGCTTCTGGGTGCTCGCTATTGCCGAAGTAAGCTAGCTCTTCAGAGTATTTGCGTTCCCTTCAGATGCACTGGTATGGCCATGCATGCACACCTGAATGCGTGCATGGAGGGACTACCCTTACTACCCTTACTAAATCTCTAGCATGTGCTTAGGCTGTTAGAAGTCTAGAATAGGTGGTTTACTTCACCTAAATGTTACTAGTATTATTATTAAAGTGCAAATGTGAGTTACCTTTGACAAGAAACTAGTGCTTGTGGGAGCTAAACACATGCACCAACACATGCGCTCACACAATTATAACTGGCAGGACTAACCAGTAGACCTCAGGAGTTGTGACTATCAGCTTACAGTTACTCATGGAGGTGATTTTCACATTTAATCCCAATATGGATGAAGATCACCCAGAGTACAGTAGTTTTTTTTGCCGACGATTGTCTCCTCCAATAGAATTTGGGTTTACCTCGCACTCCCTCTCTCTGTGTGATTGAAAAGGTTCCAGCAGGGAGTCTCTTCAATAAATCTTAGGAATAAACGAATTCCTTCTAGATCTCAAGTCTCTCTACATTGCAGGAAATAGGATTAATGGAAGATAGGACGTTGCCTGATCCCTCACTCTCTTCCATGGAAGATTTATACCTAAGAAAACTTTGTGTTTACTTGTAAAGGTTTTGCGAGTTTTTTGGTTAGGCATGACTCAAGGTCTAGACTCAGTGGTTTATTTGGGAAAATACAAATAACTTTCATAATTGAAATTTGTTGTATGCCCTAATGTGGGCACATGATTACCTTGTAGTACTGAAGTCGTATTAATATTGTACAATTACTCCGAAAAGTAGTATGAACTAAAATACTGTATCATGATATTGGGTTAATCAACCGCAGGTAGGTAATAGTCAGTGAGTTGGTAGGTTATGAGTTGATGTACTACAGGGTGGCAAGCATTTGCATATTCTCAATTTTTGCTCCTGTCTCTGTTACCTAACCCCCGCGAATAAGGAGGCCCGACTGTATAGGGAATATATGTCATATTCTATGTTGAAAATCTGACCTACACTGAAAATCAAGTTATGCTTGGTCTCCTGGAATTAATTAATGACATAAGTCAGCGCATTACTGTAGTTCAACAGTATATACATACATATACCAAGGCACTTCCCATAATTTTGGGGGGTAGCCGACATCAAATAAATGAATAAAAAAAGGGGACCTCTCCTCTCTACGTTCCTCCCATCCTGACAAGGGACTCAACCGAGTTCGGCTGGTACTGCTAGGGGTGCCACAGCCCACCCTCCCCCGTTATCCACCATAGATGAAGCTTCATAACACTGAATCCCCTACTGCTGCTACCTCCGCGGTCATCCAAGGCACCGGAGGAAGCAGCAGGGCCTACCGGAACTGCGTCACAATCGCTCGCCATTCATTCCTATTTCTGGCACGCTCTCTTGCCTCTCTCACATCTATCCTCCTATCACCCAGAGCTTCCTTTACTCCATCCATCCACCCAAACCTTGGCCTTCCTCTTGTACTTCTCCCATCAACTCTTGCATTCATCACCTTTTTTTAGAAGACAGCTATTTTCCATTCTCTCAACATAGCCAAACCACCTCAACACATTCATATCCACTCTTAGCTGCTAACTCATTTCTTACACCCGTTCTCACCCTCACTACTTTGCTCGTAACCCTATCCACTCGAGATACACCAGCCATACTCCTTAGACATTTCATCTCAAACTCATTCAATTTCTGTCTCTCCATCACTTTCATTCCCCACACCTCCGATCCATACATCACGGTTGGTACAATCACTTTCTCATACAGAACTCTCTTTACATTCATGCCCAACCCTCTATTTTTTTACTACTCCCTTAACTGCCCCCAACACTTTGCATCCTTCATTCACTCTCAGACGTACATCTGCTTCCACTCCACCATTTGCTGCAATAACAGACCTCAAGTACTGTATTTAAACTGATCCACCTCCTCAAGTAACTCTCCATTCAACATGACATTCAACCTCGCACCACCTTCCCTTCTCGTATATCTCATAATCTTACTCTTACCACATTAACTCAAAACTTCCTTCTCTCACACCCTTCCAAATTCTGTCACAGTCAAATCAGGGAATGAGATTTTACATTGTAAATTGTTATTCTTTCAATTACTTTCCCTTTTTTTTAACATGTATAGTTTAATTAATAATAATTCTTTTCATTCCAGAAAAGTAAAGATGAACTACTCACTGATAGTCAGTCAACAGGAGAAGAAGAAACTGGAATTCGACATAGAGAACGAATGAACAGGCAATCAATGTTGAAGAAATCCTCACAGCTATCAGATGATCTTTTGGCCGTTACTCGGTTAATAAGAGACAACACTGAGAAAAGCACTAAAACTCTGGACAGATTAGGTATGTTTTTATTTTGCTTGTGTTGTCTTTAGTATATATTTTGGTAAAGTAGTTGTTTTTTAAGTTAAAAGGATGTTTAAGCTTTATATTTCTATATTTTTTTTTTAATTTTCATAAGTGTATTTAAAACACTTATGAAATTACCATACATGCTTTTTCATTTTACCGAGCAAGTCACTGGTTCTTTTTTATTTCTGAGTGCATTACCTGATTAGGATTGGAAAAAAAATAAATTTTACATTTTTTTTTCTTAAATAGGTTTGCTTTATAATAGTTCCATTATTTATGTAAGCCTATATACCTGGCCTTTATAAATCACTCACACTCCAAAGATGATTCCCTTCTGCCTAAAAAACTCAAAGTATGATTATAAGTAGGCCAAGGACAGTTACTCAATATCCAGATCTCATCATTGATAAGGTTTCTGTAACTCTGTATGACTTAAAATTTTAGGTGTGATTCTCAACAGCAAGTTTACTTTTGAGAAGCACATTAGGTCTTGTGTTTTCTTCAATTGCATGAAAAATTAGCTTATTGAGAAAGTCTTTTAAGATTTTCGGTGATCAATCCATTCTGAAGAAGTGTTTTAATTCTTTCATTCTACCTTGTTTCGAGTATTATTCTCCTGTCTGGTCTTCAGCTGCTGATTCTCATCTTAATTTGTTGGACAGGAACTTACGGGCTAATATTTCTTATTCCTGATTTAGATATTAAGCTCTAGCACCGTCGTTCAATTGGTTAGTTATGCATGTTACATAAGATTTTTCATAATTCGGACCATCCTTTACATTTTGATCTTCCTGGACAGTACAAGCCTGTGCTTAATACTAGGTTCTGTATGCAATTAATTCTAATAGTCATGCCTTCTCCATCATTAGGCTCAATACTACACAATATTCTAGAAGTTTTATTCCAGCTGTGACCAAGTTGTGGAATGATCTTCCTAATCGGATAGTTGAATCGATGGAAGTTCAAAAGTTTAAACTTGCAGCAAATGTTTTTATGTTGAACAGGCTGACATACGTCTTTTTTTAGTTTGATCTATAAAAGATCTATTTTGATGTTGATACTGTTCATAAGATTGTTTTTAATGGTTCATAACTTCTCATATAGTATTTTTCAATATTTAACTTAGCCGGTGATTATAATAGCTGCAACTCTGTTGCTCGACAGAAAACTCTAAGGTAAAATTCGCCAGCGATCGCTACACAGGTTGCGGGTGTGCCCAACAGCGCCATCTGTCGTCCAGATACCCAGTACTCAATGTAAACAAAGAACTCAATTTTCTCTCTGTCGTGCTCCCGACAAGACGTGCTTATTCGCTGTTGCTAAACTGGATTTGTTTTCACAACTAATTGGTGAAGTACACTATTCTAGTTTTGAGCTTTCGCTATGCAGGTGTTTTATCTTCATCTTAAATCTTGAACTCGTTTTGGATAGATTTAATTATGGTGACAAAGAGAGTATGGACTTTCTTTCACTTTTAAATGGCCGACCCTTCCCTTAGCGGAAGTGTGTTTAGGCTTTTAGTAATTATATCACGTTATAGATTTTCCTCTATATATTTTATATCTCTCCACCTTTATTAGGCCTCTTCGATTAACTTTCCATTTTTTATAAACATATAAAAATAATTTTAATGTTTTGTTTATATAGACCTTTCCTGAGAGTAGGCGGTCCTAACTTGGAAACCGAAGTTAATCAACGTTGAGCCCTTTATATCGTAATTAGCTTTTAAAGAGCTAAGGATTTAAAACTTTTTAATTGTAATATTTTATGAAAGAATTTCTTTGATAGTCTTCGTACTGTTTTCAAAGATGAACTAACGGTTAGTTTATTTATGCTACGCAGTTGTTGACGTTCAGGACGTTCAACATGCGCTCTATCGTTACGATAGAGAGAGAGTGTATCACGGTTTCACTTTGCAGTAAGAGTAAATCGATTCTGACGTTTTGCTCATTCTTTCTTAGCTTAAATGTTTTAAATTCTATTTTAAAGGAACTTTTTATTTGAAAAACCTTTCAGTTTTTTCCTTTAGTCAAATAACATGTTTTTTTTGACGAAATATAATTGGGCTCTTCTCTTAGGTGCGAAATCAAGAGAGAAAGAGAGAGAGAGATAGAGACGGAGGGAGAGAGAGGAGAGAAAACGTTCCGTTCAAGCGGGTAACGTTGTTCTCGTGTTACTCTCGTCCCTAGTCGCTGTACGGGGAGGAAGGATAAAACGTTTTAGTTTTTTATTCTCGTCCCCAGGCTATGTGCGGTGAGAGATTGAAAACGTAGTTATATGAACTAGTGTTTAGTCTGTTTCCCAGCCACTGATTTTTTTTCTATCTTTAAATATGTTTTCTGTTTTTTGCTGGTATTAATGAGCTTGCATTATACGACTGATTTCGCAATTACTACCTTTTAAAGAAGGGTAGAATTGCGTGTTTCAGGTAGAAATCAGTAAAAATTTCAGTGAAATAAGTGCAAAACAGAAAATCGAAGTGATAAAGTGATATGCGCAAAGTGTTACAGTGTTGCGTCCGAGGGTTTGTCTGTTCGTGCCTGTCGTTCACCTAGTCCGGGACCTCTTACATGCTCCCAAGCCCAGGGGAGAAGTAATGTCAAACGACTTATGGGTTCGAGAGGCCTTGACCAACGAACAGACGTTTTCCCTCTATGGTATCGGGTGTATCTTACCAAGATCTCCCCTACCATAAGACGAGAGAGACGTTGTTTCTCCTCGTCATCCGAAGGCTTTTCGCATAAGAAACCTGTCACAAGGTTTCGAAGCCCTTAAGCAAAAGTCAGTCCTTTCAGGACAGGTCCAGCGTCCTGGTTACAACCATTAGGACAGCTCTGACCCTATGCAGTCATCGGATAACTACTCGCCGCCTAACAAAAGCGTAACACAGACTCCGAGAGTCTTTTTTTTGTAGGCAAAGTGTTGCGGTCACAGACGTTACCCTCGTCTCTTACCACAACCATTTCCGTTGATCCTTAATGGGTTGTATGGCAAGACATGCAGTATATGCTTGCCTCCCTTATGGAAGACTATTCAGCCGATTAGTCCGTTGAGTCTAGCCGTTTATCTCATCGATATCCTGGCTTTCAGCCAACCTAACGTTCCTTTGTGCTTACTGTTGACGTTGGCGTAGCTTAGTCACGTCAGTCAGGTTGTTAAGAACCACACTCGATGCGGTCTCGTGTGGTTTTTCAGCCGCATTTGGACGTTAGGCCACTTGCTGAGGCTCCTGTTGACGTTCAAGACGTTCACTAACAATCGGAGTTGACTTGTTTTGACGCTGTGCGTCAACCTCCGCATTCTAGAGTTGTTTTGACTGCTCAGTCTAGGCAGTCAAAGCAGTCTCGAGTGGACGCTGTGCGTACTCACGCACCTGTTGTGGTTGACAGTTCAGTTGTTGACAGTTCGCAGACTGTCAAGCAGTTACATGACTTTGCGTTCTGGTCCGCTACTAATGCACCAGTGAGTGTGGACTCTGCTTGTAAAGCATTGCCACCACGGTAGGTCTCTCCCTTGCTTGAGACTCAGCTTTTATCGGACAAGGTTCCTGTAGATGAGGAAGTTGCTGTTCCCCCTCCTACTGATATTCCCTTGAGGACTCTGTCAGATGGAGAGGAGCCTAAAGCTGCTTAGCCTCCTATGGACTTTAATTAAATCATGATGATTTTTTTAAGGATCTTTGTCCGGATCCTTTTGTAACTGCTGCTCCTCGTTCGCCTAAACGTCAGAGCTTACACTAGGCCTAGCTACTTCGAAGCCGTTGTTTTTAAGCTAGTGCTCTCTCGCTCTCCTAGAGAGCTTTACGTTGGCTAGGCGACTGGTTTTTCACCAGGAGGAGTTTGGGGGATACAGCCTTTGCTTTCCCTTCTTTTAAACTGGTTTATAGAGCGAGAGTCTGATATGACACGAGAGAAGTTCTCGGCTTGGGAGTTCATGCCTCTGCCCAGATAGACTTCTCAATTCTCGTAGACTCTCCCTGGCGCCTGGCCAGGAGACGCTCCAAGTTGTTTACAGGTCAACTTCACAGCTGTTTTCGAGCCTTTGAAGTTTAGCTGTACAATTATGTCATGCATAACAAGGCTTTCAGGGATGGTAAACGGTACCGCCTCAGTCGCTAACCCCGTCTGTTGCTACACCTGCTCCCGTAGACCCTAAATGGGCTTTGCTGCAAGACATGCAGTCCAAGCTTGCGTCCTTGATAGAGGACTTTAATGCGGAGAAGGTTGCTACCGAACCTTCTGGCCAACAACCTTCCAACCGGTCGGTTGTGCGCACTATTGACGCTGAGGTAACCTACTCGCGTCTGCCAGTTGAGGTGGTTCCTCCACCGATGCGACCCAGTGTGGGTTGCCAGCCACACGTTGACGTTAAGCGACGCTCGGAGGTGGTTGTTGACGTTCAGGACGTTCAACAACCAGCAGAGGTGACTTGTTTTGACGCAGTGCGTCAACCTCAGCAACCCGGTAGGGTGTTGACTGCACAACCCAGACGGTCTAGACAGTCTCGGGTTGACGCTGTGCTTCCTCGCGCACCCATGGTTGTTGACAGTTCACAGACTGTGCAGCAGTTCCATGATATTGCGTCCGGCTCCGTCACGCATGCACCAGTGCGACCGGACTCAGCGAGCCAGACGTTGCCCACTCTGTTGCCGTTTCCTCATCAGTTTTCGGATGAGGAACCCTCTGATGAGGACGTTGCTGAACAACAAGACGATCAGCCCCCAGAATAGATCAAGCCCTGCTATCCAGCCAGAAGATGCTGAAGAAGGAACGCTGCTCAGTCAGGCTGTGGATGAGTCTGGTAGGGACGCTGTCATCCGTGGAACAATTTGTGTCACTAGGAAGACTACACCTCCGTCCTCTTCAATACCATCTAGCTTTTCACTGGAAAAAGGACAAGACGCTAGAAGCGGTCTCGATCCCGGTTTCCGAAAAGATAAAGTCTTGTCTGACTTGGTGGAAGGACAATATCAACCTAAGAGAGGGTCTTCCCCTGGCTGTTCAGACTCCCAACCACGTTCTCTTCTCGAACGCATCGGACGTGGGCTGGGGCGCGACACTAGACGGTCGGGAATGCTCAGGACTGTGGAACTCGAGTCAGAGGAGCATGCATATCAACTGCAAGGAGCTGTTGGCAGTACATCTGGCCTTGAAAAGCTTCAAGTCTCTCCTTCGAGGCAAAGTGGTGGAAGTTAACTCGGACATCACCACGGCCTTGGCGTACATCTCCAAACAAGGAGGTACCCACTCACTGACGTTGTACGAGATCACAAGGGACCTGCTCATCTGGTCAAAAGGTCAAGACATCTCCCTAGTAACGAGGTTCATCCAAGGCGACTTGAACGTCATAGCAGATTGTCTCAGTCGGAAAGGGCAAGTAATTCCAACCGAATGGACCCTCCACAAGGATGTGTGCAAGAGACTTTGGGCCACTTGGGGTAAAACCATCCATAGATCTCTTTGCAACCTCGCTGACCAAGAGGCTTCCAATCTATTGCTCTCCAGTCTCGGACCCAGCAGCAATACATATAGATGCTTTCCTCCTAGATTGGTCACATCTGGATCTCTACGCATTCCCACCGTTCAAGATTGTCAACAAGGTACTGCAGAAGTTCGCCTCTCACGAAGGGACAAGGTTGACGTTAGTTGCTTCCCTCTGGCCCGCGAGAGAATGGTTCACCGAGATACTTCGATGGTTAGAAGACGTTCCCAGTAGTCTTCCTCTAAGGGTAGACCTTCTACGTCAGCCACACGTAAAGAAGGTACTCCAAAGCCTCCACGCTCTTCGTCTGACTGCCTTCAGACTATCGAAAGACTCTCGAGAGCTAGAGGCTTTTCGAAGGAAGCAGCCAGTGCGATTGCTAGAGCAAGGAGAGCTTCTTCCATTAGAGTCTACCAATCGAAGTGGGAAGTCTTCCGAGACTGGTGCAAGTCAG